>NC_054538.1:48371654-48715821 GCF_017654505.1 Polyodon spathula | reverse complement strand
ATTTAATATTAGAGATGTGCGGTTAGCCAAATTTTAGGTTCAGTTAAGAAAAACTAAACCAATAAAAATGTCTCGTTTTTTTTAAGTGCACTGCCTGTTCCTTGTTGAGCGTGTCCTGTGGACGCGCAACACGTTTCTCAGTGCGCACGTGTGAATAACATCCATAGGGAGTAATGGAGAAATAAAATAGTGATTCCTACATTGTCATCACTGGAAACTTGTAGTAATAAGAGTTTCTAACATACTCATAGGTTTCTAACATATTTAGGTGACTTGAGGTAAAGTGTTGTGTAAAGTGATTCACTATTTAAATATAGGTTTATAGACAAACCAATCTCACCATCACCTATCTCAGGTAGCTACTCTATTCAGCTGTTTTACTTTTCAGACTGAATAAACAGCTGATCAGAGTTTCTGATGTGATTGCTACAGAAATTCAAAACTTTGTTTAATTCGCTTGAGAAAGACAGTAACTTTAGAATATTAGTCTAAAAAATCCAGTTAGGCTAAAAAGAAAAACTGAAAACCAAGTTTTAAAAGTAAAACCAAACTGCACCCGAACCAAAATAAAATTTCCAAAACCACACATATCTACTTCATATAGATCTAGATCGCCCCAAAATGAGCTAGTATCTGGATCGTAGTCTAGATCTAGTATAGTAACATAAGATTTCAGCTACTCACTTTGAAATGAGTGACCATGTCAAGTGCCGTGGCATGAAGCAGGAATGCTGATCTTGTTGAGACTCTCGTCGAATAATAGCACAAAGTTGGCTGAGCTGACTTTTGCCAATAACTTATCTTTAAAATACGGTGCTAATCCAGACTTAACTAAATAGCTTGTCTTGTCCTCCCCACACGAAAACGCCTGGGCTGACAGCTGACAGGACTGAAGGCAATAATGGGGCTGAAGGAGGCTCAGTGCAAATACATGTCCCTCTTGACCGCAGAGCCAACAGGATGAACGAGTGTGTGAAAGTGGAAGCCACAGAAGTGGCTGAGGTTGTAGTAACTCCACAGTATGAGAACACTTTGGTCAGTGAACATCTGGTTGATCAGATTCAAGAGAGTAACCCACAGCTGGTACAGGTAAACAAAAGAGAGATGTTAAATGACGTCCCCCACAGTAAGCACCCCGTCCTCAGCACAGGTATTAGCACTATCAATGTTGGGATTTGGAGATGGGATGTTTAAGCATTATGTGCATGTGGTCAGAGGTTTGCCAGTGAACTGTGTGGTCGCAGCTGACTATCACGTAAGGATAGCGGCACAGATTGAATTTAGACCAGGCGTACTGCATGCAAGGGTTATTGACATACGTGACATGGACGCAGGCATGGTTGTGGGTGAGTTATTTTATGATTTTGAATTGACTTTTCCCATTGTGAGACCTTGTCCTGAATACTTGGAAAGGGGGGGATGAAGAGATTAGTTATATTAAATACAATGGATTAATAGATTCAAGTACAGTATATTAGCGAGAGTGAGTCAAAGCCAGGTCCTGTTCTCTCCCCCATAGCACTGGATGCCGTGATGACTCTCACAGCTATACAGCAGCCAACACAAGAAATTGTACAGCCCTCGCAAGTGCATTTAGCGTACAGTTTAGGAAGTGCCTTCCCAATATACGTGGATACAAGGGCAAGAGATATATCACCTATTTTCCCATTCTCTTTAGCGGAAAAACCAATTAAACGGATTAAACGAAACAGAAGGAACACACTTTTGTTAGCAAAACTGTGATCCTTCTGTTGAATGTCTCCTGACAATAGTCCTGTTTGGTCAGACCCAGACGACATGTGTGATTTTGGTGTCATAGGTTTCTCTTTGACACGGGACGATGGTCTCTAAGGTTCAAGACTTTCACCTTATATCATGGTGAACGACATGTTTGTTTATCATCGTGACTGGTCATTTTTTAAATGACCACTCGCGTCGTTCAGGTATTTATTTGACCTTTGCTGCTTAGTTTTTTCATAATCAGGTGCTGCTAGCACCTTCAAATTAAAATGAAATCACCTAAGGAAGAATCAAATCTGGACTGAAATATTCAACCTCCAAATATTGATAATTGAACATTTACTAAAAAAAAGGCAAATTCAATCAGGGATCAAATTATAATGTTTGTGCGGGACTTTTCTGGAAATACAATTTAGCTAACAGTCCTTAAAATAAGCATATTTATTACAGCATGTAAAATGCAATTTTTCATATTGTCAGAACTGACTGGAATGTTATACTTGGATAAATAAATAACTAACTACAAAGAAAATAGAATTTTTTTAAAAAGCAGGACATTGACAATCATTCAAATAATACATATTATTTAGTAATTTGGTTAAGGCTTACATTTCAAAAATACACAATGTACTAATAAATTATATAAGCAACACAACAAATTCAGCCACACACAGTTAGTCAACAACCATAAAAGTTAATCTCCTTTTGTTGAATGTTTAATAATGAAAAAAATAATGATTTAAAAAATTGATTGATTGCTATGGTAGTATTATCAAGAATGACTGATTCTAATTAATAAAAATCCAATCGGATGGAATATAAATGTACAAACTACTAAGGAGACCAAAGCTACAGTGTCTCGACGACATTGACAAAATCAACAAATAAAGAGAACGACGAAAACAGTTTTATTATTGTGTTCAGTTAGTTGTCGAGAAGGTGACTATCACCATCAAAACGTCGACGTATGACCCGACGTTCCACATGGTTCACCGTTCCTGTAGGGACATGTTATTTGTAAAAGTGAAAGGAACGCGTGTTTGCGACGTTGTGGAAACACCTGAGGTTGGTATTGTTTCCGTAATAGTATTGTCTTCGAGTGTGTAGCTTGCCATGGGATGTTAAATTTCTCCAAATTTCTCTTGAGTAAATTAAATATATTCTCTCCAGTACACTTAACTTCTTGCATTGCTGGTAGCGATAGTAATTGCGTGGTGATTTTTCCAAGAGACCCGACATAAAATCTCACTACAACTAGGTTCAGTTGACTGGTTGTTGTGTCACTGCTGCCATCTGTGCTCAGTGAAAAATAATCCAGTGATAATTTCGAGGCTAAAGACTTTGACGTGTCATTTGGAGGGGCTTCGATTATGGCAGTGGTTTTTGTGCTGCCTGACCCATACTTGCTGGAAATGCAGCTTTGCAAAGTAGATCAATATGATCCGAAACAGCAAGTGGAAGATTGTGCTCAACAATAAAAGTTTGAAAAAAGTGTCTCTGCCTTATCTTCACCTGTACTCAAAACAAACTTACACATAGATTTGTGAATTTCAATACATTTTGCAAATTGTTGGTGCAATCGTGACGTCCACCGTGTTTCACGAGAAGTCAGTCCGGCAATATTCATACTAGGCATGTGTATTCCTGTCTATATTTCTGGCAGTATAGTCAACTTCTTTTAGATGGAGGAGAGTAGGACATTTTTTATATCTGGCTGGTGATGAAACCTGAACGACTGTACAAGGCAACATTTGCGCGGCAGTTTCTCGATGACCCCCTAGACCGGTTGCTAAGCAACCTGGCTCACCGCTTTTAGTACGTTAGGTAAAATGCCAGTGAAATATATTTAAGAATAATATGTATATATAAAGACAGGAAAACACACACATGGTAGCCTGTTGAAACAACGGTTTGTATATATATTTACAGGCTATATGTGTATATATACAGCTCTGGGAAAAAATTAAGAGACCACTGCAGATTTTTCTTAAATCAGCATCTCTACATGTATGGCAGCCATTCCATTCGAGTGTCTGTTGAATTCCAACACGGGCACACCTCATTCTACTGAATGAGGTACTGATTAGAGGATCACCTGAACCAAATCTTATTTAACGAGGAAAAGTATAAAACCACTATCCTCTTGCAATAGAACCAGCTGGATGGCAAAACAGTGCTAGTAGTACCTCAAAAGTAATTGGAATAAAAAAAATAACTATTGACCATGCCCAAAGAGTTGAAAAGGAAAGTTTTGAGTGAGGAAAAGAAGAATTCAATTCTGGCTTTACTGGAAGAGGGATACAGTGAGCGTCGGGTTGCTTCCATCCTTAAAATTTCAAAGACGGCGGTTTATAAGAACAAGGTCAAGCAGCACACATTGGGGACAACAAAGCTACCGACCGGCAGAGGGCGAAAATGACTCTGCACTGACCGGGGGATGACCGCCAACTCATTCGAATGTCACTCAGCAACCGTAGGATGACATCAAGTGACCTACAAAAAGAATGGCAAATGGTAGCTGGGGTGAAGTGCACGGCGAGGACAGTTCGAAACAGGCTCCTAGGGGCAGGGCTGAAGTCGTGCAAAGCTAGAAAAAAGCCCTTCATCAATGAGAAGCAAAGAAGAGCCAGGCTGAAGTTTGCAAAAGACCATAAGGATTGGACCATAGAGGACTGGAGTAAGGTCATCTTCTCTGATGAGTCCAATTTTCAGCTTTGCCCAACACCTGGTCGTCTAATGGTTAGACTGAGACCTGGAGAGGCCTACAAGCCACAGTGTCTCGCACCCACTGTGAAATGTGGTGGAGGATCGGTGATGATCTGGGGGTGCTTCAGCAAGGCTGGAATCGGGCAGATTTGTCTTTGTGAAGGACGCATGAATCAAGCCAAGTACAAGGTTGTCCTGGAAGAAAACTTGCTTCCTTCTGCTCAGACAATGTTCCCCAACTCTGAGGATTGGTTTTTCCAGCAGGACAATGCTCCATACCACACAGCCAGGTCAATCAAGGTGTGGATGGAGGACCACCAGATCAAGACCCTGTCATGGCCAACCCAATCTCCAGACATGAACCCCATTGAAAACCTCTGGAATGTGATCAAGAGGAAGATGGATGGTCACAAGCCATCAAACAAAGCCGAGCTGCTTGAATTTTTGCGCCAGGAGTGGCATAAAGTCACCCAATCAATGTGAAAGACTGGTGGAGAGCATGCCAAGACGCATGAAAGCTGTGCTTGAAAATCAGGGTTATTCCACCAAATATTGATTTCTGAACTCTTCCTAAGTTAAAACATTAGTATTGTGTTGTTTAAAAATGAATCTGAACTTATTTTCTTTGCCTTATTCGAGGTCTGACAACACTGCATCTTTTTTGCTATTTTGACCAGTTGTCATTTTCTGCAAATAAATGCTCTAAATGACAATATTTTTATTTGGAATTTGGGAGAAATGTTGTCAGTAGTTTATAGAATAAAACAAAAATGTTCATTTTGCCCAAACACATACCTATAAATAGTAAAACCAGAGAAACTGATAATTTTGCAGTGGTCTCTTAATTTTTTCCAGAGCTGTGTGTGTGTGTGTGTGTGTGTGTGTGTGTGTGTGTGTGTATGTATGTATATATATATATATATATATATATATATATATATATATATATATATATATATATATAATTGATATAAAGCTTAATGTGATATATTCTTAAGATTGTCTGCATTCTCAGGTGTACTCTGTGCATTTGGATGTGGGCGTGAGTGACTAGCTACCTCACAGCTTGCTTGCTGTTGAAGCTGCTGCTAGTGTATGACGAGACAGGCAGTGTCATGTTTCAACTGCCGGCTAGTTAAGCATGAATGTAGTGAGGGTTTTTTAATTGTGTTATTGCCCTATCAGGGCCCTGCTGTGAGGAGGAAGTCCATCCCACTTCCTGCTGAAGAGGGACGTCCTCACAGTAGCATATCGCCATTTTCTGTATCACTTCACTGAGACAGGTCACAGATTGCCTCATCCTTTCTTTGTTTGAATATGACTGATTTATTGATTTTTAAACCTTCAAACCAGGAGGTACCGCCTGCGCCTCCATGGGGAAGGACAGCGGTACCTCCTGGGTGACTGCCTACCTCCTGGGGAACGTCCCCTTGAGCGGTGTCATCTGGGCAGCGACCATCTCGTCTCTGTGGACGGATATCTGTGCCTCTGCACCGGTGGTGGAGAGAGTAACATTAAGAACAAATACAGCCTTTTTGCCAAAGGTGGTATCTTCATCTTTGCCCAGTTCGGGCTCTGCGCGGTTACCTGGATAGGACGGCGTCCTGGAGACAGTCCAACCAGCTGTTTGTCTGCTATGGGTCCCTCTCTAGAAGTCATGTCCTATCAAAGCAACGTCTAGCACACTGGGTGGCAGATGCTATATGCTTGGAATATGAACAGACGGACTCCCCCGTACCAGGGGACATTACGGCCCGTTCGACCAGGGGCCAGGTAACTTTGTGGGCTTTCCTTCATGGCGTCTCCTTGGATGAGCTAAGCAATGCTGCTACATGGACAGGTAGTCAAAAATTTGCGCGTTTTTACCGCCAAACCGAGCGAGACCAACTCTGGGCTCTAGGGTGCTGCAGACGACATGCCCTTAGGCATCATGTGGGCTCTGAGGCTATTGCCGTGAGGCTATACTGTCAGTAATCTGGAGCCAAAACAGCTTTAGTACAGCTTCCTATTTGATAATGATTGTCATTCCATTGAAAGGGAAGGTGGGAGGGACTTCCTCCTCACAGCAGGGTGCTGATAGGGCAGCTTTTTTATATATGCTCAGTGATTGAGAGTCAGAGAGGGCTCTTCCCATTCTGTAATTGTTGTCATTCTTTTTTGGGGAACCAGGGTGTAGCAGCCAATAATAAAATAACTACCATTAATGTAATAACTGCCAATAACATAATACATTTTCCATTCTTAATGTAATAAGTCAATAATGTAATAACTTACCAATAATGTAATAAAATTTCTGAACCAATAACGTAATAACTTTTTGCCCATAATGTAATAAGTTCTTACATTGGCTGGGTTAATAAAAAATAATAAAAATTGTAATAATTGGAGCCAATAATGTAATAATATACTTATATCACTGTGTGTTTTAAGTTTTATTTATTATTAAGTGTCACACTTACCCTTACTGTTGCTTCTTTCAAATAGCTGCTCAAAAACATGACCAATCCTGACCCCTGAATCTTAGTCCTAACTCTGAGAAAACGCACACACACACACTCTCTCTCTCTCTCTCTCTCTCTCTCTCTAGGAATTAAGTCTACAAACAAGTAAATAGTCTTATCGCCAGCCTTGCCTTCTACTCCTTAACCATTTGAGTACCAAATGAAGTACGAGCACACATCTTGGCAAACACAGACAATTACTCTTATGTCATATAATATGAAATCTAAACCTCTTTGAAGATGCTTTGTCCTCGAATACAAAGACCACCATTTCTTTTCATGAAAAAATGTCATCTTTAATTAAACATTTTTAAATAACTTTTTCAAGCAAACTGTTTCAACCACACTATTATAGCTATTCAGCCCTCTCCCTCTCTCTCTGTCTGTGTACTGTATTTATACCAAACCTGACTCCTGAAAGCTTACATGAAAATGTATTACCAAATCAGAATGCTTGCCCTAGCCTGGCTATTTGAATACAGTCATTACAAGCTCGACAAAGAATCTAAAACTGAAGAAAATGATATCTACAGTTCATTCTTGAAAACGTGTATTTTCTTTTGCAGTACCCATAATTGACCACTAGATGGCCATTGATTGACATGTTATCATCATGTGACTGACATTAGGCTTTTTTCAGTTGTTTGCAAACTTATGTCGTCCTTATCACACATGTTGAAAGGTAATTAGTGATCTAATTTAAGTTAGTAAATACAGTTCATTTAGTTGAGATTCATGCACATACATTAACGTAATATTTAGTGCAAGAGGATATAGAAATTAATGAGATCATTCTAATTAAAGTTAAATGACTATAGCTAACTGTAGGCTAATTATTAACTATCTATGACAATTTGATAATACCAGTGACATCATGTACAAGGCAGATCTCAACCCTGGTCCTTCAGAGCTTGTGTGGAAAACTTCCCAATTAACACAGTTATGTGTTTCGTAAACCACTGTGTAAGAGCCAAGTGTTGGAAATATTGTTGTTCGTTTTTTATATGTAATTTCTACCTATCAATAACATTATGGGGAATTGCTACGTGCAAAGAGATTGATAATATGTTTATGTAACACACCTGTGTATTGCCGTTTAATTGAAACTCTCTGTTATACATAAGCTTATATTGTATGTTAGGTCATGTAATATCCTCAGTTTAGCGTTTATAGAAGGACATAATGTACCTCAAAGGGTTGTAGAATGTTTGGTGCCACTTTCCAATCAGTACACATCAATTCCATACAAACTTGAATGTCTCTTAAAATCCATAGTACTCATGTCCGATTGGACTAGGGGGCATTTACCTTCTGTAGTTTTTCAGGACCAGGGTTTGACACTGCAGCACCTCAGTAGTGATAAAAAAGATGAGGCTTACTATTTAACACCATTTCATGTATTTGACAGATCTGGAACAATGAGAATACTGCAAACAATCTTTCTCCTGTCCTGTATCATTTGGGTTTGTGCAGGACTTGGACAGAGAGCAATGTCAGATGAGACCTATGATGCGATGCTCAAGACACTCAAGGGGGAATTTAATGTCCCTGTAGCACAGAGATCAAGGACCCAGCGTGCTGCTCTTGTTCTACTTTTGCAGAATAGGCAACTTTACGCCCTCAGTGAGGATGGCCAGGCAATTACATTTGCTGGAAAATTGGTAGCTAAGAAGTCAACTATCCCTACACTTGTGAACAGGGTTCTTGATGAAACAAAAGGCTCTGGTGCAAGAAAGGTGAACATACACCATAGAGAAGAAAACTGGCATCAGTCGAGCTAGCGTACAAGACACATTGGACAGGTCAAGACACTACCATACCATCTGCATAAGACGATATTTGGAAACAAACCCATTCCAAAATCCATTAACGCCAAAGCAGTTCAAGATCGCCACCAGATTGACCTTCTTGACATGAGCAAACGAAGAGTTGCGCATGGCCAAGCCACATATAGGTATATCCTGACCATAGTAGATGTATTTAGCAGATACATATGGCTAAGACCACTGAAGAGTAAACACAGCGCTGAGATTGCCAAACATCTTGAGGACATTTACTCTGAGCATGGTCCACCAAAGATTTTACAACATGATCAAGGAAAGGAATTCAAAGGTGCAGTACGAAAACTCATGGAATCCCTTCAGGTGAAAATAATTCAGAGCTCGCCATATCATCCCCAGAGCCAGAGTAAAGTTGAGAGGAGCCACTGTGTACGGAGGAAAAAGGAGGAGTCAGCTGGGTCAAGCATTTACCAATTTATGCCAGGATAATGAATGAAGACCCAAAGGAGGTTTTAAGTTTGATGTCTCCTTTTCAGGTGTATTATGGAAGAAAAAGTCATAGACTGTCCAATCGGTTAACCTGTTCCCCAGCTCAAGTTCATGAAGAACACTGTCTACCAACCCACAAAACACTGTCTACCCGAAAGCATAGGCTTTTGTTTGAGGATAACCGAATGAAGATTAGGAGAAGGGCATGAAAGGCAATACAACGCTGCACAAGACGAATGACTTTGTCTAGAAGTCATAAAGCCTCTATATACAGGGTAAATGACAATGTGTTGGTCAGGGTGAAGAGCAGTAATCGTAGAGTTTCACAAAGACACTTTGTATTACCAGGTTTAGTTGTGAAAAGAAACCTAAAGTTGCACAAATATAAGGTTCAGTTCCATATGCCCAATAGCCCCACTCCAGCTCAAAAGTGCTTTTCAGTGTCTGATGTGACCAGTGTCACAAGACTGGAGGAAAAGCAGTGCCCAAAGTCTCAGCCCAAAACAGTTCAGCAAACCCACCTGCTAATTCCTTACACACGAGGAGAGATTGGAGTCTTTTGAATCATCAAACCTGAACATTCGTTTAGACCCGATTCCAGGTGGCAGTTGCCAATTTGCTGCTGTTGCTGACCAATTGGCGACCATTGGAATATTCCGTTCTGCATCAACATGGCGAGAAGAAATTGTGGCTGATCTAACATTTCATCTGCATGGAGTGGATGGGACGCCATTTTCTGAGTATGTGGAGGGGACATGGGGGGATTATTTACAGAGGATGGCACAACATGGCACATATGGTGACCACATAACTCTTCAAAGAGCCTCCCAGATATTCAATGTTCAGTTTGTTGTTGTGCCAACTCTTGGTTTGGATGCAACCTCTGTTATCTCACCATCTGGTTGTTATTGTGAAAGCTGGTTCTTGGACATTTTGCTGAGGGACACGGGGAACATTATGTAAATTTAAATGGACCAATTTTTCCTTATATTCAGGCCATTCAGGAGGCAGAGAGGCATAGACTGTCTTATAAGAAAACCAGATCGAACACCTACTGGAGTTGACCCCCAACCTGGCCCTCTGGCTGACCCTGAACCTGGCCTTCTGGCTGACTCTGAACCTGGGCCTCTGGCTAACCCTTTGGTTGACATGGTAGTGAAACCTGACAATGAGCATGGAGCTCAATACATACCATCAGAAATCTTATCAAAAATTATTGAGTTATCTCTCAATATAGATATGTCAATGCTGGGGACATTCAATAGAGTCTCACTCTTATTTCGTGAACTATCTAGACCATATCATCCCAACCTGTACATAAGAGAGGCACTTGCAGAGAGTTTGGAACTGGACAAAGAGAATGACTGTTCCATTAGTGTTATGAAGCTATACAAGGCTGCTGGACTCAGCAGTGGTCTCAGCACATGTATAAAAGAGTTATTTGGTAAGGACAAATGATGGATGAGAGCCTGGATTCTACTCATCACATAGCCTTCGGACAGTACAAAGTTAAGGACATCTACTGGAAGATGTAATGACCATTTTTTTTGTTGGTGTTTTTTTTTTTTCGGTCAGCAGATAATTTCATTTTGATTCTCTCGAGTTCTTTTTTATATTTGTAAATGAGTCGAAGTTACTTTTCATTTGAGATACCTCCAGTACCTTACCTCCATTTTATCAAAGGTACAGTGCAGTATCAGAGAGTTTAGTTCTTTAAAAAGGGACCTTAAACCGTCCTTTATCATTATAAAGCTGAAAGATGTGTTACCAATGTTATATTTGTAGGTCATGTTATGCTATATTTTATAGTTTAGAATGTTGCATTAAGAGGTTGAAAGTTGAGCACAAGGGATAATAGTGCCAGTTTGGTTCAATAAGTATATTCAAAGAGGCATAGATTTCATATTATACAACATAAGAGTAATTGTCTGTGTTTGCAAACATGTGTGCTCCCACTTCATTTGGTACTCAAATGGCTAAGGAGTAGAAGGCAGGGCTGGCGATAGTCTACAAACAAATAAATAGTCTTAATTCCGAGAGAGAGAGAGAGAGAGAGAGAGAGAAAGTGTGTGCACGTTTTCTCAGAGTTAGGACTAAGATTCAGGGGTCAAGATTGGTCAGGTTTTTGAGCAGCTATTTGAAAGAAGCAACAGTAAGGGTAAGTGTGACACTTAATAATAAATAAAACTTAAACACACAGTGATATAAGTATATTATTACATTATCGGCTCCAATTATTACAATTTTTATTATTTTTTATTAACCCAGCCAATAATGTAAGAACTTATTACATTATGGGAAAAAAGTTATTACGTTATTGGTAAGTTATTACATTATCGACTTTTATTACATTAAGAACGGAAAATTTATTACATTATTGGCAGTTATTACATTAACGGTAGTTATTACATTATTGGCTGCTACACAGGGTTATGGTAATAACCTAACGTTATCAATTACTGAATTGTTCCTACAGTGTTCCATAGTAACCACGACCCTATCTGCACTATGTAAGGAGTTATAAGCTAGTTTTGCATTTAACCTTTTGTGGTCCAATGTCGGACCAGGTCCGACATTACAATTTTCACTTTGCAATCAGATGTCGGACCCTGTCCGTCATCAAAAAGACTTCAAGCACAGGTCTCTAGTCGTTTTTTCTCTGGAAAAAGCAGAGAAAACCTTTCAATGGCCGAATGAAGCTGAAAAAAAGGGGGTGTATCTGAACAATACACAGAACCCCTGCACCACAGAGATAACACGGACACAAAGAAGATAGCTGCTTCCTCATCCAGCGCTCAAAGAATATCACAGACATTTGCAGAGCTTTTTGAGATGTTGTTAATAAAATAATGAGTTGGATCGCACTATTGAGGAGTTTGCTGATAAAATGAGTGATCAGGAGAGGATTTATCAATATGCACGTCTATAAAGAGGTATGTAAAGAATACAGTGAGCAAAGGGTGGGGTTTGGTTGGAGATGTAGTACTGATGTCCTTTTGCTATGCACGCCTTTTAAACCTGTTTTACTCTGAAAATTCTATAGTAACTATGACACTGTCTGAACTCTCAAAGATTTGATTTCCATTACATGAGAGTAGATGTTGAACTTCATGCTGATTTGAACTCGGCTCTCACCAAGATAAGCACCAACTAAGAAGTAGCTTTGCAGTAAACTAATGTGATCCTTCTGCATCTCCATCCATTTGCGTTGTTTTCCATCTGATGATGTAGATATCTTTCTGTCTGGTGTTGATTGTGAAGTGTAATGCTGGCTCCAGGGATCAGCACACACAACGGCTCCGATGCTAGCTCCCGGTTTCAACCCAGTGCAGTCTCCCCAGCGCATCAGCATGACAACCAGGGTACATCTCTGGGGTCTTCAAGTGGGCACCTTCTATCCTCGGTGTTTCGTTGACTAGCCCACGACACCTCAAGAGGGCTCAACAGTGATTCTGGCGTCCCAACATCACCCCCCTCCACCCCCCACTCAGCTCAGCCCAGCTTACTTACCTGTACATCAGCATTGCTTTCTTTCTATTGTGCTTGAGATCCCCATCCAGAATCTTTCTGTCTCAACCACAGCCAGTTGCTGCTCCTTTCTGCTGCTTCCGATAAGTTCTTCACTGTGCGACGTAACCGCTTGGCTCGCGTATATTTTTTTATGTAAAAGACTGCATTTTGAATTCTGTTTGTAACAGTTCCGATAGTCATACGTTTCACAGTGCAAGTTAGTCGTTCACTTCAAGTCAGCTGCCTCAAACTTTCAGAAAAGACGACGTTTCAAAATTTGACAAATCCAATATGGCCACCAGACCATGTGACCAATCGACTTCAACTTGAACAACCGCAAGTGTAGGCCATGGTCAAAGTCGAGTGCACCAGTTTTGGTCAAGCTGCTGTAAACAAGTTCTTCTAAAAATTTTTAAAAGGTTTAAAAGATTTTTTTAGGTTATAACAGCACATTGTCGTGTAATACACGGGAGATCTGCCTGACTCTATCTGGACATCCTTATAGTGCTCGTAGGAAGGGGTCAGCACTTTTAACAATATCTGCAGTACCGTCACTGGCTCTCCACAGAGAGGTGGACACAACCGAGTGAGTGGCACCGACTGGCTGAGGGGCCGGGGTGGGGGGGGGGGGGGGGGGGGGGGGGGGGGATTCGACTCTGAGAGCATTGGGCTAGCTGCCTACTGCCACAGCTGACAGGGGAGGTGCAGGCGGCCTCACACTGACTATCCCACACTGAAAGCTGCCCTCCTCAACCACGTGGGGGTGACCCCGGCAGGTTATCGCCGCAAATTCCGGGAGGAGAGTTTTTCCGAGGAGGAACACCCCAGGGCCAACGCGCACCGTTTGCAGGATTACACCAGGGAATGGCTGAACTCGGGAGCTACCACCACTGCCAGGTTGGTGCAGGTGATAGTAGTCAAGCAGTTTCTGCAATGATTAGCTCCAGGGCTGCGCTGCTGGGTGCAACAACAGGCACCTGCCACCCTGGATCAGGTGATCCAACTGGCAGTGCAGCACAACCAGCTCTACTCCAGCATCACCCCCTCTACTGGCCCCATGGAGGGTGGAGGGACTGGGGGGAGGGGTAGCAAGGTCTTTGGGCAGAGTGTGGCGGTGGGAGCTCCCGGCCTGAGAACCAGGGCAGGGTAGGGACACCCACAGGCTACTGCGGTATTGGACCAGGGTCTCGCACTGCCACTCTACTGTAGAGCCCCTTTAGTGGCTCCTATGTTTCAACCTCCTGCTGAAGCTTCATGGCGAGAAACCAATTCAATGATGTGTGGATCAAACTGGTTTTGTTATTTCTGTGTCAGCGGATGATACACAAATCCAGGCTCTCTTAGATTCACGTTGTGGTCAGTCCCTAATACAAGAGAGCTTAATCTCACCGGGCAAAGGCCCGTTATTGCCTTGTCCACGGTGCATATACATTACCCCCCCCCATGGGATAGTGGCCCTACACGCGTGTATAGGATTCTTTGTGTGAATTAGGGGGTGGGGGGTGTATGGGGGGTCGCTTCCCCACAAAAGAGTGCGGATCCAGCGGAAGGGTTCTTTCTCAGCTGCCTGTAGGACCGACCTGATCATGAGCTGGAAGCCAAGGGAGCTGATTTTTTTAGCTCGTTCCCGTGACTTCCGACTTGAGCAAGGGCGTGACAACGTGTTGGGCAGGCTCTTTGACCAAGCAGTGGTGGTTAATGGCCGGGTGGTCAAGCCCAGACGCACTGCCGAGTACCCTCAGTTTGAAATTAATTGAGAGCGCTTGTACAATGTTAAGATATTAACACAGCTGCTTACATAAACGACGTGGTTATCCACAGTGAAGATTGGCCGAGTCATCTGTGTAAGGTAGAGGTGGTACTGCAATCCTTGTGGGAGGCTGGGCTCACTTCTAACCCAAAGAAATGTGCCATTGGGAAGAATGAGTCAGAGTATTTGGGATATCGAGTAGGGTGTGGCCAGGTCAGACCGCTGATTGCAAAGGTGAAAGCCTTGGCTGACTAGCCAGTCCCCACGACCAAAACCCAGGTGCACTCTTTCTTGGGACTAATGGGCTATTTTCGGAAGTTCATCCTGAGATTCGCCATGCTTGCTACTCTCGACAGACCTCACCTGGAAGGTTGCCCCAAATACGGTTCAGTGGAAGGAGCCGTGCCAGAGAGCCTTTCTCGCTCTGAAGCGAAGGCTGTGGAGCAAGCCAGTGCTATGTAGTCCTGAGTTCAGTAGGAGGTTCACCCTGCAGACGAATCTGTCAGACAGGTCTCGGGGCAGTGTTGTCTCAAGAGGTGCAGGGAAGTCAGCAGGAAGCCTCTTCCCTGCGAGAAAAACTATAGTACCATCAAGAAGGAGTGTCCAACAGTAAAATGGGCAGTCGAGTCACTCCAGTACCACCTCCTAGGGTGACACTTCAACCTGGTTACAGATCATACCCCCTTAGCATGGCTTAACCAAATGAAGGCCAGGATCATGCGGTGGTACTTGGCCCTGCAGCCCTATGCCTTCAGGGTAGTCCACTGAGCAGGGAAAGTGCATCAAAATGCAGATTTTTTTTTCTCTCGGGAAGGCATGGGGTTGTAGGATTTTCAAATGGACCGGTGGTGCCATTCTGAGGGGGAGGGTATGTAACAGGGGGGAGATCTGTGCTGACTCTTCTGGTGCATTCATAGTGCTGCAGGAAGAGTGCAGCAGCCTTACAATATCTGACACAGAAATGTGGGAGAGAGGGTATACGTTGGCTCTCCCTCTCTCTGAGTGGCGGGCCTGGGGGGGGCGCCCTCTGTAAGATAAAACATTGAGCCTGCTGAAGCTCCAGGACCGAGAACGGTTGGAAAAAGAAATAAACCCAAAGAGAAGAAAATAAAAATATTACTAGTGGGGGAAACCTTGGGTACACCCCATACACATATAGGAAGTAGGCTGAGGGAGTGAGCGTAGGACGGAGACCCGGGCCGAGAGGATAGCGGCGGTCGGGGTAACGCTGCCGAGTGCAGCACCTTTATTTTGTAGTTGTATTACTGTGTTTTATTTTTCCCTTTCATCTTTTGTTTTGGATTATTCTTTTGAGCCCCTGAGAGCGCGCCCACACTTGAATTAATTATTTACCAGCATTGGTATTCCCAGCTATGTTTTTTTTACTGTAGCAACTTCCCCTGAACAAGAACAAGTGTAACAGATAATCACTTAGATCATGGATGCTCATTTTTGTTTCAATCGAATAAGCGATTTCTGAGAAGATGTTTGTTTGTTATTGATGTTACGCAAAATGGCTGCCATACCACACAACCGATCAGCTTCTGATGCACGTGCCCCAATCTCAGGCTATCCCTTAACATGTATAGCAATTTTCAGAACTCTGCGGTAACTATTTTTCAATTCACAGGTATCCAATATGGCTGCCGAACTATGTGACTTACACAAATTTGCCGAATATCACCGACTATTGCACAAAGGCATCTACCAGCATACTGAATTTCATGAGTTTTTGAGCAACTTTTGGTAGAAAAAAATAACTAGAGTTGCTAGCAACTATAAAGGCTTCCAAGAAAACCCGGTTCAGTCATCACATCACAAAGACAGCTCGTTACATTGCCTATAAATTAGTTAATGGGCTGCTTAAGTTGTATCATGTTCAGAGCATAATCTTACACTGAAGTTTAAGTGCACTTATCTGTGTTAAATACAGCTGAAGAGCTATAGGCCAATTTGTGGGTTTTGAACCTTAAGTCAAAGGTCATGGGTGATGACATTTTTCATAGAGCACGTCTTCCTATATGTGTTCCATTATAAGTATGACCCCATCAGCACACCCTAAGAGATCAAATTTAAACGTTAATTCCAATATGGCCACCAAACCATGTGACCAATCTGCTTTCGATTTTAGTGGTTATTACTTTATTGTGGTCCACACAACTGTGCCAACATTGAAGAGCATACGTGCAACACTGTTCTTGTTTTGGGTCATAAAAGTCATTTTTCAGTTATCAATATGGCCGCCAAACCATGTAACCAAAACACACCATTTTGAAATCGACATTTCACATTACCCTCTACTATCATACTCAATTTCATGTCTAGTCTATTGCAGTATGGATTTATACTTTAATATATGTAAATATAGCAGTCACGAAATTGCTATTTTGCTCGCTGCATCCATGTTTAACGAAAAAGCGGGGATTTTACTAAATTTAGAAAGGACCTTGTCCTGAGCAACTGTGACAATTTTAATGCCTATCAACATTGCGGTTTCAGACAAGATCTTTGAATATTTTGCGCAAATCCAACATAACAAGCAAACCAACTGTCCAATTGATTTTGTTTCAACGTTTTCTTTTTATAGGCCATTCGTACGCTATATAGTGACATTGTCAGATCTCCATCTTAAGTTGTTTTTTGATCAAGAGTTTTGAAAATTGTCCAATATTTTCACGAAATTTAGCCTAGTGGCCAAACTGTGAACTTCTTCCACTCGGGGACACTAGTCTGGTTGTCCACACATAGGCATCTACTTACATATGCGTTTTCATGACTCTGCGACAAACTTTTGGCGGAAAAATAATAAATAATAATAATAATAATAATAGCAACAACAACAATAGGCTTCCCCAGCCTTCGGCTTGGAATCCTAACTAGAATTGCAAGCAACTTCACGGCTTCCAAGCAGTTTCTGTGAAATTGAAGTGCATTGGTTATCACCGCAAATTTTTTACACAACTGACTGTCAATTTTGGCAAAAATGTTGGAAGCATTGGTTAGAAGCAAATTAAAATGTTATTTGGATGCAAACAATATTCTAACTAGCTTTTACAGTGAAATGCATTTAAGCAATCAGCTTCATTCAATTGCTGGCATTAGTTCCCCGAGGCCTGCACAACTCAGAAGTTTGAAGAATTTATCTGCAACTGTGTTTTTGTTACAGGCAGTGAAAACATGAGCACCCTCGCACGGTAAGGCAACATAATTATCAGGAATTATGAGTTCTCATGGTCATAAGCGGTCTCTTGTGGTGTGATTTTCAAAAACAGTCTGTTTACCAAGACTGCATTCTAATAATTTACCACGAGGGCAAACTTGTAACAAACTTTCTTAGTATTACTACCAAACTCTTAGTCCATACGTATGTGCTCATTCCATAAGTAAACATTAAAAATTTGTAAACAGCAAGTAATAAGTTACAGTGTTAAAGGAATTTAAAGGGGACCTGAGAAGTATGCTTAACCCAAAAAATGTTTTAGAAGTCTGGAACGTGGATTGAACCATATTTTAACCATATGAGCATAGACCACACAAAACAGTATGTCAGCAAACAATCCTGTTGACACTGAGGCTCACTATACATAGTGTAATTTAGTTTAACCAGCAACGGACAATAAGGTGTTAGCAGATAAAGATAATTAACCCAATCAACAAGTTTTAAAATCAAGAGATACAGACATATACCATTGAACATATTGAACAGTTCAGAAATCAAACCATACACATACAACCTGGTACACATTAATTGTCAGCAAAACAAAGAGTTAAGCTTAGTTCAAATATAATTTTCAACCATAGTTCAGTCCCCTTCATGAAAAACAAATCCAAAAAGAAAAATTCCATAAAATAATATTCCAAAAACTAAGAATCCGAATGGTCATTCAGAAAAAATGAAAGAACAAAAGGTTTGATCTCACCCGGATGTTGATTGCAGTCCACTGTGTACATAAGAACATAAGAAATTTACAAACGAGAGGAGGCCATTTGGCCCATCTTGCTCGTTTGGTTGTTAGTAGCTTATTGATCCCAGAATCTCATCAAGCAGCTTCTTGAAGGATCCCAGGGTGTCAGCTTCAACAACATTACTGGGGAGTTGAATCCAGACCCTCACGATTCTCTGTGTAAAAAAGTGCCTCCTATTTTCTGTTCTGAATGCCCCTTTGTCAGATCTCCATTTCTGACCCCTGGTCCTTGTTTCTTTTTTCAGGTCGAAAAAGTCCCTTGGGTCGACATTGTCAATACTCGAAAAAGTCCCTTTGATTTAATTTAAACTGAGTGGTTTTAATAGTCCAGGCAATCTGTATTCTTCAGTAAAATTACAACGGAGATCCAATGCAGCACAAAAACGGTTACAAAGTAACCAACAAAAAACACACAATACAGGAAAAAACGTAGTTCTCTTTTTGAACTGGCCGACAATGAGCAAAGGGAGCGTAAGCCGCGCCCCCAACTACGGATAGCTGAAAGGGTGAAAACTAAAAGCATAAGCATAACAAAAAATGCCTAGCTACCTAGAAAAATACTACAAACCAGTACAATATAAAAAATGGTTTTAAGGCACAGTTTAAAAATATTTAATTTTCTTTTATGCATTTAAATTAATGCCTGGAGAGTTTCTTTATAAAACTAGGCAATCTTGTGAGAATTAAAAATCACAGAACACCTTTAACAACTTTACTTATGAATATAGAAAATCGAACTGACCTGGCCAGGCTTACTGCTACTCATTTAAGAATAAAGCAGACGCAGCTCTTACTGCAGCACATATGGGGCGGTCGCCACACACTTGCATCACAAATCAAAACCAATTTATATCAACACACATTCTATGTTAAACAATAAAACATAAATAAACATTTTACATAAATAGTGAGTATTTAAAAACTACTATGTGTAAAAATCATATATGCACAACACTAACATCTACACAATGAACATGCACTGACATGTATTATATAATAATAATAATAATAATAATAATAATAATAATAATAATAATAATAATAAACGATAATAATAACGCTTGATTAGTTTAACAGGTAGGCCAGTTAAAAATAAACAGTTGACAAACCAGGGCAATTTTTAAGGTACATACACTGCATGTAAATTATTAAGAATATTGTTTCTTACTTGTTGTTTACTGCGCCGCTGGGATAGTGAACCGAGGCTTGAACAGGGTCTAAGAACGCATGGAATTCAGAGTAAACCACGTGAACCACAGCTTGCAAATTTGAGACCACATGGAAGCTGGTTACTTATTCCCGGTTCCTTATTCGCAATGTAGTTGACAAAGCAGCGTGTCCTTTTTCTGTGTTTTAACTCATTACATATCATACTCAATTAAAATAATTCTACTATTTAAAAAATAATCGCTCCTTCTTTAAAAAAACAAAAACGAAAATAACAAATCTGTATCATAGCGGTACCCTATATTACCCGCTTGTTCTGCCTCATTTACCCACCTTGGGCTCCTTGCTCACTAAATATCGAAGTATACCTAGATAGTTTATCTTCTCCTCTTTGCAAAAACACTAACAATTTTAGTGAGCAAGCCGTAGCCCACGAACAACAACACCCCAAAGTGTAGCCCATTATAACCAATGCAGAACACATGGGGGGCACGACTTTGATGCCCCATTTACCCCACTTAGACCCATCACTCACTAAATATCTAGATATCACTAGATAGGTTATTGTTTTCTCTTTGAAAAAAAAAACTAGATTTTTGTGAACAAGCTGTACCCCACGAGCAGCAGCACCCCAAATTGTAGCCCATTATAACTAATACAGAACACATGGGGGCACGTCTTTGATGCACAATTTAAGAACATAAGAAAGTATACAAACGTGAGGAGGCCATTTAGCCCATCTTGCTCGTTTGGCTGTTAGTAGCTTATTGATCCCAGAATCTCATCAAGCAGCTTCTTGAAGGATCCCAGGGTGTAAACTTCAACAACATTACTGGGGAGTTGGTTCCAGACCCTCACGATTCTCTGTGTAAAAAAGTGTCTTCTACTTTCTGTTCTGAATGCCCCTTTGTGTAATCTCCATTTGTGTCCCCTGGTCCTTGTTTCTTTTTTCAGCTCAAAAGTCCCTTTTTCATAGAGTCCTTCTTTAATTTCAGTATCTCCCATATGATATTTATAATGCACATTTTTATTTCCTGCGTGCAGTACCTTATACTTTTTTCTATTAAATGTCATTTGCCATGTGTCTGCCCAGTTCTGAATCTTGTCGAGATCATTTTGAATGACCTTTGGTGCTGCAACAGTGTTTGCCACTCCTCCTATTTTTGTGTCATCTGGGAATTTATCAAGTTTGCTTTCTATACTAGAATCTAAATCATTAATGTAGATTAGGAATAGCAGAGGACCTAATACTGAGCCCTGTTACTCCACTAGTTACCTCACTCCATTTTGAGGTTTCTCCTCTAATCAGTACATTTGGTTTTCTACATGTTAACCACTCTCTAATCCATGTACATGCGTTTCCTTGAATCCCTACTGCGTTCAGTTTGAGAATGAATCTTTTATGCGGGACTATGTCAAAAGCTTTTTGGAAATCTAAATAAACCATGTCATATGCTTTGCAATTATCCATTACACTATGTAACACAATTTTTGTTCCTGGGTAGTAAGTGTTATTTCCTAATTGCTTATGCCTCAAAAGTATAGAAAATGGCTATTATTCCCCACAAACTTTGCTTTTGTGACCAGGACAATGATATTTCAAAATATCACTATTTCCAATGGGAAAATGGGCAAATGTGTGTCTTTTCATTCACATAAAGTCAGAAAAAAACAACATATGAATCCAAATTAACATGTATTTATACTAAAGTAATACAAAAATGACTACAAAAGATTTAGAAGTGAGTAGTTTTTCGAGATTTTTAGTTAAATCTCGAAAAACTACTCACTTCTAAATCATTTGTAGTCATTTTTGTAGTCAGTTTATTTAGATTTTCAGAAAGCTTTTGACAAAGTCCCGCATAAAAGATTAATTCTCAAACTGAAGGCAGTAGGGATTCAAGGAAATGCATTGTGACCAGGATGACTGTAGTGGTGACATCAGACCCGGAAGAACACAGAAACCAAAATACATAATGGCGGTGAATCTGACACGCTACGGCATCCAGCGTTTTATTAAATAATAAATAATAATAGAAGCAGTTTTGGTGACCCCAGGCGACGGCAGCAGCAGCAGCGGACCCTCGGGAGGCGACAGCAGCAGCAGCGAACCCTCAGGAGGCGAACTCGGGAGGGGAGCCCCTGGCCATAGAGGCGGCAGCGGGAGCTCCACTTCTCCTTCGTACCCTGTAACCGGTAGCTCCACAGGAGATGCGGAGCAGCAGGCAACCCCAGGTGATGTGGAGCAGCAGCCAACCCCAGGTGATGCATGGCAGGCATCCTTGGGCGGAGCGAGGCAGACATTCTTGGGCGGTAGAGACGGAACCAGCAGGAATTCACCCTCTGCTGGTGGAGGTGGGAGCTGCAAGCAGTCCTCCCATTGCGGTGGAGGCCGAACCAGCAGGAATTCACCCTCTGCTGAAAAACTATAATAAAATAAACATTTCAAAAGAAAATAGTGTGTAAACAGGTATATGAACATACAAAATTGTTAAAACGAAAGTCATTTTTAATTTAAAATGAAAGTAACATAAATTTTCATTTGCATGTGTATCGTCTCCGGCCCGACCTCAAAAAGGACCGAGAAACAGAGATAGGGGACCTGGCCGGCATGGACAAGACAACCAGAATGCAGGCTGGTAACCAGGCAATTACTGCTGACATTGCTTGCAAGGGGCCTTCCAGCAGTGGCACTGGAGGGAGGCGCTCCAGTAGTGGTGCTGGCAACAACAGCACTGGGCACTTTGGTAGTGGTGCTGGAAACCAGAGCGCTGGGCACACTGACAGTGGCAATGCTGGCAGCTCTGGACATGCAGATGCTGGACTCTGGATCCGTAGCTGGTAGGGGAGGTGTGGTCCTTAACTCACCCTGGTTCCACACACAGTCGTCAGGGTTCTTCTCTTTCAGGCTTACTAAAGAAAGCACAAACATGAGAAGCACAAACAAAGAACAAGGAAGAACAAAGAAACTGGATTTGTTCCAGGTGTCAGTTGAAGAATTGACAATTAATTAACCCTAGTCACCTGCCTTTAAAAAAAAGCCTCTTTTTAGCCGAAAGGAAAATCCTCACAACTGCATGTGGAACCAAAGGATGAACTAAGGACCACTGTATGTTTAACCGGGATCCTTAGGACAACAGGTAGGGATAATTTTAGGGGATTTTTAATATAGAGAAGTGGGACTTCCCCTTTAGTGGGAGCAGCGCTCAGCCCGAGCTTGACCACCTTTTGTTTCTTAGTTATTTTTGTACAGTGTTTTGTTTTTGGATTTTGTTATTCCCATACTGCACTGTTTATATCCTCCCGCACTAGGGCTACCATTGCTGTTACCCTAGTGGTGGCCACCAACACTACAACTGCCTGCAACTACATATAAAAACATGGACACCTGAGCAGGGTTTCAACTACAAACCCTCTCTCAGTGGATACCCTCACCATAACAGAACACTTTTGTTACACAGCTAAATAACAAAAACAAACTGTAGTCACATATGTTCTGAGCCAACTATAGTATAAATACCAGGCATAAAGGCAACACAGACAGAGAAGCTCTTCAATAACTCAAGAGTCATTTGGACCATCGATGAATCAGTCTGAGGCTCTTTCGGGGTTCAGGTAGTCTGTTCAATTGCCTATCTCTGTTAATACTAGTGGCACCTATTGTATCTAAACAATGACGTTCAATGTGGAATGTATACTAATGTGTGTATTTGGAACTAATGTAATAAACATGGGATCACATCTGCTGGCATGATAATGTTCCAATGAATAGCCTGATAACAATCAGATAGTTTAAGTATGAATCAAATCAAGATTCTGATGAACAATAGCGTTAATGATTTTAATCTTTTAATTGTCATATAAGCATTTATCAGACAAGTTTTGATTTGCACACTCAATAGGCAGGTACATTATAAAATTGTTATGCAAAAAATGTTTGTTACTAATAATTTGCAACAACTGAAGGTGAGCGGGGAACGAGTAAGAGAAAACGATGACACATTTACTGGTTTCTTTCTTCTTACATCAGTTTGGCAAAGTGGCCAACAAGAATGTCCAGTACAAAATTAATCTTTAATGGTCTAGATAGTTTATCATAACATTTCCTGTTGTTTACTATAACTTCTGTTTAATTTAAAATTGCACATTTGAGATCTATATAACAAATCAAAGTGCTCAACGTGTAAGATATATGGAATTGTTTTGCTACGTTCAATTACTTTAAAGTCAACCACATTGTAGAGCTGTCATGAATATCTAACTATTTTTATTCATAAAAAATAAATAAAGTGATTTAAATAACTCATGCTCTGAAGCTTTGTGCATAGGGACTATAATGTTGTGTTTTATTTATTTGTTTTTCATTTTACAACAGATAGACTGCAAACTCTATTTAATTCCTGACCCAGAATAATCAGTCCTTTCTTTTTTCACATTAAGACAACATTATTTCTCAAGGACAAGAGGTTGATGAAACATGAAATATCCCAAGGTACATGCAACCTAAAACAAATGTCAGCTCTCATTCACCTTAAAGATAATATCCTTGAGCTATGTGCCACAAGGGGGAGCAAATTGAGCAGAAATGTAATACTTTTTATATTAAACTAAACCCTTGGAGGAGGTCTTGTAACAAAACTGAACCAATTTTTGGAGATGGAGTATAATATAGTAAACACTGCATGTTCCCTAATAAACATGTATTGAGGTAGCTTCGGATAAAAACCATAACCATATTAAAAATAGCAGTAATTAAAATAATCACCACCGCGTTTAGTCACAGTGCAGCTTCCACAGTTCAGTCTTCCAAAAGTTCTACATCATGAATGATAAGTTAAAGTAGGTGAATCAGGTGTTATACTGTTGATTTTGGTAATTGAAATCACCGTAATATTCCAAGAAAATAAATGCACTCAAATTATATTTCTGTATCAGTGATTTAACAAATACATAATACATATAGCAGTTTAATAAGTATTTAATACTATACAAGGAGGCTGTGTGGTCCAGTGTCTGAAGAAATGGGCTTGCAACCAACAAGTCCCCAGTTCAAATCCCAGCTCAGCCACGGACTCACTGTGTGACCCTGAGCAAGTAATTTAACCGGCTTGTGCTCTGTCTTTCAGGTGAGACATTGTTGTAAGTGACTGCAGCTGATGCACAGTTCACATACTGTAGTCCTGTATCTTGTAAAGCACTTTGTGATGGTGGTCCACTATGAAAGGAAAAATAAGATTATTATAATATGTACTTTTATTTTCCTTTAATTTGTGTATATTGTCTATGCTAGCTGCAGTAAATACAGTAGAAAGCACTGCACAGTAATTGCAATTTTATTTTCCAAGTGACATCTTGCTATAAATTAGTAGTAGGGTTTTTTGAGTAAGGGTTGAGATATAAATTTTTGGGGAGGCAACTTAGAGCTTCAGTCTAAATCTGTAAACACATTTACTCTCAATGAATCAGACTGAAACAGTACCCACAGCCTCTGGATATCTTTATAAGTAATAGCAACCTTTTACACTATATTAGAGATCATTATAGAATGTTTTTTTTTTTTTTTTTTTTTTTTTTTTTTTGAAGAACCGATGTGTTACAATTGAATAATAAGCATTTGGAAAGCAGGCTTAGTGCCAAATGATTTTCTGCAGGAATGGAAATGCAACTGTAAGACTTTCATTGCATAGGAGTTTCAGCCATTTCATGTTGTATTGAGAGCTTAATTAGACACATCCAGTTACTTTATCTATATATATCCCAACTGTGACGGTGAGGCCATCCCTCATATTATACTGTATTGTGTTGCTCATCCAGTATGGCACTGAAAAACTCTTGGTTGATCTGTGTTGATGGTGCGTTGCCCCTGCCCATGTTACTATGAAAGCTAATGCCGGGCCATCACCCCTCCCCCTCTTGCAAAAATCTGTATCATGCCAATGAATATCTGCAATTCCATACAACAGAAAGTTATGCTAGGACATAGACTCATATTGCAGCACTATTGGTAGTCCTTCTGTCATGCACCGGTGTCTCATGATTTCCATACATATACACTTCCCCTCATGTTGCCCTGCATGTAGCTCCCGCTCCCAACACATTGACACACATCAAACATGTGGATGCCACACTGAACATTGGTCATGGCAGTGGATTCATCTGAAACAAAAACACATTGGAAATGTGAAAAAACACCAAGTTATCAAAAGTGCACAGCTATTTAAAGTGGAAATATCAAAAACACAAGCCAAGTTTCAAGAAATTATTGGGGCAACCTTGACAAGCACAAAGCAAATAGGCACAACTGTAAAAGCGGTAAGGGTCAAGGTTGCCCTAATTGTTTCTACTTACTTGGCATGTGTTTTTCAGACACAGCAAAAGTGGATCGAAAGCACAGAGTTGTTTCTAGTCACTTTAGACAAAAAATGTGTTGCCAAACATTTTGTCAAGGTCATTTATATTTCGACTTATCAAAACGATTTTTTAGGCTACATATTTTTTTATTTTAAGTCCTTCCCCACCTCCCAGCTTCTTCTTGGTTGTCTGGTTACTATTGATGTTTAAGCAACAAATCTGAAAGTCACTTAGGTCCAGTTCATGTGACTTAGGATGAGAGAGAGGTGATCGCCATTGGTAACCGTCGCTCTTGCAGCGAGCAATGCTGACTGCAAAAGAGGGTTTTGCATAGCTGTCAACACTGAGTTTTCAAAATTAGGGAGCTTTGAAATCTGAGTGGCCTGAATTCAAGTGAACAAGTTAAAAGCATACAACTATTCCACTTTATTATTTGGTATAATGATAGGCTGTGATACTCTTCTTCTTGCAATTGCTTCACAAATAAAATAAACAAGCTTATGAATTACTTGTTTAATCATTCTGATTATGTGTTTATCACATTTAAATGGCAATACTAATAGCTGGTCTCTTTTTTAAATCTGTCTTTTTGTACATTTAACATGTTTTGAGATGACAGTATAAAGAACAATTATACAGTACTGGTAAGAAATTTAAATTACTTTCACTTTCAAGGTTTGAAGGAAAAATTACGCTGAGATCTGTGAGTGCAGTCCTTTTGTGTCTTCAGGGGCGGGCCATGACTGTGTCACAGGCTCAAAGAACAGCTTTAGTATACAATATTCAGCATTCAGGTCTTTAGGAGGTAAGTACCCGTTCAGTAATGGTTATATATAATAAGGACTGGGGGATGGTGGAGGGGGTTGGCTGTGCAACCTTATAAACCAAGTTTGAATACTTGAAAGTTGTATTTTGTATACAATAATAGCTGTATTTTTGTGCTCACATGACAGAAAATCCACAAAAATAAGAATAAAATAAAACATTTGCCTGAGGTATCTTCAATGGAACATATGGTAATTTTGGTATAAAACAGTTGACTCCCAAAATCACAATAGTCTTGTAGCACAGAACATCAAAAGGGCCTCAGCAGAGAAGGGGTTAAACCAAGAAAGTCACATTTTACAACTTAAGTTTGTGCACCCATTTATCTGCGATGGCAATATTTGCATGCTTCGTAGAACATGTGCGTTACATGTTTTGTCTCTGTGTTGTTTCTTCAGTTAATGTAATGTTAATATTTTTTCCCTTTGGGTCCCCGTGGCTCATCCAGTTAAGCGCTGCTGCTGGGAGCGCAGGATGAGTCAGCTTAGATGGCACTAGTTTGCGTCTCGGATGTGCGAAGACTCATGGGGACTCGCTGTGGTGAGGAGAAAAAAACATAATAACAACCAACCTTGTTCAGCCAAAGCTGCAAGTTTTTAAACATGTGGCCATCTCCAGATTAGTAATAAATTAATCAAACTGGAAGTCTCAAATCGGTAGTTCGAGCATGGATAGGGGACATTTGAACCCCATCCATCTGTAAAATTAATTAGCAAAAATTGTGTTTTTAAACACTAAACAATACATTGAAATAACCAATAATAAGTAATAAGTTAATAAGATAACTATATATATGTGTGCTCATTATACTAATAAGACAGTACACCGTCACATTCTAAATTAAAATATATATATATATATATATGGCTAGGAAGTGACATGACACAGGAAAAGGGGTGGTCGACAGGAAGGATTGAAGGAGAAGGAGACAGCCGAGTGCTGAGACAGAGAGGGATCGTTAGAGAGAGAGAGAGAGAGTAAGTGAGCCTGTATTGTTATTTCTAATTACCGTGTAACACCCTTGGTTTGTTTGATTACCTGATTTGTTGCCTGACCCTGGATTGTATGAAAACCTGATTTCGTGTACTGAACCCTGCCTGTTTTGCCAACCTGCCTTTGGAACTGTGTACAAATTAACCTAACCCAGGTTATTTAACTGATTTACCTAAACAATCTGTTGTGAAAGAGCTTTATTACACGTTATACTGTTACAACTATCTGTGTTCACCTTCAGCATACCCAGTGGATTTGTCACATTTAGTGGAGAATGCAGGCATAAGCTCTGAAAAAAAACAACACACAAAATGGCAGAATCAAAGATGGAAGCCATAGTGCAAGCTTTGCTGCAGACAGTAGCAGGGCAGCAAGAATCAATCCGAGTGCAGCAGGTTGCTCATCAAGAGGCTGTGAGGAAGCATCAAGAGTCATTGATTGTGCAACAACAAATTAATCGGTTGATGCAGGAAGAACAAACACAGGTTGAAAAGGAAGTAAAAGGGAGCTTGCAAGACCTCGCTGGGAAATTGGAGGCTTGGCTTGCACCTACAGCGCAAAGAAATACAAGCTACTATTTACAAAAAATGACCCCACAAGATGACGTGGAGGCGTTTTTAATGGCTGAAAGAGAAAAATGGCCAAAATCTAACTAGGGCATATTGCAGCGTTTTGTCCAGATAAAGACGAACCGATGGACGGTGAAGTAGGAATTTACGGCAACTATACACTCAGAGCGAGACAAATGGCACAGGCCTTACCAAGTGCTGCTTACCACTGACACCAGCGTGAAACTAGAAGGGGTCACTGTGAGTCAATGGAAACATTGGTCTCAAATAAAACCATACCTAACTGCAACTACTTCTATTTCTTATGTCCACAGGAAAGCCCGGGGACAAGACATTAACTATTTCTTTTCTAGACCCTCCTCCTTTCTCCACCAGGTGATCATCGACGCATGAGCTGCATGAGGAATGCATCTATAGTGGGTGCTGTTGCTCCTGTGGATGACTGGATGCAGGGGAGGGCCCCTTTGCAAAAAAAAAAAAAAAAACGACTGGCATTGGCAAACTAACCCTCCACCTCCTGGAGTGCTTCGCTTTGACTGCCTACCCCAACAACCGCTTCGCTTATGCCGCTCCAAGAATATCTCAAGTAACCTACAACTAACCTTAGGGAGCGGCAACCTCCAAACAAAATTGAACACATATACTGACTACCACGTACACTGCAAACACAATGAGATATACATCCAAATCACTAGCCCTTGTACAGTGCAACGCTGGTGCCAAGAAGGTACTATGGCAGCCTATGGGAAGAGGACTGGTCAGACTGTATAAGTGGAAACCACGACTCATCGGGAACATGTTGCCAGCCCATCTGTGGTGACATGGAATGAATAAATGACACTATGATAAGGGCGAGATATAATAAAACTAGCCTACGCACCGTCACTGAACAGGATATGTACCAGGCTAGTCGATTAATCATGGACAGCCTCCGACACTCCTCCAAGTTGATAGTGACATCAATAGACATAACCGGCTATTTGAGCCAGAACTTAACCCAACTCTCGCAGTCGGACGTAGAGAACAGAACGCGGTAGCAGAATTGTTGGAGGGTGCTTTAAAACTTCAGGGAATGGTGTCCGACCTACTGTCGCAACGAGTGCAGCCACTGTTGTTCGATTCAATAGCTCCTAAATTGGCCATAATAGCGAGTCAATGTGGGCACATCGGCCCAGCTGGACTGGGTCCAGTATCCAATTCGACCTGTTAGCCCCAGCCTGATAAAGTGAGGATGGTCACTCTTTGCCCATTGCTAGAGCCGGGCATGTCACCCGGATAGTCAGATTAGCATATACTAGCGCTGGTACCCCAGGAACGTTGTACACCCAGGATTGTTGCACCCACTCAGACTAGGAAGTGCCTGCACTTGTTCCACTGATTCCACGGTCAGCCTCACCAGGATCGAACTCACATTAACTGACCAGCCTTGGCACACCGAACTGTTACAAATGAACAAGACTATGTAGTGTATTGCAGGATCCAATAACTCGATAGAGGTCAGGTCTGCCCCTCTGTGGCGCCATCAGTATGCATCGAAGTTCTCCATCATGCCATCCTCACTGTTGGGGGGTGTCGCCTCTACCGCACACCACCCCTCCGAGGTAAGCTGACTTGGGACCCGTCGTGACACCATGGCAATGATGAACTGATTCACAGCCTGAACGCATTAGAGAAGGAAATAAAGAAAATGGTGGTGGAAACCAAACGACACATATATCATGCTCAGATGCAATACATCCACATCACTGACACGGTCCAGCTAGCAGACCAGGAATACCGTACAGCAGAACTCCAGGTAGTGGTGGTCAAGAACTCAATATACGGGAGAGGCACGACTGGGGGGGGGGGGGGGGGATTTGGGTAATATTTTGTCAAGTGATGTGGGGGGTGTCAATACTCACGTTCCTATTGGTACTAGTGCTGTATAAGAAACTCTGCTCCAAGCTTAGGACACTGCGGATCTTGTACATAACCAGTCGGGCTTGGGAACCCCTTGCGGAGGAACAGTCGTTTTTAACTAACTTATGTGTTATCCCATGTAGTTTACTTCTGCTTATGTGCTCATATTGTCTTGCTGCTAGAATCTATCCAGGGCCTTGGGAACCTTTAGCCTGTCGCTTCACTCCTCCCATGGGGCCTGAACCACCGACAGGAGGGACCTGAATAGACATTTCAGTATAAGCTTTGCATAAGTATAGACATTTAAGTTACATATGAGCTGGAATAAGTAGAGGAACTAGTAATTAATGATCTCATGTACCCACATGAAGAGCTTTAAGTAATCTTGCTGTATTTTTGACTAAGGTATTCATGTAGAAGTGCTTTGAGCTGTTTTACTAATAACCCCCTTGCACTAGCCTCTTAGGGCTGCAACTCAGGTCTAGGGTTGGGCTGGGTCCTCGACCTTAAGAAGTTTTATTCCCCCTGCGTGGGAGTGAAAGGAGTCCCTCTTTTAATTCGCCATCCCAACTACTGACAGCGATGTACAGGAAGGACCTAGACAGAGGAGAAAGGCTGAGTCAGGGTTGGGGCAGAAGCCGCAGTGGTAGCGGCCATCTTAACTTGGGGCAGGACCTCATGGTCGAGTCCCATTATTGCAATCAGCTGTGCTGCACTCAACGATTGGCTGGTAACAGAGGCAGTTTTTTTGTTCATTGCAAATTGTGTGGAAACCCACTGCTTAGGACTTTGTTTTTCTGGGTGTGCTATAAATAAAAATCCAACCCCAACTCCGTGTTTCCTGTCACATCACCTCCTCCGATACCCCACCACGCTTGGTGTTAGCAAAGGGATATTGAGGATGGACCCAAATTTGGTGGCTGCCCAGCTGGAGGCCCAGGATCGTCCGGGATCCCGGAGGCAGCGGCTGCCTCCCGTTCAAAGTGGACAGGGGTTAGCTCCCAGCTGGGCCAAAATCACCTTCTCGTCTCCACCTGGGGGGGGAGCAAGGGACAAGCAGTTGCCTTTAGCAGCATTGCCACCCCTGATCTGCTTCCGGTGCCACGAGGCTGGGCATATTGCCAGGTACTGCCCAGCTGCTATGAAGTGTGACGTGGCCTCCCGTTTTACCTCAGCAGAAGCAGATGAGTATCAGGGGAAGGAATGGGAGGGACCTTGTATTATTAATGTAAAGGTAGGCAAGATGAGCACCCAGGACATTCTCGATCTGGTGCGAGAGGGTTGGGAGGGACAAAATAGTTCCAAAAATGTAGTCAAATATGTACTACTCCTGAGAGACAGCTTGGAATTAGTTGGTCAATTGGCACAAGAGGACTTGCACAATGCCCAGCAGCAGTACAATAAAAATGCACGGATTCAGACCTTTCGGTCTGGCGACAAAGTACTTTTGCTCCTTCCCTCCTCGGATTCTAAGTTGTTTGTCAAGTGGCAGGGCCCCTACAAGGTGGTTTGGATGGTAGGGTGGGTCAATTATGAAATCAGGCAGCCCGACCACCGAAAATAACTCCAAATTTATCATGTAAATTTGTTGAAACCATGGAGAGAAAGAGAAGCCCTGTTTGTCACTAGTGAGACCTCTGAGGAGGATTTTGGTCCTGACGTAGGGTCATCTGAGCAAACAACAGAGATTTCAATGGGAGAACAACTACTTCCCCACCAGAAAAATGAGCTGAGATGGCTAATTGAGGAGTGCAGTGATGTTTTTTCGAAGGTGCCCAATAGAACGAATATCATTGAACATGCTATTATTACTCCGCCAGGTGTTCGAGTGAGACAGAGGCCATACCGGATCCCAGAGAGTGAAGAGTGATGTGATGCGTTGGCAGGTAGAGGACATGCTTGAACTTGGAGTCATTCAACCGTCCCAGAGCGAGTGGTGCAGTCCGGTGGTAATGGTTCCTAAAAAGGACAGTACCACCCACTTCTGTGTGGATTTCCGCCGGGGGAACGACATCTCCAAGTTTGATGCATATCCAATGCCCTGGGTGGACAAGCTCCTCGACAGGCTGGGTAAGGCGAGGTACTTGTCAACTCTGGACCTGACAAAGGGATATTGGCAGATTCCATTAGAGTCCAGCTCCCGGGAGAAAACTGCATTCGCTAACCCGGATGGTCTGTTTCATTTTCAGATCATGCCCTTTGGTTTGCATGGAGCCCCATTCACTTTCCAGAGATTGATGGACAGGGTATTATTCCCCCATCATCAGTATGCATCTGCGTATATTGATAACATGGTTATTTTCAGCTTCATCTGGGAGGAGCATCTTCTTAGACTAGCGTCAGTCCTTCAATCTCTGAGAAAGGTGAGGCTAACGGCCAACCTGGGTAAGTGCGCATTTGGCCACCAAGAGACCCAATATCTTGGCTTTATAATGGGTAATGGACGTGTGAAGTCGGTGGCCACCAAGGTCCAGGCCTTGGTGGTTGCACCGTTTCCACGAACCAAGGCTCAGGTGAGGTCACTCTTGGGGCTGGCAGGCTATTATTGCCACTTTATCCCCGAGTTTACCACTATTGCCAGCCCCTTGACTGACCTCACCAATAAGAGCACCCCAAATTTGGTAAAATGGACAGGTCAATGTCAGCGGGCGTTTGACTTGATTAAGCAGTTTCTTTCCCAGGCCCCAGTGCTGATATCACCGGATTTCAATAGAGACTTCATCCTCCATACTGATGCTTTGGATGTTGGTCTGGAGGCAGTCTTGACTCAGGAGGTAGATAACATGGAACATCCGGTGCAGTACCTTAGTAGCTGATTTTTTCTCTAGGGAGAGGGGTCAATCAGGGAAGTTAGGGTTGGCCGAGTGTGCCTACGGCTCCACTCTTGGGGAGGGCATGTGTGACAGGAGTGAAAGGAGTCCCTTTTCACCCTCCCGACTACTGGCTGATCACGTTGTAGGAGAGGTCACAAGCTGTCCAATCATACCTTGACTTTGTTTGTAGCGTAATCCATTGAAGAGTAATCGATGTGCGTATGTAAACAAGACACATATTTGCGAGCGAGAGCGCAGCATTACGCACATAGGATCAAGGTTTCTTACCATTTTCTGATCATTTTTCAATTTGTAAAATTTATAAAATCAAACTAAATGGTGAGCAGTGTTCCAAAGCATCCCAAAAGAAGTCGATTCAGTCTTTTTGAAGTTTTGGAGGAGGTGGATAATAGTGAAAGATGGCGAAAATGATCAACTTTCAGGGTTGGAGAGTGCTGATTCAGCGTCTGTGAAGCAGCATTTGTAGATGGATTGGAGCCCCTCCAGGATTTGTAAGTATAATAGATCCACACTACATTTATTATTATTATTATTTATTATTATTATTATTATTATTATTATTATTCGTAATTTTCAATATTCATTTTTACTGTAAATGTTACTAGAAAATGCAACCATTTGACTCTCAAGGGGCACATAGAAATAACATTTTTTAAAATAAATTTTATTGCATAGTAAAGAGCAACACCATGTCTCATCTGTGCTGTGCTGCTGGATACGGTCCCTTATCTTTACGGTGCAATACAAGTTGTAAGAAGTAACTGTTTCTTCCCGGCAATCTTTATTATTTTTTCATTGGTGTTCATCGATTTAGATTATTGCATGGGAGTGTTTAGCAAACTTTTTATATTTCCATGATTACAAGGAGTGATGTTACTCACCTAGAGACAGTGTAGGTTTCTTAGCCTTTCAAGATAAGCTGACTGCCTGCTCCAACAATCACTCACTCAGTACTGGGAGAAGTACAGGGGTGGAAAAGTACAGAGCAGTTTAGAAGCAGTAAGGAGAAATAGCATCTTTAATTGCTTTAATCAGAAAACACAGGACATTGGGGAAACACAACAGCAGCTCAAAGTCAAACAGCCGCGTGTGTTTTTCTGATAACAAACAAGCCAAAACTCGGAGCAGCTGATTCAAATTTAGCGCCGTTCTGAGACATGGGCGAGGGGAGGAGCCAACAGCACAGCAGAACAATGCAGTTAAACGAGGCAGTCTTCCCAGCGACAGAGTGGAGAAGTACAGGCATGGAAAAGTACAGAGCAGTTTAGAAGCAGTTTGACGGCTGCAGAAGAAACTAAAAATAAATAAAATAAAATAAAAGTAAATAAAAAAAAACCCTCAACATGGTCTTCAAGCCAGTAATCTGTGACACCTGCTTGATGTAGGAAATCCGAGAAAACCCAGCGGAGCTAAACCAAGTGTGCGTAAAGTGCCGCGCGATCCAGGATTTGCATAAACTACTAAGTATGCTAGAAATGGAGCTGGAAAAAGTGAGACAGCAACAGGATCTTGAGGAACTGGCACACCCACAATTCATGGAAGTCTGCATCACCCCTAACAGACTGAAAGCCACCAGGGAGATAGAAGGTCAGAACAGCTGGGTTCAGGTAGGCAGAAGCAGGGAGAAAAAGAAACTTAGTCAAACACAACCACCAGAAATCAAAACAACCAACAAATTTGAGTCACTTCAGAATTGTGATGAGCAGAACCAACAACAAGAGAACGAAAGGAACAACATCCAGGACCCTATTGACAGTGGTGACCAGACAGCAAAAAAAAGGGAGGTCATGATTGTTGGGGACTCCATATTGAGAAACACAGCAAGTTCAATTTGCAGTTTGGACCCCCTTACTACAACAGTGTGCTGCCTTCCGGGAGCATTGGTCAAGCACATCACTGAGAACGTGGACAGGCTCCTAGAACGAACAGGAGACGACCCGGTAGTAGTCGTCCACATCGGTACAAACAACATTGGAAGAGACAGACCAAAATCCCTGCAGAACAAATTCAAAGAGCTAGGAAGAAAATTAAAAGAGAAAACCAAAACTGTGGTATTTTCTGGTATACTACCGGCACCTTGCAAAGGACTATATGGACAGCTGGAAATAATTAATCAAAACACATGGCTGAAGATGTGGTGCACACGGGAAGGCTTCACCTATCTTGATCATTGGACCACATTCTACAACGAGGACTATCTGTATAGACGGGACGGACTGCACTTAAATAACAAGGGAACCAGTCTACTTGGAGAAAAGATCCTCAAGCAGGTTCTGAAGCATTTAAACTAGAAAGGAAGGAGGGAGAAATCAACAAAAACGGGAGAAAAAGAAGGGAGACTGCATCACAACTAGGACAACAACTCAGGTAAGACAACTACTAAATGTATCAGAAACAACATTTTTGAACTTGAAGCTACTGCACTAACAAGTAACTATGATGTGATAGGTGTTACAGAAACTTGGTTGTCTGAGAGTGATGGGGACGAATATAATATCTGTGGGTATACACTGTATAGGAAAGACAGGCAGGACAGAAGAGGAGGAGGGGTAGCGCTATACAGAAGAAACAGTCTTGAAGCCCAGGTGTTAAACCTGGACAAAGAAAATAAAGCTGAATAACGGACAAAAATTCAAAGGGCATAATAATAGGAGCATGCTATAGACCGCCAGATTCAGACGGTGAGCAAAATAATCTGTTATACAATAACATTAGAAATGCGTATAGCAAAGGAGAACCCATACTAATGGGGGATTTCAACTTCCCCCATATAAAATGGGAAAACCCGGTGGGTAGCACGAAGGATGAAATTGAAATGGTGGAAATGACAAATGACTGCTTCCTAACACAATTTGTCAAGGCACCGACTAGAGGGGAGGCATGCCTTGATTTAGTCTTTTCAAATAACGAAGACAGAATAACTAAAACAGAGGTCAGAGAACCACTGGCAAACTCAGACCACAACATGGTCTCATTTGAAGTGTTTTTTAAAACCCCAAAAGTAATGACTAAAGCTAAGGTTTACAATTTTAGAAAAGCAAACTATGAAGGTATGAAACAGAGACTAACAGAAGTAGATTGGAGTAAAATAGAGAAAACACCCACAGAAGAAGGATGGTTGTTCTTCATAAATGTAGTACTAGAGGCGCAAAACAATTACATCCCTAAAGTAGACAAATCTAAATGTAAAACTAAATTGCCAAAATGGTTTAATAGATCAATTCAAAAAAATATTCAGCGAAAAAAGGCACTTTACAGAGCATTAAAAAAGGACCAAAAAGAAAGTACGCAGAAAGAGTACACGGAACTGCAAACGCAAGTCAAAAAGGAAGTTAGAAAGGCCAAGAGAGAAATAGAAATGAACATTGCTAAGGGAGCTAAAACCAATTCCAAAATGTTTTTCCAATATTACAACAGCAAGCGAACATTCAAAGAGGAGATTAAATGTTTAAGAGATACAAATGGCAAAATCGTAGATGAAGAAAAAAAAATAGCAAATATATTAAATGATTACTTTTCACAAGTTTTTACAAAGGAAGATACTAATAACATGCCCCACATGTCATCCAGTTCCTATCCAGTTTTAAATAACTTTAGCATAATTGAGGCAGAAGTGTTAAAGGGACAAGGAGCTCTTAAAATAAACAAATCCCCTGGGCCGGATGAGATCCTCCCAGTAGTACTCAAAGAAATGAAAGAAGTAATTTACAAACCGCTAACCAAGATCATGCAGCAGTCTCTTGACACGGGGGTGGTACCGACAGACTGGAAAATTGCAAACGTAATTCCGATCCACAAAAAGGGAAACAAAACTGAACCAGGTAACTACAGACCAGTAAGCCTGACTTCTATTATATGCAAACTTATGGAAACTATAATAAGATCCAAAATGGAAAATTATGAAAAAGTATTAGGTCCTCTGCTATTCTTAATCTACATTAATGATTTAGATTCTGGTATAGTAAGCAAACTTGTTAAATTTGCAGAGGACACAAAAGTAGGAGGAGTGGCAAACACTGTTGCAGCAGCAAAGGTCATTTAAAATGATCTAGACAAGATTTAGAACTGGGCAGACACATGGCAAATTACATTTAATAGAGAAAAGTGTAAGGTACTGCACGCAGGAAATAAAAATGTACATTATAAATATCATAAGGAAGATACTGAAATTGGAGAAGGAATCTATGAAAAAGACCTAGGAGTTTTTGTTGACTCAGAAATGTCTTCATCTAGACAATGTGGGGAAGCTATAAAAAAGGCTAACAAGATGCTCGGATACATTGTGAAAAGTGTTGAATTTAAATCAAGGGAAGTAATGTTAAAACTGTACAATGCACTAGTAAGACCTCATCTTGAATATTGTGTGCAGTTCTGGTCCCCTCGCTATAAAAAAGATAGAGCGACCATAATTATTCCGGGCTTAAAAGGCATGTCATACACAGACAGGCTAAAAGAATTCAATCTGTTCAGTCTTGAACAAAGAAGACTACGTGGCGACCTAATTCAAGCATTCAAAATTCTAAAAGGTATTGACAATGTTGACCCAAGGGACTTTTTCAACCTGAAAAAATAAACAATGACACAAATGGAGATTACACAAAGGGGCATTCAGAACAGAAAATAGGAGGCACTTTTTTACACAGAGAATTGTGAGGGTCTGGAATCAACTCCCCAGTAATGTTGTTGAAGCTGACACCCTGGGATCCTTCAAGAAGCAGCTTGATGAGATTCTGGGATCAATCAGCTACTAACAACCAAACGAGCAAGATGGGCCGAATGGCCTCCTCTCGTTTGTAAACTTTCTTATGTTCTTATGTTCTTTGTTTGCCACATGTCAATCAAAGTAAAGATGAAAGGAACTGAGGTGTTTTCAGTCTGGCAGCCTGATTTAGAGCAGCAAAGGTGTCTGCAATCTCATTATTATTATTATTATTATTATTATTATTATTATTATTATTATTGTAGACATTTAGCACACGCTTTTATCCAATAATCAACATATGTTCACCTGTCAGCAGTGCTTGAATGAGTGTAATCACTTTATTTTGAAAAAAGAAATCTCCTCATTATTTTGTTTCTTGACATTTACATACTTTCAAGCAAGTGAGTAACAAAAATACAGTCAGGTGCTGAAAATTCAGAGCTACAAAAAAATCTCAGTAGCAACATTCTCCTGCACAAACACACAGTTATGTGAGAGAAATGTGCCTGACAGTTGTAGCATATGAACTGAGAGTATTTCTCATGCATACTCATCATGGATACATTTCGGGCACCCCAAAGCTCTCCAAAAAGGCCACCTTTTGAATGAAATACTGGACTGTGGCAAAGTGGCTAGTGAGAGGGGAACAGATGTTGCAGTGATGTGGTGCAGGAGTGAAAGGCAGACAATCGTAATCCTTTGAAAAAGGCTTTATTTGTATTCCAGGTCTGGTGACCGTTTAAATAATAAATTCATGGCAATACACAACCATGTGTGTTGGAAAATATGGATTGAGAATTGATTAGCAGTTTGCTACGCAAGTGGACTGGCAGAGCTATGCTGGTGTTTTTTCTGAAAAGAGACTAATATTGCAGATAGCAGACTGTTTGGTTCAAATTGCATGTACTGCTAACAATTGATAGAGACCTTGCGTCTACAAGCTTCTTGCCCAGCATTGACTGCACGCTAACAAGATAATAATGCTGTGGACCAAAAGTGGCCAGGTTCTAAGACTTTTGGAATGCAAAGCATAAAGGGTCTAAAAGGCTCCCAGGGACTGACGTTGGACCCAAACATTCTCAGAGAGATCCAAAGAGATAATGCCACTGGAATCAAAGGGTCTCAAGAAGATGACAAAAAGCAGATGTATGGACCTTTTGGGCACCAGGGGTCTGAAGAATGCACTGAGTTCAGAGGTTGTCACACTAGACTACACACACAGACACACACACACACACACTAAATTAAATATATGGTAACAGAATAATGTGTTGTACCTTTGCTATTGGTTAAGAGGAGGTGGACCATCTATTCAGAGGGGTATTTAATGTCATCCAAAAATTGTAAGGACGAGTATTCTGTTTCTCCTGTACCTGGGACCAGACTCCCTGCATATTTCAATAAACCTAAGAACTGGTTGAAGAAAAGGACTCTGTGCATTTTCTTGAATCTACTTACTCACCATCCTTTTTTTAAGTTACATCAATGTGTAAAGCACGGGGATAACAAAACAGGGCACAGTCCCGAACAAAAACGAACACACGGTCACCAGTCCTGGGTGAGTGCAGACGTGCTTTTGGTGAGTAACAACACGGGTATTTCGTGACGGTTTTGTGCAGTGGTGATCCGGATCGTGCTGACCCTCGATGACAGCTCAGGATTTGTGGGTTAACTGTCTAGTGGTGTAAAACAATTACAAGACAGACAAAACACAATACGTTTCTTTACTCTTTCTGCATGAGAGCTCCTCTCTCGGTCCTTCTCTCTCCTGAGCCTTTACCCAAATGAAGGAAAAGACCAGCGTTACCCTGGCCCCTTTATGCAATCCCGCATGACATCTTGGTAAACGGTTACAGCTGCCTTATTGCTTGCAGCTGCCCCTCATTTACCTTTCAGGTCAATATGATCTTACAACAGAGTCTCGCTTCTTTCCAGGCTGACCGACTTCCCTGCCCCGGAAACAAACTGTCAGGCCAGCCCTTCCAGATACTTCTCCTCCTGGTCTTTAGCGCCCTCACAGGTCGGGAGGGAGATTTACCACCAGAACTCATTATCTTTCTGTCACATGAACAAATAAGTAAAAAAGAGGATTACAAAATCTAATTCATGTGGCAATATATAGCATGTGAGGTGCCAGAAGGTAACATCCCTTTTAGATCTTGCTCAAGAAACTAGTGTATGACTGGCCATAAAGATTTAGACAATATTCATTTTTGGAGAGGTTTGGAGAGGTTTGGGGAGCCTTGGGCCTAGCTTTGTAAAAACTTATGTAGAAATGTATCCCTTTATTCAATCAGTGTAGTAGACATGTTGGAGAAGCGCTGGAAAAAAATCTGTCTCTTTTCATGTGCTGCAAGGTGAAAAAATGACGATAGAATATAAACAAATGAAAAGCATTTCTTGTTTTTTATGTTATTTTTTTCTGGATATCTCCTTCCAGTGCGGTACTGAGTAAGACTTACATCAAATCTTTTAGTCCTAATGGCCAGGGGGTTACCTTGAATTCAAGCCCTGAACCATGCCTGTGCTATCTATACTTTGGAAGATAATGTGATTTATTTAAGGTCAAGCCCTCCAGGTGGAAATTGCCTGTGGGAGACTAGGTGTTTAACAGGTAAACCACAGGCTGTCTGCATAGAGCAGAACAGGATGCCTTAGTTAAACCACAAACTGTGTACATGACAAGTTGTACTAAGAAACAGGGTCAGGCAACTTCAAGGACAAGAAAGAACTTCTTAGAACAGCTCGGCCCAGCAGCCAGTGAAGACCAGCCCTTTGCAGCAGAATAGTACCAATCAATGGATGGTAACTTGGACTGGGACGGCAGAACTTATCCAATAACTGAAAGGGGGGGCCAGGACTGAATTTGTAATGAGGCCCATCCATCGGCCCTGATAAGCCTACAAACCTCAGAAGGGGAGTTGGAATATGAGGTCGGAGTTGTTACTAACTTACCATACGAGGTAATACTAAGATCCTAGTCCTCCTTACTTTATATTGAGGGATTACTATACCAGGTGGATAAAATAGGGGTGGATGTAGTAGAACAATTATTGGTCCCTGCTAAGTATAGAGTTACGGTCTTAAATTTAGCACATGGCCATATTTTAGGCGGACATTTGGGAAAATTAAAAACTAGGGACAGGCTGTTGAGGAGGTTTTACTGACCGGGGATATGCATTGCGGAGAGTGTTCGTGGTGCCAACGGACCGCTCCAAAGCCTGCTTTTAGAAGTCCCCTAATTCCCCTCCCACTCATCGAAACTCTGTTCGAACGGATTGCGATGGACTTAGTAGGACCACTTCCCAAGGCTGTTAGGGGACACCAGTATATTCTTGTGATAATGGATTACACCATGTGTTATCCTGAAGCCATTCCCCTTCGGACCATGGCCACCAAAGGGATAGCAAAGGAGCTGTTGTATTTGTTCAGTAGGATACCCGAAGAGATTTTGACTGATCATGGGACACCTTTCATGTCTCAGGTTTTAAAGGATCTCTATGTGTTATTAAACAATTGAGAGCCTCAGTGTACCATTCCCAAAAGAGTTGTTTAGTTGAGAGATTTAACAGAACCTTAAAATCCATGCTAAGAAAGGTGATAGACTGGAACGGGAAAAACTGGGACTGTATGCTACCATACCTAATGTTCTCCATTACAGTACCACTGCATTTTTCACCGTTCAAATTACTCTATGGTAGTCACCCATGGAGAATCTTAGATATTGCATGGGAAATCGAGGTACACGAGAACACATCACAACCATACAGGATGCTTAAGTGAGAGAGCACTTAAGGCAGGCACAAGAGCACCAACAATTTAGTTATAATAAACAAGCTAAGATTAGGGTGTTTGCTCCAGGGGACAAGGTAGTTGTGTTGTTACCCACTGTGGAGTGCAAAATTTTGGCTAAGTGGAGGGGGCCCTGTGAGGTACTAGAGAGGGTCAGTGAGGTAAACTATAAAGTGAGACAACCTGGCCGTCGGCCCAAGGTGCAGGTATACCACAAAAACCTGCTGAAACATTGAAAGAAAAGAGAAGTGACGTTTACGTCAGGTCCAGTAGTCCTGTCCCCAGCGCTCGAGGTGAAGGTAGCAAAGACACGCCCACGCAGAAACACGAGGTGAAGGTGTTTATATATAAAAATTGTCACACTTTTTCTGGAATCTCAGGTAGGACACATTTGACAGCCCAAAAATAATCTCCCAACTCGGAAGTAAAGTCTGTATGTGACCCTATCGTGTGCCGGAAGCACGCCATGCAGCTATTAACACTGAGATTAAGAAAATGCTAGTGACAGGTGTGATAGAGATGTTGCCCAGTGAGTGTTCCAGCCCTATAGTCATGGTGTCAAAGCCTGATGGGTCATGGAGGTTTTGCAATGATTTCAGAAAGGTAAATGAAATCTCAAAATTTGATGCATACCCCATGCCCCGGATAATGAGCTTCTTGAAAGAATAGGAAAGGCCTGGTTCATTACGACATTAGACCTCACAAAAGGATACTGGCAGATACCATTGGCATCTGAAGCCAAAGAAAAAACAGCTTTCTCTACTCCTGATGGTCTGTATCAATACACCGTCATGTCCTTTGGTTTACATGGGGCTCCCGCGACATTCCAGAGGCTAATGACAAAATCCTGAAACCTCATACAACATACGCTACTGTCTATTTGGACAATGTAGTGATACAGAGCTCTGATGGGGAAAGCCACCTACCCAGAGTACAGGCAGTACTGAACTAAATTTGCCAAGCTGGTTTTGACGGCAAACCCCGAGAAATGCACAATTGCACGAGTGGTGTTACTGATACAAAAAGGGGTGGTCGACAGGAAGGATTGAAGGAGAAGGAGACAGCCGAGTGCAGAGAGAGAGAGAGAGAGAGAGAGAGAGAGAGAGAGAGAGAGAGAGAGAGAGAGAGAGAGAGAGAGAGAGAGAGAGAGAGAGAGAGAGAGAGAGAGAGAGAGAGAGTGAGTAAGTGAACCTGTATTGTTATTTCTGATTACAGTGTAACACCCTTGGATTGTTTGATTACCTGACTTGTTGCCTGACCCTGGATTGTCCTGAAAACCTGACTTCATGTACTGAACCCTGCCTGTTTTGCCAACCTGCCTTTGGAACTGTGTACAAATTAACCTAACCCAGGTTATTTAACTGATTTACCTAAACAATTTGTTGTGAAAGAGCTTTATTACACGTTATACTGTTACAACTATCTATGTTCACCTTCAGCATACCCAGTGGATTTGTCACATTTAGTGGAGAATGCAGGCATAAGCTCTGAAAAAAAAAAACACACAAAATGGCAGAATCAAAGATGGATGCCATACTGCAAGCTTTGCTGCAGACAGTAGCAGGGCAGCAAGAATCGCTCCGAGTGCAGCAGGTTGCTCATCAAAAGGCTGTGAGGATGCATCAAGAGTCATTGATTGTGCAACAACAAATTAATCTAAACTAACCTGTACAAACTAATGTGTACAAATAAACCTAACTCAGGTTATTTAACTGATTTACCTGAACAATTTGCAGTTAAAGAGCTTTATTACACAGGGATACTGTTACTTCAACTATGCCTGGGTTTATTATGTTCAGGTGGCTGGGGTTGATTAGTTGATTAGGTTGATTAACGATCAATCAGCGCCCAGCCACCTGATATAAAAGGAGGCCTCAGCTTCTCATTTGGGGAGAGGGAGCTGAGGAAGCAGGTTGTTTTTTTTTTTGGTTGTTTAGAAAGTTTGAATCCAGTGAAGGCATTGCCCAGCCTGGAAACTTTATTTTTGTGAGTTTTGTTTTTGCTTTATTTGTGTTTGAGTATCTGTTATTTTGCCCTTGTGCACTTTATTTTTGTTTATTTATAATAAAATTGTTATTTTTTTGAACTGCAGACTGTCTCTGGGCCTCTATCCACTCGCCAGCCTGCCACATTTGGTGTCAGAAGTGGGATAGCGCCACCTAGAGGCTCAGAGCAGTATTTATTTTTTTTTTTTTTTTTTTTTTTGGAAAAAAAAAAAAAAAATGGGAAAGAAGAGCAGACAGCGGCAAAGGCAGGAAAAGCAGCAGCTGAAGAAATGTAAGCTGCTGCAGCCACCGCTGGAGGACCCGGCCAGCCTCTTCCCCTGGTGTTCCTGGTGCGGGAAGGAGGACCATCGTTGGCGGTCCTGCCCAGACGTGCCACCGGCAAACTGGTGTGGCCGGTGTGAGGAGGACGGCCACAACTGGGCAGGATGCCCCTACAACCAGGCCCAGGAAGAGGTGCCAGTGTTCACCCCGGGCATCAGGGGCCACCCCACTACCTCCAGCACCACCACCTTCACCACCGTCCCAGGAGATCTGGGACTGGTTGATGCACCCTGAGGCAGACCTCGTCCACGATCTCCCCATAGTTATCAACACGCTGTGGCGTCGAGATGGGGAGAGGTGGGAACAGTGGGAGGAACAACACCACCCGGCGTCCTTCCCAGAGGTTGCCCTCATGGTGGTTAATTACCTGGCGGTAGACATGGGAGATGCCCCGGTCACTCCAATAAAGAGGGGTGAGCCGCCTTCCCGAGAGCCAGAGAGGGTGAGGAGCCGATAGAGGTCGGGATCTGCCGTCCACCCGAGAGCCCAGAAGGTTCGAGGAGCTCCGTCATTCCCGGAGCCAGAGAGGGGCGAGGAGCTGCCGTCGTCCCCAGAGCAGAGAGGCGAGGAGCTGCCGTCGCCTTCCCGAGAGCCAGAGAGGGGTGAGGAGCTGCCGTCGCTCCCAGAGCCAGAGAGGGGTGAGGAGCTGCCGTCGTCCCCAGAGCCAGAGAGGGGTGAGGAGCTGCCGTCGCTCCCCAGAGCCAGAGAGGGGTGAGGAGCTGCCGTCGTCCCCAGAGCCAGAGAGGGAGGAGGAGCTGCCGTCGCTCCCAGAGCCAGAGAGGGGTGAGGAGCTGCCGTCGCTCCCAGAGCCAGAGAGGGGTGAGGAGCTGCCGTCGCTCCCAGAGCCAGAGAGGGGTGAGGAGCCGCCGTCGCTCCCAGAGCCAGAGAGGGGTGAGGAGCTGCCGTCGCTCCCAGAGCCAGAGAGGGAGTGAGGAGCTGCCGTCGCTCCCAGAGCCAGAGAGGGAGGAGGAGCTGCTGTCGCTCCCAGAGCCAGAGAGGGAGGAGGATCTGCCGTCGCTCCCAGAGCCAGAGAGGGAGGAGGAGCTGCCGTCGCTCCCAGAGCCAGAGAGGGAGTGAGGATCTGCTGTCGCTCCCAGAGCCAGAGAGGGAGGAGGAGCTGCCGTCGCTCCCAGAGCCAGAGAGGGAGGAGGATCTGCCGTCGCTCCCAGAGCCAGAGAGGGAGGAGGAGCTGCCGTCGCTCCCAGAGCCAGAGAGGGAGGAGGATCTGCTGTCGCTCCCAGAGCCAGAGAGGGAGGAGGATCTGCCGTCGCTCCCAGAGCCAGAGAGGGAGGAGGATCTGCCGTCGCTCCCAGAGCCAGAGAGGGAGGAGGATCCGCCGTCGCTCCCAGAGCCAGAGAGGGAGGAGGAGCTGCCGTCGCTCCCAGAGCCAGAGAGGGAGGAGGATCTGCCGTCGCTCCCAGAGCCAGAGAGGGAGGAGGAGCTGCCGTCGCTCCCAGAGCCAGAGAGGGAGGGAGGATCTGCCGTCGCTCCCAGAGCCAGAGAGGGAGGAGGAGCCGCCGCCGCTCTCAGAGCCGGAGAGGGAGGAGGGAGGAGCCGCCGCCGCTCTCAGAGCCCGAGAGGGGGAGGAGCCGCCGCCGCTCTCAGAGCCCGAGAGGGAGGAGCCGCCGCCGCTCGGAGCCGCCTCTCCGCCTCCCTCCAGAGGGAGCCGGGGAGTCCAGAGGGAGCCGGCCGCCGCCGCGAGGCCTCCGTGGCCCGAGAGGCCCGGGCCGTCCCGCCGCAGATCCCTTCCGCCGGCCAAAAAGGAGCTTCTCAGAGCCAGAGAGGGAGGAGCCGCCGCCGCTCTCAGAGCCCGAGAGGGAGGAGCCGCCGCCGCTCAATCGCAAGAGGGAGCCGCCTCCGCCGCCAGAGGGAGCCCGAGGGAGCCGCCGCCGCCGCCTCCGCCACCAGAGGGAGAGGAGCCGCCCCGCTCTCGCCGCCTCCGCCACCAGAGGGAGCCGGGCCGCCGCCGCCGCCTCCGCCACCAGAGGGAGCCGGGCCGCCGCCGCCGCCTCCGCCACCAGAGGGAGCCGCCGCCGCCGCCTCCGGCACCAGAGGGAGCCGGGCCGCCGCCGCCGCCTCCGCCACCAGAGGGAGCCGGGCCGCCGCCGCCGCCTCCGCCACCAGGGGGAGCCGGGCCGCCGTCGCCGCCTCCGCCACCAGAGGGAGCCGGGCCGCCGCCGCCGCCTCCGCCACCAGAGGGAGCCGGGCCGCCGCCTCCGCCACCAGAGGGAGCCGGGCCGCCGCCGCCGCCGCCCCGCCTCCGCCACCAGAGGGAGCCGGGCCGCCGTTCCCGCCTCAGCCGCCCAGGGGGAGGGGGCCGAAGGCGGCCTCCGCCACCAGAGGGGCCACCAGTGGGAGCAAAGGGCTGTTTTTTTTAAATGCTACCTTGGACATTCGGGGCCCCCTCAACCAAAGAAGGCTTGGGGGCTCCGAGTTCAACCCCGCCCACCACCACCCACCAACAGCCCACCCAAGGGACATAATTGGACTCTTGGGGGGGGGGGGGGCAGTTGAGCCGATTGCGGCCGGTGTACGTTGTACATGGGGGGAGGTGTGTGGCAGAGCAAAGCTCTGCCCCTTTAAATTGGCAGGGATGGGGTTAACTTCCCCTGCCTGCCTGGGTTTATTATGTTCAGGTGGCTGGGGTTGATTAGTTGATTAGGTTAATTAACGATCAATCAGCGCCCAGCCACCTGATAAAATAAGGCCTCAGCTTCTCCATTAGGTTCAGCCATTTGAGAGGAGGGAGCTGAGGAAGCAGGTTGGTGTTTTTTTTGGTTGTGTAGAAAACTTGAATCCAGTGAAGGCATTGCCCAGCCTGGAAACTTTATTTTTGTGAGTTTTTGTTTTTGCTTTATTTGTGTTTGAATATCTGTTTGTTTTTGCCCTTGTGCACTTTTATTTTTGTATATTTATAATAAAATTGTTATTTTTTTGAACTACAGACTGTCTCTGGGCCTCTATCCACTCACCAGCCTGCCACAGAGCTTTATTACACATTATACTGTTACAACTATCTGTGTTCACTTTCAGAACACCCAGTGGATTTGTCACACAACACACACACAATATATATATATATATATATATATATATATATTATATATATATATATATTACTGCAACAGTTAAGGTGTGAAAAAAATGCTGTAATAAGAATGCCTTCATATATAGACAATTAAATATATATATATATATATATACACACACACACACACACAGTACTGTGCAAAAGTTTTAGGCAGGTGTGAAAAAAATGCTGTAAAGTAAGAATGCTTTCAAAAATAGACATGTTAATAGTTTATATTTATCAATTAACAAAATGCAAAGTGAGTGAACAGAAGAAAAATCTACATCAAATCCATATTTGGTGTGACCACCCTTTGCCTTCAAAACAGCAGCATATATATATATATATATATATATATATATATATATATATATATATATACTCTTTAGTTACATACCCCAATGGAAATGTATAATTTCAAACCATTTCTTGAAGACAAATAATTATAGGAAAAGTTTTGCTTTTGTGGATGAGGAAAAAAAAGTTACAAGAAATTGATGTCTACAATTATTTTTTTCAGCAATTTTTTTGAAATGCTCAAAAAATGCTAATTCAAAATTATTCATACCCGACAAGGAAAATGAAATTAATAACTAGTTGAGGTGCCTTTAACAATGATAACTTCCTTTAAACTATTAGGATGTTTGTCAATGACCTTTTGGCATGATTCTTTAGGATTTTGACTAAATGATTTTGATTCAATGCAAAATTGTCCCAGTTCATTCAAATTCCGAAGACTTCTCTTTTACACAGCCTTCTTCAACTCATACCAAAAATTCTCAATCAGATTTAGATTGGGACTTTCAGTAGGCCAATCCAGAACCTTGATTGTATTCTTCTTTAACCATTCTGACATAAAATTTGATCGTTGGATCGTCCAGTTGCACTTTAAACCAAGTTTTGAATTGAAGGGTTTCAGCTGATTCGTCAATATCTTTTGGTATGCTATGGAATCCATTTTAGCATGCATTGGAACAAAATTTCTTGCATCATTACAAAAAAAACATCCCCATCGACAATGCGTGGAAGCGACAGCATGGGAGAACCACATGGGTGGAAAAGTACAGAGCAGTTAGAAGCAGTAAAGAGAAATTACATCTTTAATTACTTTAATCAGAAAACACAGTAAACTGGGAAATCACTGCAGTTAAAGTCTAACAGCTGTGTGTCTTTTTTTCTGATAAGCTGAAGCTCAGAGCAGCTGATTCAAATTTGGCGCTGTTCTGAGACACGGGGGAGGGGCAGAGCCAACAGAACAACAGATACAGACATAAACAAGGCAGTCTTCCCAGCGACAGCAAGTGGAAGCGACAGCGTGGGAGAAGTACAGAAGTGGAAAAGTACACAGCAGTTAGAAGCAGTAATGAGAAATGACATCTTTAATTGCTTGTAACAGTGTGTGTATGTGTGTATGTGTGTGTGTGTGTGTGTGTGTTTATTAATTGTTCACGTGTGGAATGGGGGGGTGCTTATTGATTAATTGTCACATCACTAATATATAAGGGAAGAAGGTACATTGTTTGAAGAGAGTGTCTTGTAAAGTGTTGTGAGTCGTGTTACTGTTTATTTTTTTGATAAATAAATAAAATATTGCTTTAAACTTACCATTTTGCCTCCGGGTCTGTCACATTTGGTGTCAGAATCGGGAGAGTGTGAGCCCAACAGATCCGGAGGTGAGTAGGTTTAAAAAAAAATTTAAAAAAAAAAATACGAAGATGGGGAGGCGGCAGCAGCTACAGCAGCCACCACAGCAACCACAATGGCGGCACCCACAGCAAGAGGGGGAGGAGCCCTTGGACGTCTGGCCCGTGTGCACGTGCCGTCATGTGAGCTAGAGGGGGAGGAGCTATTGCTGCTGTCCCAGAGCCAAAGAGGTAGGAGCTATCCCTGCCATCCCGAGAGCCAGAGAGGGAGGAGCTATTGCTGCAGTTCCATCAGCCAGAGAGAGAGAAGCTATCACTGCCATCCTGTTAGTCAGAGAGGGAGGAGCTATTGTTGCTGTCCTGAGAGCCAGAGGAAGAGGAGCCAACACTACCATCCCACAAGCTAGAGGGGGAGGAGTAATTAATGCTGCCTCCTGGGCTAAAGGGGGAGGAGTTGCAGGCTCAGCCTCCTGAAATTTTTTTGGGGGGAGAAGGGCAGGAACTGGCAGCCTTTTCACCACTGCTGCCGGAGGAGCTGGCAGCACCACCAGCCCCACCACCGCTGTTGCCGGGGAAGCCAGCAGTTGTGGGCCTGGGGACATCCCAAGAAGGGACAATGGACTTTAGATATTTAGGGGGGAAGGCCATTTTGTGTGTTGCATAAGGGGGGAGGTGTGTGACGGTATGCGTGTGCATTTGTGCGTGTTTGTTAATTGTTCATGTGTGAAATGTGGGGGTGTTTATTGATTAATTGTCATTAATCAATAAACGGAGCCAACAGCATAACAGAACAACAGATACACATATAAACGAGGCAGTCTTCCCAGCAACGGCTAGTGGAAGCGACAGCGTGGGAGAAATACAGGCATGGAAAAGTATACAGCAGTTAAAAGCAGTTTGAAAGCTGCAGCAAAAAAAAAACGCTTCCAAAAAAAATTAACATGCTCTTCAAGCCAATAATCTGTGACACCAACATGATGTGGGAAATCCAAGAAAACCCAGCAGAGCTAAACCAAGTGTGTGTGAAGTGCTGCACGATCCAGGACTTGCTTAAACTAGTAAGTATGCTAGAAATGGTGCTGCAAGAAATGATACAGCAACAGGATCTCCAGGATCACCCACAATTCATGGAAGTCTGAACCCCTAACAGACTGAAAGCCACTAGAGAGATAGAAGAAGGTCAAAACAGCTGGTTTCAGGTAGTCAGCAGCAGGTCAAAAAAGAAAATTTCATCAAACACAACCACCAGAAATCAAAACATCCAACAAATTTGAGCAACTTCAAAATTAGATGATCAAAACGAACATCGAGAGAATGAAAGGAATAACATCCAAGACCCTATTAACAGTGGTGGCCAGACAGCGAAAACGAAGGGCAGTCATGATTGTTGGGGACTCCATATTAAGAAACACAGCAAGTTCAATTCGCAGTTTGGACCTCCTTACTACAACAGTGTGCTGCCTTCCAGGAGCCTCCACACGCACATCACTGAGAACGTGGACAGACTCCTAGAACAAACAGGAGACGACCCGGTAGTAGTCGTCCACATCGGTACAAACAACATTGGAACTTATCCAACCAAGCTATTTCAGTTTTTATTTTTTATTTATTTTCTACAAATTTCTAGAATATTTTTTTCACTTGGAAGTTGTGGGGTAGGATGTGTAGATAAATGAAAATTATCTTTATACAATCTGCCTGGAGCACCACATTCTACCAAACAGGAAACCAGAAATTTTCAAACAGGAAATAGAGCATTTCTAGAATCAAGCAGCAACCTGTTTTCAGCAAAAGTTGATCAGGCATGGATGTAAGCTTAAAAAATAAGTGTATTTCAACAACTGCCAGGTGGTGCAGTGGGCTAAGGCTGTGTACTCTTCAAGCATGTCATGTTGCAAATTCAAACCACTGTAATTCTTTTCATTTATTTTTTTCTGTGATATGTGCTGTTTTAAAATCTAAATACATTGTTTAATATAAACCGTGTGGATATCAAACTGCTTGCGATCCCTGGTTTATTTTGACGTTGACCAACATGTGGAATCACATGATTGGTAGATGTTCGGTTACTTAGCTTTTCTGATTGAATAGTCGCTACACACTCTTAAAAAAAGTAAACAGAAGAGGAAGGAGGAGGAGAATAACAACTTTAGCTTAGTTTGACAACTTATATCTTATTGTGTAAAACAGGTGTTTACATTTTTTTTTTCAGATTTGATGTAAGAAAGTTTCAGACTTTTGGTACTGGTACAGATGGGAATTCTAAGTGATTCAGCAACATGGTGAAACCAGCTAAACTCTTGGAGCTGTATGGATACGTTTTTCTAACTTGTACAAGGAACTACCATTCCTCTCAATTTATTTTAAAGGCAGCAAAATATGGAAATTGCACATTCTTTTCATTAGCGTGTCAGCATAATCTGCTTTAAAAAACAGCATAGAAAGTTACACACGCCTGAGGAGAATATATTACCAATCAGAACCGATTCATAATACTCTGTCATTAACCACCTTTTTATGACCAAAAAGCTCCCAGAACACTGGGTTCCGAAGGTGCAAAGACGACAGAAATTATACACATAATAAAACTAAGTGAGAACAACATAACACTATTGAAAAAACCCACCGAACCGACCTTTCATTACCCAGTCCGTTCAACAAACAGCCTGGAACCCGGGGTTCCGAAGCTGCAGAGTATAAAAACTATGCACAGTGGGAACAACATAACGCTGCTGGGAAAAAAATAAATGAACCAACCTTTAACTGCCCATTCCATGCAATAAACAGCTTGATCAATAAAGCTGCCCAGAAGCTGCACAGGGGACAAAAAAAAGATACAGCAGACACATAAAACAGTGAGCAACATGCTTACAAAAACTGTCCAAAGTGTTAACCGAGATTTAATTGCCCATTCCCTGCATGCAATGGGTTAATATGAATTAATATAAAATTCAGAAATGGGTATTCAGCCGAGGGGCTGCTCATTGATTTTCACTGTCTAGTAGATTTTACACACTACACTTTTCAGCCTTGATAGAAACACCTGCAAACAGATGTTGATCACTACTTTAATACTGTACTGGATCAGAACATTACATGTGCCTACAGATTCAGTGACCACAGAGAATATCATGTTACTGACCAGATCTTGTTTGTACTGATTAAGCACTAGAAGCAAATTTCAAATATGTGTTGAAATCTCAGGAAAACAAAATTGAGCAAAAAAGGTTAGATGTGGAACCTCTTATTAGTGCTGTTTGAACAATTGTAAGATTATGTATTTTTACTTTCTAATAATCAATGTAATAGTTAATGTGGTATGCTGAGAACTCGGTACTCATTTCTTCAAAATGTCATGACTTCTGTAAACTGCTGAATGTGTTTCGCATTGACAGCCATTCAAGGTTGTGTTGATAAGTGTGTGGTACACTGGATGTTGTTGTAGACTGAATTATGAAAATATAGGGGCTAGCGATCATCAGCTTGCTCTTGGGTTCCCATGCGCTGCTTCTTGGTCCATGCATCACTAATAGATAGATAAGAATGGTGGGGTACGAGGTACGACCCAAGGGTGCAAATCGTCCCCGACAATGTGCCCCTGCGACAATTCGCCACAACCTTTCCCCACAATGACAATTCGCCCCTTTTACTATATGTACATATTTTAAGTCATAATAGGCTATAAGAAAAATGTGTGTGTACTTTTAAGATGTTGACTGTGTAACCACATTTATAAATTATTGATTGTTCACTTTAACAAGCTAGTGTTATTGATGAGACTGTTTTTAGAGTGAGATGCAAAAGCGGCAAAGTAGGAAACATGAGTGAGATGTAGGTCGGATTGTTAAACGGGATCGCATTAGTAACGTGGCATCTGTTGGGCATAATGAAATTGGGGTTTCATTAGCCTGTATTGTAACATACAACCCCTGTGGGTACAAATGGGTGGATGCTTGGAAAACTGCTCCCGTGACTCTAACTTTAGTTAGTATAGATCACAAGGACATTGAGTTTGTTGAGAATTACAAGTATTTGGGTATCTGGTTGGATAGGATTCTGGATTTTAAGGCTCATATTGAACATCTTGCAAAAAAACTGAAATACAGACAGACTGAAATCTTGTTTCTCTATGGAAACAAAAAAGAGGCTTATTGCTTGTATGTTTTTGCCACAAATTGACTATGGTGATATATAGTTTTGCATAGTATATAGGTTTGCATCACCATCAACTTTAGGTAAGCTGGACTCGCCATATCATGCATCATTGAGGTACAATACAAATACAAGATTTAATACTCATCATTATATATTATACGATTTGGTAGGCTGGACTTCTTTGGCTTTACGCAGGTTGAAGCACTGATATATTCTGGTATATAAGGCTATTGAATGTAAATTATATGAATATACTTATTTAAATGAATACCTTATAGATTCTTATAGTAACCATATCCTCAGATCTCATTCTTTTTTGCATTTTAAAATCCCAAATGTGTGTACTGATAAAGGATCCTTTGCTTATTATGCCCCATGGTCCTGGAATGAGTTCCAGCCCAAATTAACGCTGCAGACGCATATATCTTTATTGCAATTTAAGAGTAAACTCTTTGAGTTGTAATTGTTTTAGATAGTTGACTACTTTTGTGTATTTCGATAATTGTTTTAAATGTGATTTGCCGGTGTCGTAATTGCATTTTATTGTATATTGTTCTTGTCCGATTGACTTGCTGCTACCTGCTTGGCTAGGTCTCACTCGTACAAGAAGTTTTAATCTCAATGTGACTACCTAGTTAAATAAAGGAAGAAAAAAAATGAGGTGGAGCATGTCAGATTTTTTTTACAACACATCCTAAGCCAGTGTTTATTAAATTAATAAGAAAAAGTTGAACAGGAACTGGGAGCAAATAAAAGACTAAGGCAGCTAATAAACAAAGTTATTTATAAACCCCAACGGCCATCATAAAGCCCAATAATAAACATACCAGATAACCCCACAATCACACTCCACACCCGTGCTCACAACATCCAGCCATTCAGTAATTGCTCCCTCCCTCCCTCCCTCTCCCGAACAACCAACAATAGCCCCCAACACACACCTGCCCAAAACACCTCCTCCTCCCTCCTCCTGTTACATTGAGTTTTGAGGGACGGCCTTTTCTTGGCAGTGCCTGGGTGGTGCGATGCAGCTTCCACTTCCTGATTATTGATCCAACTGTGCTCACTGGGCTATCCAAACACTTGGATATTATTTTGTACCCTTTCCCTAATCTATGATTTGTATTACTTTATCTCTAGAATGCTCTTTGGTCTTCATTTTCCTTCAGATTCACAGCCTTACCAATGATTCAACAGTGGGGTTTTTAGCCAGAAAATGTGACAGCAACTTGAATGGTTCACAGGTGGAGGCCAATGGTAAGGTAATTTTGTCCTCGTTAGGGCAATTTCTTTCATCGGTGCAAACTGGGAGCTTCCACAGCACAGGGGTTGAATACTTATGCAAGCAAGATATTTCAGTTTTTTATTTTTCTTAAAAATATTTCCCAACATAAAACCAATGTCACCTTACAATAATTAATTCAGAGTTTCAGTGTTTAAAAATAAAATATCAAACTGAACAAAATTTCAATGTACCATTTGTAATTTGGTAATATGAGAGAATTGGTCAGGGGTCTGAATACTTTTGCAAGGCACTGTATATATATATATATATATATATACACACACATATATATATATATAATATATATATATATATATATATAATATATATACACACACACACACTGAAGATCTTTTATTACCCGGAATGGGCAGTTAAAGGTGGGTTCGCTGGTTTTTTAGTTGTGTAGTGTGTATAATTTTCGTCGTCTTTGCACCTTTGGAACCCAATGTTCCGGGAGCTTTTTGGTTCTGGGCTGGAATGGGTTAATGACAGCGCATTATGAATCTGTTCTGATTGGTAATATATTCTCCTCACGTGGGTGTAACTTTCTATGCTGTTTTTTAAGGAGGAATTCATTAAAGTACTGTTCCGTCTCGTTGCGGCTTTTACCCCATCCCTAATTTTAAAAGGTTTACACAACTTGAAAGAAGTTGCTGAATTTGTCTGACAAGGCTGTTAAAAAACCAAAAAAAAACAAAACAATTTTTGCTTGCTTAACACTTTTTTTTGCAGTCAGCGCAATGATTTTGTTTAGCTGTACCTGAGAAAATGCAGTGAAAACGAAAGCAGCCAGCTGGAAGCTAGTTTTTGTTCATGTTTGATTTCCACTTTGAGTTATTGTATCATGGTTGAATTTTGTGTGGTTTATTTGTCGCTTGTTATTTAAAATAATAATAAAAAATGACGGCATATACATTATACAATATAAAATTACATTATGTTAGCTGTTCCTGTATTGAGTTAGCTAATCGTTGTTTGTACAACAAGAATGGGCTCTTGGCAGAAATCTCCAGATATATGGAAACTTTCTATAGTGCTTGAAAAGTTAATATGTACATTTCTTTCTAGACATAGAACAAATAAATGATGACATGGACAAAATTAAAACTGCCAGTGCAGTCATGGCTCTGCAGGGAGGTATGGGAAACAGATGCACAAGTCTTCTAGCAGTCAAACCTGGATCAAAAGACTTGAAATACAGATGCATTACCATCTGCATTTTACAATTCAATGCAGTACACCTGTGTAAGCCTGATTTTGAAAGCATTGTAACTAAAGTTGAATAAATCTCCATTAAAAAAGTTTTGAAACAAAGAGCCAATATTTATTGTGCATATTTATGTTAGCAAAATAATTTAAAATAATTAAATTTATGCTGAAAAGTTTAAAAGCAACACAGATTGATAGTGATTTAGTGAGCAAATTTACTCAAAATCCAATAACCAAGTTTGGTGTGTCAGACGCACTGCCAACTGCTTGGTATTATTGCAATTTCTCAAATTTATTCAAAAATAAAATGACCACATAGAAATGGCTAACCTGCTAACCAGTTCACTTTCTTGTGGTTTTAACATGTTATTAATCAAAAATGTATCAATTCTATATAACCTCAGTAGAAAGCTGTCCCCATTTTCCTGGTCCCTTGAATGGCCTTAAAGGAGTACTTTAAAATTATTGCCCATTACCTTTATTAACAGTTATTGTACTAAGAATCTCTTAAACAGCTGCATCCTGGTACAGTTGTTGTAAGGTTATTGGGCACAGTGTGACTGCAGCTAGACAACTGGAGTGAGTTTGAATACAATGTATTAAGTGATTAATACAGTCTTTAATACAGTCAGAAATATTGGAATATTCTAAACTGAAGTTTAAAAAACAAGTAAATAAAAAAAGGAGGCTAGTGAAAATATTTCTAGAATGATTTTAAAACTTGGTTAATGAGGTTTAAGTGTATAAAAACAAAAACACCATCATATTAATGTATTGCAAGTTTATTTCATTCGCTCAAACAAAAACAAAATGTTAGCATGTAAGAAATTTAAAATGGAACAGAACTGTATAGTACAGAACATTCATTTGCATTCGCTTGTATCAACACTTCTTTGATTGTTAAGTTTTACAGACATAATGTAGGGAAATGAGAGGGTTTCAGCACCAGCATTTTGATTTTGACATTCAACTGATGTGACTGCAGAGATTGTGTGCAAGGTGTTCAGATTTCCCACAGCCCAGATTTCATCACTATTCAAAAAATAATGAAGCCAATTGTCCCATAATACTATTACTTCTAGAGTACAAGATAAAACAAAATACAACACAACTCTACAAATAAAGAAATGTGTAAAATGTGTAACAAGGTGTTTTTCAAACCAACATCAGCTTCAAGTTCTCTTTAAGAATCACTATAGCACAATGTACATGGGTAACCAGTGATGAGGTTATGACAGCTTCCATTAGTATTAAATACTTTGATAATCATAATACAACTACTTCATAACAAGGCACAAACCAATGTGATTTGCTTGAACAAACGGGCCAAATACATTAGAGTTTTCATCGATTCAAACCATCCCAGACGCTAGAAAGAATAAAGGCTTCACAGTGAAAATGGCAGAATGATAGTAAATTAGAATGAAATATATTGTTGGTAATTTGCCACATATAACTTGGCTTAAGCTCAGTACAATTTCAAATGGGTTTTAAAGTGCAATCAATGCAGTAAACACTCCATACTACACAGCAGTTTAGTCGGTTGCTATAAAACGGGGAAAAAAACAGTTCATAAAAAGTGGAAAAACATTACTTCATACAATCTAAACTCTCTCTCTCTCTCATATATATATATATATATATATATATATATATATATATATATTATATATATATATATATATATATATATATATTGATACACAATCGTTGTTTGTTTTACATTCCTACCTTTTTATTTAATTATTCCATTTAATTATTTACTTTGATATAGATGTTCATAATGCTTATGTAATTTTATATTATACTTTGTAACTGCTTTGGCAATACCGCTAATGTTGTCATGCCAATAAAAGCACCTTTGAGTTCAGTATGAGAGACAGACGGAGAGAGAGAGAGAGATGTTGTTGAATGTGTTCCCACTGAAATGCAAAACTTGCCTCTGAAATTCCCTATCTTTAAATCTTGTTGCTTTATTTGGTACATGTACAGGTTTCAAAGGCTGAGAGGCACAGTATTAATTACAACTGAATTTTAACATTCTATTGTCAAACTGAAATACAAACATCTGGTTAACAAAGAAATTAACAGCAGTGGAAATCATACTGTAAATGTGAAGACATTTATTTTAAATACTAATTCTATGCCCTGGAACAAAAGAAAAAGTAATCAAAAAAAAAAAGAAACAAAATAATTCTTTAAGATAGGAGCTGTGAAGAACTTAAAAAGGCAACTTAATGGTGATGTTACACGTATTGCTTATAAACTAGCAAAAATGATTTCGTAGTGATTGACACATTAGAAAAATTGACATGCACATTTGAAAAAACAAAAACAAAAAAAAAAAAAACAAAGCTATATCTAACAATACTGTCTTTGTGATTTACGATACAACTGTTCTGTATACTGGTAGTGTCTCAGATTTGGTAAAGCGGTATAGTGATGTAGGAAGGCATCTACTTCTGCAATCACCTGACCCCTCATAGTTAAACATCTCAAAACAAACTAATATAACGCATTATGTAGGCTACCTTGAGTTAGGCTTTCTAGCATAAAGTCCTGGAATTTTTCTCAGAATGTTAAGCCAAAAATCATACAGACTAGCCATCTCATAAAGCTACCAAATATGGCTGTGGTTTTAACATTAGAACAAACATTAATGAACAACGCCAAATATTTAAATGTACTTATTCAGGTAAGAGTATTTCAGGAAGACAAGCTTTATGGAGCCCTGCAGCAGAAGGCCAAATCCAGCCATTTAGTCCTTCTAGAAACAAAAGCCATCCTTACAGCCAACAAGGAGCCGCACACTAAAGCAGCCCCTCCAAATGTGCCTTTCACAAAGAATTCAGATGTGCAAACTTTTGTCTGCATTAATGTGAATGACTATCGTATTGTTATCATGTTTTCTCTACAAAGAACGGAATCTTTGCATATTACAGTAGCTTTAAGACTTTCCCACTCCCTGGCAAGGTCAGGAAAAAGCAGTAAGCAAGCTTCAAAAGAAGAAAAAATAAATAAAAAAGCATTTTGTCGCTGCACTGAGATGGCCCTCCAAATTTCCAGAATTTCCTTCTTGCACAACTTGCTCACTTTTCTTTTTTTCACCCTCTTAAATAAAGTTTGTCATAATTGTAGTGAAGCTCATGTGTCTGGTCAAAGGGGCAAATCTGCAGGAAACTCACGTCCTTCTATGCTGTATTTGACTTGCCCAGTTCCTGCCTGATTGCTGTAGATGTAAAGACAAAAAATTAACTGCATTGTATAAAGTGTTAGAATACATGACAAAGGCAATACTTAACATGCATGTAAGTAAATAAAATTCTTTAGCAGTAAACTTAAATATTATTAAGCCCTGAATGAATTATAACATTTCTGCAGTTTATGCAGCATGCTCTCCAACTGTTCTATTCTGTTGAAGGTACTATTTCCTGATACACATATCATGAAGTTAGAAACTTATATACTGCAAAAAAAGAAAAAAGGAGTTAATGTATTCTGACTTCAGGGATGGAAATACGTCTCTTATTGCACAGCAGTTTCACCTATTCCTTATTTTAATACAAGACTGATTAGCCACAGTGTATAGGTAACAAGCTCAGGTGTATCTTACTAAACTCATAGTAAAACCAGGAGTGGATCAAACTTCTATGCAATGGGAGACGTGTTTCCATCCCTGAACTATTCTAACCACAAGGCACCGCCATTACTAAAAACACTGATTTCACTGGAAACAATTTCTCAGAAAGTTTTAAAGCTTTTGTTTAAATTAAGCTTACCATCAATAAGTTCCTCTTTCAGTTTTGTCAGTTCCTTTCTCATTTCATCTAAAATATCCTATTAAAGAAAATGTAGTTAATATTAGGCAAAATATAATCCTGGTTTCTTAACCTAATCGTCAGTGAAACAGGTTTTGGCAATCTGTTGGAACATTCAGGGTTTCACTTGCAACATCACAGCTGTGTATCAAATTGGAAGCTGTACAAATCAGTGGATGGTCTAACAACAACAAAAAAAAAGGTCACGGCCATCTTTCCCCATCCAGGAGGTGTGCAAGCCTGAAAATATAATGATCATCCATTGCAAATTGTTTTAGATATACTGCAAAACTTCAACTAAACGTCACCACCGTTTAGTTACAATATTTGCCAGCAACTCGGCGCATATTGGAGACCAGCGTTTATATTAGATCACTAGCTTCACAGGCTTCATGCAGTCATTGAGAAGCCACTAACACACAACCTTGTAGCAACATTGTAACTCAATTTAAACATTCCAGCAACTTTGTCAAAAGGTTGTGTGTCGGTGGGAAGTAAGAGTTTTGTTTTATAACAAAATTACATTGTACTGTACACCCTCAAGTACAGTGCCAAGAAAAAGTTTGTGAACCCCTTAGGATTTTCACATATTTCAAACCTAAAATGTTATTAGATCTTAATCTAATCCTAATAATAGATAAAGATAACCTGATTAAACAAATGACACAAGTACATGATACTTTTTCAATATTACTTATCCACAAATGATTCAACATTCAATATCCATGTGTGAAAAAGTATGTGAACCTTCATTAACTGGTGGCATCTCCTTGAGCAGCAATGACTTCAACCAAGCATTTCCTATAACTGTTGGTCAGTCTCTCACATCGGTTTTGAGGAATTTTGGCCCATTCCTCCTTACAGAACTGCTTCAACTCGGTGACATTTGAGGGCTTCCTTGCATGGACAGCTCGCTTCAGGTCCTGCCACAACATTTCAATGGGGTTTAGATCCGGACTTTGACTAGGTCACTCTAAAAAACACGGAATTTCTTCTTCTGCAGCCATTCGTTTATAGGATCTGCTTGTATGTTTAGAATCATTGTCTAGCTGAATGACCCATTTTCGGTTTTCAGCTCACGGACGGATGGCCTGACATTCTCCTCTAGAATCTTCTGTTACAATGCAGAATTCATGGTTGTGTCAATGACAGCAAGCTGTCCAGGTCCTGAGGCAGCAAAGCAGCCCCAAACCATCACACTCCCACCACCATGCTTGACGGTTGGGAAGAGGTTCTTCTGTTCGAACGCAGTGTTAGGTTTTCGCCAAGTATAACGTTTCTCATTGAGGCCAACAAGTTATACCTTTGACTCGTCTGTCCAGAGAACATTGTTCCAGAAGTCTTGTGGATCATCTATGTGATCTTTGGCGAACTTCAGATGGGCAGCAGTATTCTTTTTAGAGCGCAGTGGTTTCCTCCTGGCTATCCTTCCATGAACACCACTCTTGTTCAGTCTTTTTCTGATAGTTGAGTCATGAACACTCACATTAGCCAAGGCGAGAGTGGCCTGCAGATCCTTGGACGTTACTCTGGGGTCCTTTGTGACTTCCTTGATGATTTTCTGGTTTGTTCTTGGAGAGATTTTGGTAGGACGACCTCTCCTGGGTAATTGACTGTGGTCTTGAACTTTCTCCATTTGTAGATTATCTGTCTGACAGTGGACTGGTGGAGCCCCAAATCCTTAGAAATGGTTTTGTAACCCTTTCTAGACTGATGAGCATCAATAACTGTTTTTCAGAGCTCCTCGGAGATTTCTTTTGATCATGGCATGACATGTTTCCACAAACTTGTATGGTGAAGACTAAACTCACAAAGTTTCTGATGTTTATATAGGGTGGGGCCTCCCAAACTCACCCCTGACGTTCTACCTAAATATTTAAACACCTGATTCTAATTATCCCCTTCATTGAACTGATAAAACAAGGGGTTCACTTACTTTTTCACATGCCCTGAATCTTAATTACTCATTTATTGTCTAATTCATATATCATTTTGTTTCAAAAGACACGGAATTAGTTAAAATAAACCCTAATTGGATATTTAAGAAAAGACTATTTCTGATTCAAGAAGGCTAACATGGTAAAACTATGGAATTTCCATAATTATCACTGGGGTTCATAAAATGTATAAAACAATTATTATTACAGTCTTTTACATGCACTGATTAACAAGGACACGGTACGCAAAACATTGGAAAATGAACAAGCAAAGTATACAAACTTGTATTTAAAAACAGAATTAGATTTACCATTGTTAATAATAATAATAATAATAATAGTAGTAGTTCAATCCACTAAGACAGCCCTGTAGATATCAGATTACAGCATAATAATAATAATAATAATAATAATAATAATAATAATAATAATAATAATAATAATAATAATAATAATAACTTTTAAAATGTTTTTAAAAATGAACAATAAGAGCAAGAAGTTTCATCAAAAATAATGTATTGTTTAATTTCAAACTTGTACATTGTTAATACAACAAAACACGTAAAAATACACCAAGAGGTTTGTATCTGGTCTACTTTCAGTATGATTAAAATGATCAAAACTTTTAATATGTAATAACTGCATTAAACAAATATGCACTACATGCAGACCTACCTTAAATTACATGTTCTATTATTATTATTCATTAATCCTGGAGTCACCTTTCATTGCTGTCACTTATAAGCAGTTAACTACATTCAAGCTCTCCCTCATCTTCAATGGCAATGACAGAGTTTAATAGACACTTTGTGTTTATTTACAATGTTTGCCAGCAGACCTGGCGCATATTGGAGACAGGCAATTATTTGAAGATTTACGGTAGACCACAAGTGCAGGCAAATATTTATTATGATACCAATATTAAGATACAGTTTATGTAAAATGTGAAGCTGAAGCGGTTTGTTTCAAAGCTGTTCCAGAATGCCACAGTAAATCAAAGGGTTCACTGAAATCCCCCTCACCCAGTAATTGGACTGCCCCCTTCAACGCTAGAACGACCGCGTTTATACGCATACCTAGAACAACCATGAGTGGTCAATTTGACCGGCGTATTAGAAACAACATGAATATTATAATGAAAGGACAAATAATTGAATATAAGTCATATGGAACATCACACAACCGAAACATTGTAAATAAACAGACATTTGAACAGAAATGTGTTTATATACAGCCATATTACATAAAGAGCAACCTCAAAAACGGTAAAAAATTAAATATTTGAAAATAAATGTGTATATACAGGTATATCACTGTACATACAAAACTGTACAACTGAAACGATGTAAATAAATATCCATTTTATTTTCAATGAATGGGTTTATATTGCCTACATAACAAAGCGCACATACACAACTGAAGCTATGCATTTATAAACAGGCATACTATAATCGAAATGACATGAATAAACATTTGAACAGAATGGACTTTGTTTACAATCATTTACAAAAGTCTAAGTGCTGACACAAATCACACAAATCCTGTGCTTTTCAAAATATGCAGTACACTTACCACAGACTGTCTACGCATTTAACACAGCTATCAACAGTAACCCAGGCTTCTGGCACCAAATGCTCCACGTGCATATACAAGTGCAATGAAAGCTTCTAATTACTCCAAGAGCATTGACCAGGGATCATTATGTAGCTGTTGGTGGGCTTCTGCTTCAGTGCAGCGTTGTATGCGGTGAAGCGTATGCATGTCAATCAATAGGCGAAAAGCACTCAATGCGCTCTCATCAATGTTGAGTTTTGCATATGCCGTGGGCTCTGGAATTTTCCTCAAAATATTATATGTTCACCCCTTCTACCTGCATCACCTTCAACACCAGGCTTTATAGTGTTCCAAACAGTGCCATCATTACTAGCCTCGAGTGCCAGGTGGTGCTGATGCTACCGCTAGAGAAGTGGCTGCCTCAGGTGAAGTAGCGGCTGGATCAGGTGCAGGGGCTGATGCAGGTGAAGTGGCTAGCATCCTTGCAGAGCCTGCCACAGGATTGCTTCTTCTCCCACGGGATCTCCTGCACCCTCTTCGCGTACTCTGTCCTGGCACTTCGCTGGCATCCTCCTCACTGTCACTGCTGCTGGAAAATTCATCTTTGCAAACCCAGTCTACTTCAGTGCCAGATTCGTCATTGTCTGCCTGTGCGGCATCAGAATCGCTGTTTGGTGAAATTTGAGGTAATTTCAAACCCTGCTTTGCTGCCCTGCGTCTTCAGCGATCCATTTTGTGTATTGGGGTAACAATGAATTTCTTAGAAAAACAATGAGCGAGTTGTATAGTAACCAGAGTGCAGACAGACAGCCGGGTGCTGTGAGCTGTCAAGGAGGCTCACCGAAACAATACACGTCAGAAGACCGCTCACTTGAGATATGCAGACTGATATAATCAAGCTTAAATGGCGGCAAGTCCCGACTGATAAATACAAATAATACCGCAGCATTTCTTTGTTATGTTTTATATGTATCATTCAATTTGACCGCTCCTGGTCGGAATATGTGACAGTATTTTACCTCCCTAATTTTTGCAGCTACACAATTCTTTCTGTCTGGGTAATTGGTACATATATTTAGAAAAAGTTAGGAAAGCACAGCTCTGTATCTTAAACACACACAACACAATTTAAATTTAAATTGCAAAAAATCGGTCAAAATGACCACCTTGGTCATTCTAAAGGCTTTATTTACAGACAATTCTGAAGTTCCTTAGTTCAGACATTGGACTTTGAATTTCTTCCACAAAAGACTCACTTGATATTTACTGTATGTAAGCCCATCGATGCAACATTTTGCTGTGTCCCTCGATAGCACGGACATGAATGACCACTTATCTTATTCAGGCCAGAAGACTAGGGAGTCCCAGATGTTGAAGGAAATGGAGGGATAAGCATAGTAATAAAGCATTGGACACACCCATCTACCTTAGTACATACTCAATAATCTGGTTCAGCACGCAACACATTGTGCAGAGACAAAACTCAAATCATCAGACGTGTGTTGAAGAGGTAAAATCCTCACTACAGTCAAATCAAATAAGGCAAGCCCAGTAACATTTTAAATCTTAATTTACACATGCATACACACAAAATTAACAGCTTCAAAATAACTAAATCTAAGTAGTTTTCTTTTACTTGTCTGACTAGCGGTTGCTTCTATTGTACATAGAAATTCACTGTTTACCTGTTTCAATCTGTCGTAGTCCAACCCTTCTGTCACCACCCCATTGGCACTTAGGGGTCCAGTTGGCATTGGTGTGGATTTCGGTCTGGGTAACATAAGAAAACATGTACATGTGTGAGAATTTTAAATATACTGTATAATATAATGGTCACATTAACAGAATGTATACAATGAATACATCAACTTGACTTCTAAGTAGAGCTTAGAGTATTTTGGGTGTCTAGTACAAAATAGTGACATTTTCCAAAGAGAATTCACAAATACATTACACACACCACAGCTCCATGTAAGTCACATATTAAAAAAAAAAAAAAAAAAAAAGCCTTTCAATACTGAGCAGTTAAAACTATATGCCCTTAATTTGCATGACCCATAGAACTCTTTTTACTAACAAACATGATTAGCTAAATTAGTTTCTGCTCACACACATACGTATCAAAATCATAGCAGATGCAGAGACTCACAGGAGGATATGAGTGAACAGCAAAGTCTACCAAAGCTGCTCGTACTAGAGTAGTTTTCAGTCCAGTTCCAATGAGGAGGAATGTCTCAATTGCTGAATTGAAAGGCAGCCACCAGCAGCATTATCAGTAATACTACTAAGGCGCTCCATTACGGTACTCAGGAATATTTGGTTTAGTTGTAATACATTTATTAATACAGTGAATATATTTGCTCTGTTTACATGCAGTCCCAAAAAAAAACAGAAATGTCCCTGTAAAACATGTTTATTGGCTAATTATTCTTTTAAAAACACACTTTAAACCAATCACGATGTGGTTATACAGACACCTAGTCCAGCTGTTGTTTTTTGGTAGCCTGTGATTTTGCAACCTGACCACCATTACTCTGTTACTTTCATAATAAAATTATTTTCTCATTGTGCTTTCACATATTAACTATCTTACCTGGATGTTAGACTGTCCTTTTTTGTGAGATCTCTTTGTATTGCCATCTCTTCATATTCGTGGTTCTGTCTATTCTTACGGTAGTTTAAAAAAAGGATACTGTTGGCTATAGATCTCACTTGTGGATTCAACATTGCTAACTTCTCACACTCGTCTTACAAGAATTGAAATTTTTAGTTGTGTGTTTGATCATTTGGAATTTCTACAAGCTACAATAGAAGAAACCTGCACATTGTGTGTCTGGAGTGAAATTTCTGGTGAAATCGAACTCTGCTTACTTGAATGATCCTTGTTTTTTGGAGATCATTTTTTGCTTTTGGGAATTTATTTTTTGAGAACCTTGCTTCATGTTTTTTTTTTCTCTTTAGATGTGTTAAATGCGAGAATTTTCAATAAGTATTATGTAGAAATGTTCTGCAAACAATGCGATTCAGACCAAGTTCTTTTTTTTTTATTTTTTAGTTCAGTCTCCAAGTTTATATGTTTGATTTATATTGAGTTATCTTGCATGGCAGTTATTTTGTGCATGGCTTATCTCCTTATTGTTGCAAAAAATGTCACTTTTCATGAGTTGCCTCAGCATTTCATTTTACTGTGTTTGTGTGTTTACCTCATTATTATTTCATGCCTTTTATCTTGTCTTTTTTCCCTTTACATTTTTTGTATTTGAAATCTTTCCCATTTCATACATTTACTACCTTAATTTTTACAATCATGGCAATAAAATCACTTTATCTCTATTTCTACCCATAGCACATTTTATTCTTTATTTAATTATACAGTAAGCACATACATTTTAGGTGGTTAGCTTTATTTTGAAGACTGAGTCACAAAGTGTTTTTTGTAAAATATAATGGACTATTCAGCTGTTTAGTTAAAACTACACTTTGAAACTAGTACCACTCAATAGTACTTGTAAATTATAAGTACCAGTATAAAAAAATGCATAATAAATAAAAGGACAATGGCTTTAACATTAAATCCTGGACAGAAACACTTCTTAATCAAGTACATGAATGCAATACAGCAGACATGTGCAACAAAGAAGGGAGGAGTCATTAGGGAGGCTCCATTTTGATAAAAGAATCGTGGCTGATTACACTGTAATCATACATGCAGAAAGGAGATTTCTCACATTCATGCACTCTGTCAAAGAATCAGCTGAAACAAGAAGATTTGGCAACAAGGTAATCACCAAAAAACAATGAATAATCAAAAGGATGACCCTTTTGCCAACAACTTCATATACAATTACAGTCAACTGTTGCACGTGAAGGAACTGAGAAGGCCAAAGATTTTACTTCCTAAAAATAATTTGCCATGTATTATGGAAAGGGAAAAGACCACGCAAAATTCTGACACATGCCCATTTAACATGTATGTGCTAACTATCCGCTCACATCAGAGCCTGCAAGAGTTGTAAAATGCATTATTTAACATTCATGTGTGGCCATTACCTTGTTTGAAACACGGAAAAAAAAAAAACTGCTCCCACTGATCACATTGAACACAGCAGTTACACACACACACATTATATATATATATACACACACACACACACACACAAGAATTCTCTCAAACTCTACAGGTTTATATACCTGCTTAATGAATCACAGAACCTGTTGTCAGAAACTATCTGATTTCTCCATGGTGAATCCCTTCTGTTAGGGTAAAAGACTACCTTTTAACAGGCTTGTTCTGGAGCCTGCTGATGAGAAATGTTATGGTGCCTTTCTACCTGCACAGGAGATTACATCTCTTTCACAATAAATCAAAGTATCCTACTACGTACACACACAATAGGCAGACTAAAAATCTACACCTAGGTGACGATTCTATTCTATTATTTCACAACTGTTTTACCTGATGTGGAACCCACACAACTGTTCTACCACTACATTTATATATCTTTAATCCACTACATGATTTTTATAGTAATGTTGCAATCAATGGTGACTAATTTCAACTGCCTTAAGAGAATGTGTTGGCTTTACAGAACAACCTATATAGATATACAAGCAAACTTAACAATTTGCTTTAGTATTGTTAAGACACATTGTTCCAAGCTGCTGAAATAGTTGGGGGGACGGGGGACAGGGGACACACTTGCCAAAGCTATCCTTGAAAAAATGCAAAGCAAATTAGTTTGCTAAGATGCTGAGAAACAATGTAGATTCTGTACAGACGTTTGCAAAATACAGGGTCTTCAGATCCAAGATAATTATACAAAAACCAAGATAGAACGGCAGTTCTGTTTATTTTCTGAGACTGCAATAACATTCATAATGTTTTTCATTTCATTAAATTATTATTAGTGAGAACACTTTAGACAATTTACAGATCACTTTTTTTTATTTTGCTTATACCAGATTTGTGGATAATTCTAACTGAAATCATTTTCATTATAAATGCATTACCTATTTATAACAGGTGATTTGCTACCATTCATAGTATTTGTTCTTTCCCAAGGCTTTCTGGCCATGTCTGAAAAATACAAACAACCAAAACAATTAATATATGTCATGGATTACACTGCAATATATTCTCTGTTATGGCACGATGACTCCAAACTGTCAACATGTTTTTGTCCTTCAATTTTAAGGATACCAGCACGCCAAAGTTAACCAAATCAGTGTCATAATTCTTTATGTATTAATATGTTTTTGTCCTAAAGTTTCAATTTTGTTTTTTCCTCAAATATTTAGATTGGTTAGTTTACACTGACAGCAGTTTCATTTTGCCATGTGGGTAGGAACTTAACATTATTCTATACTGTAAAAGTAATAAAGGCATATTTTACTATGTAAAAACAGCATCTTCAACCATCCCTTTAAAACAGCTGTTTCTGTAAGAAAGAGCTATCATCAGTGATATATATATATATATATATATATATATATATATATATATAATATATATATCTATATATATATAATAATTTATTTAATCTTAAGTTTAACATAACCAACAAAATTTTATTGGTATTAGGTTTTTACTAAAAAAAAAAAGACAAAACAGGGAATAACACCTGTAATAAATAAATAAATATATAAATAAATGCTGGTGCCACTGTGTGCAACCAAGTTGTCTTTACAGGTTTTGTAGCCTTTGCTGTGCTTAATCTACTCACCTGGTGTGCTTGCTGCTGGGAGTTTAGGGGTTGTAACTTCAGGCTCATCCTGTTTAAATCAGAATAAAACAATACTTGAAGGTTTAATTTTCCCAAAGATATTTAATATTTCAGCATTTCAATTATATTTATTGTAAAACCATGTTTTGGGCACAAAGCTTTACAAGACAAGTTACTTTTAATGATATGAGGATTTCCCTATAACACAGCAATTTATTTCAATTTTCTGTGGCTTCACACTTACATTTGTGTCCTTCTGTTCTGGTTCAGGTATGGATCCCTTGTCAGCAATTCTTCTCCTGCAGATACAATGGAATGCAAGCATACTGTACAATGTTCCGACTGCATTATCTGGCATTTACGGATATACTGTTCTGAAACTACCAACCATGTTGCAGGATTTGTTTTCCTCCTCCCATGCCTTTCCTTTAAAGTGACCTTAACTTCACAAAACTTGACTAGTCAGTCCTCAAGACCGAAGTAGTGACTATTGTGGGCATATGACTGGCTGCTGATCAGGACCCAAACAGCTGTTTATACTGATGTTAAGATAATTTTGTGCACATGAATTAATTTAGGTTTGCCATAGCAAAGGGTTTGAATACTTATGCAATCATGACTTTTCCATTTTTATTTCATATTAATTATCTATTTACTTCTTTTTGCATTTGCTTTGAATGTGTGGAGTGGGTTGTGCATATCAAAGAACCATGACTGCAAGCTTTAAAGCAACAAAATGTGAGAACTGTGAGAGGGTCTGAAAACTTTTGCAAGGCACTAATATATATATATATATAATATATATATATATATATATATATATATATATATATATATATATATATATACACACAGTGCCTATAAAAAGTCTACACCCCCCTTCAAAATTTTCACCTTTTGTTGCCTTATAGCCTGGAATTAAAATGCATTCAAATTTTTTTTTTCATTTATCTCCACATCCTACCCCATAATTTCCAAGTGAAAAAAAAATTCTACAAATTTGTAGAAAATTAAATAAAAATAAAAACTGAAATAGCTTGGTTGGATAAGTCGCCCCCCGAAATTTTGCCACTGATCAGGTCCATATAATGTCAAAGTGAAAAATAAAATCTACAAATTGTTCTAAATTAATTACAAATACAAAACAGAAAATAATGGATTGCATAAGTATTCACCCCCTTGAGTCAATATTTGGTAGAGGCACCTTTGGCAGCAATTACAGCTATGAGTCTATTTGGATAAGTCTCTAACAGCTTTGCACATCTGGACTGCAATTTTTTCCCATTCTTCTTGGCAAAATTGCTCAAGCTCCATCAAGTTGGATGGGGACCTTTGGTGAACATCTATTTTCAACTCTTTCCACGTATTCTCAATTGGACTGAGGTCCGGGCTTTGACTGGGCCACTCCAGGACATTGACCTTTTTATTTTTCTGCCTCTCCAGTGTGGCTTTAGCTGTATGTTTGGGGTCATTGTCCTGCTGGAAGATGAATCTTCTCCCAAGTCCCTGGTTTCTTGCAGACTTCAGCAGGTTTTCCTCCAGAATTTATCTGTTCTTTGCTGCATCCATTTTGCCCTCTATCTTCACGAGCTTTCCAGGCCCTGACGCAGAGAAGCATCTCCATAGCATGATGCTGCCACCACCATTCTTCACGGTAGGGATGGTGTTCTCAGGATGATGTGCGGTGTTAGGCACCAAACACAGCGCTTAGCGTTGAGGCCAAAAAGCTGTATTGTGGTCTCATCAGACCATAGAATCTTCTTCCACTTGGTCTCAGAGTCTCCCACATGCCTTCTGGCAAACTCTAGCCGAGATTTGATGCGAGTTCTTTTCAACAATGGCTTTCTTTTTTTCTTTTTTCTCTCCCATAAAGGCCAGTTTTGTGAAGCACCCGAGCTATTGTTGCCACATGCACAGTGTCTCCCAGCTCAGCCGTGGAAGACTGTAACTCTTTTACAGTTGCCATAGGTCTCTTGGTGGCCTCCTTGACTAGTGCCCTTCTCGCCTGGATAGTTTTTGAGGAAGACCTGTTCTAGAGAGATTCACAGTTGTGCCATATTCTCTCGATTTCTTAATAATGGACTTTACTGTGCTCCGGGGGATATTCAATGCCTTGGAAATATTCTTATATCCTACCCCTGATTGGTGCTTTTGAAGAACCTTATTCCGGATTTGCTTTGAATGTTTCTTTGTCTTCATGATGTTGTTTTTGTTAGGAAATGTACTAATCAACTGTGGGACCTCCCAGAGAAAGGTGTATTTAACCTGAAATCATGTGAAACACCTTAATTGCACACAGGTATATATGTATATATGTGGATGTATATATACATATATGCACACAGGTATATATGTATATATGTGTGTGTATATATATATATATATATATTAGCACTTCAGTTGTTCAGTACTCAATAAAAAAATTGCATCCGACTGTTTCGCCTTCCGGTATATTATATACAGTGTTTTGAATACAGCCGTCAGAAAGACTGCTGCGGAGCTTCTAGGTGTGAGTATATCTCAGTTTCTTCTGGTGTTAACGTATATATTATTTGGTTGTTGCACAAATGCTTCGGTCTGTAAATGGTGTCACAACCGGAAAAAGTTTGGGAACCACTGACATAAGGCAAATGGTTGGAATGCACCATACCTAGATATAGTCATGAATAATTGAATTTTTCTCCATCTGTTGGCTGAAAAAGTAGTTGCAGACTAACCAAACATTCACCTGAAAAAGTTAAGCAATACCAAAAACTAAAAATAGCTTTTTGGATTTCAGAAGTAGACTTCACCGTGCATGTTACATATCCCCTAATAATAAACAACATTTGAACAAAACAGATTATCAAATGAATATCAAACTGGAGTGTAACTATCCTGGTTTACTATTTGGCCGACTTTTATCCATCCTCCAACAAATGGCTAATTGTATCAAATTCACTAAAAAATCTGCTGCAGTATTATAAACATAACATTTTACAAGAGGCATGCTGTTTCAACAGTAATTGATTCTACATTGAAAAAGCCCAAACATCCATAGGTTAATATACACCATGGTGTTTACAATTAACCCATCATCACTTTTTGTGTTGAAATAGTATGATTCTGTTCATATTAAATAATTTAGTTACATTTAGAGCCCAATGATATTTATTTATTTACCATTGCTTAACTTCAATATAAGTTATTTTTTTGTAATGGCAATTATCAGTAAAATAGAGAATGTACTTTAGGTAGTAATTATCCAGGATAGGTATCATGGAGATAATTAAAAAAATAAACACAACACTGTGCTGCATCAGTAATGTGCCTGCAGCGCTGTGCTGCATCAGTAATGTGCCTGCAGCGCTGTACTGCATCAGTAATGTGCCTGCAGCGCTGTACTGCATCAGTAATGTGCCTGCAGCGCTGTACTGCATCAGTAATGTACCTGCAGTGCTGTACTGCATCAGTAATGTGCTGCTTTTAATGAACATGCTCCAGTGAATGTTGCAGGTTCATCTACAGAAACAGTATAATTTGCATTTTAACACTAGAACTGCCACGGCAGCTATTTTGTTAGTTAAGTTTCTCTGTAACTGTGTACGTTATGTGGTGAGATAATTGGACACCTGTAGCATACTGTCTTCTACTTCAAATAATTAAGCAAAGTGAACATTTTGAACATATTTATCAACTACCGATTACTTGTTGGAAAAGGGCAGGTTCAGCTAGTGACATTCATTTTTTAAAATTTGTTACAAACGAGAGGAGGCCATTTGGCCCATCTTGCTCGTTTGGTTGTTAGTAGCTTATTGATCCCAGAATCTCATCAAGCAGCTTCTTGAAGGATCCCAGGGTGTCAGCTTCAACAACATTACTGGGGAGTTGATTCCAGACCCTCACGATTCTCTGTGTAAAAAAGTGCCTCCTATTTTCTGTTCTGAATGCCCCTCTGTCTAATCTCCATTTGTGACCCCTGGTCCTTGTTTCTTTTTTCAGGTCGAAAAAGTCCCTTGGATCGACATTGTCAATACCTTTTAGTATTTTGAATGCTTGAATTAGGTTGCCGCGTAGTGTTTGCCACTCCTCCTATTTTTATCAAATGTGCAGAAAGGCTACCGGCACATTATATAGCAAACTATTTTTTCTACCTATTGCACAGGTGTGCCGGAAATAAAATGAAATAAATAAATTAAGAAATCCAAAATATGGAGTGGTGAAATCCAACTAACAACTTTTATTACTCAGTCATCCTTAAGCAGATAACATTAATGTATTCAACAGCACAGGTACTCATTACTGACCTCTAACCTAGTAATGACCTATGAGTGACAGTTGTTCTGTGTTGTTTATTACCTTGTAAATCCATGCTACAACTAAGAATAAACTGCATTTATGCTTTATAGAGTAAAGCAAAACTACATGTTTTTCTAGATACTGTAAAGTGCATCTCACCTCCTGGCCAGCAGGGCACTCATTTCTTCCATCAGACCACCACCTCCAACAGAAAGGGGTCCATTTCCACGAGTGGACTCTGCTTTCGATGGAGTGGATGCAGAACTTATGGCACCTGAAGCAGCAGGATTGGATGCTTCACTCTGTTTAAAAGAAATGATTGACCAATGAATTAGTAAGAGTGTTAATGCTCTCAGGAATAGTGGTACAACAAATACAACAATCAATAAAATGAAAAACTGTACAAGTTCGAAATAGTCTCCATTAACAGTACTAGCCATGATCAGCTATACAAATTACAAAGCATGGTGCGGTGTGCTCTACGATAAAAGTGAGGTCAATGTGATATGCAGTTTAGTTAACCTGTCATGTATCTTCTGCACCCTACAGCAGTGATGCACAAACTTTTTAAACGCCACACCCTTTTTGAGCATACATTTTGTCCCGCTGTACACACATATTAAAACGTTAGACCTTATATTTTAACAGGTGTTTTTTATTCCCGATTGTGTAGTCACATATTTTTTCCTAAACTACAAAAAGTCCAGATTTAACTAAATACATAAGCGTACACAAAATCAACATTTAAAATCAGTCAATTAATCCCACCCACCTAGAACTGCCAAATCAGTCATTTGGACTGCCTTTTATAATTCATGTTTTTATTTTGAATATAACCTACAACCTACCCACAGCGCTTCGGCACAGACATTCCGATAACAAAACTGTAACGCTGCAGGCTGCTACAACTCAACCTGGATTCAGTGCTGCACCAAGTGACTCACGCAAGAGAAAACATGTTCCTTTCATTTTAAATTAAAATATAACTTAGTTTTTACAGTTTTGTATGTACATATACCTGTTTAAACACTACTTTCTTTTGAAATGTTTCATTTTAATATTGATGTTGTTTAAGCGTCACAATGACTGCCGGCAGTGGTTCTAGTATAACCACGATGGTTCCAGTGTTAAACCTGTGTTTCTAAGAAAAAAATATGTGAATTAAAATATTTTTTTACACTTTGAATATCAACATTTAGCTAACATTTCTAACAAATAAATCCGTGAAATAAAACAATTTTTTTTTTTTTTTTTTAAACTTGGCGATTCCACATTTACCTATCAGATATGCACACCAGGAGCGACGCTAACGACACAAATACAGAACGAGTACAAAAAAAACTCAGACACCTGTAGCTAGTCATGAAAAGCAGACTGTCGTCTCCTGCTCCTTTTGTGGAGATGAAATAAAATGAATAAAACACAAAGAAATAAGTGTATGGGAAGGTACACCACACACTAAAAAAATAAGGAAACAGTTCTGGGAATACCACCGGCTTGTTAGAGCTAATGTGATTATTATTATTGATCAACATTATTAAAACAAAGAAACGTCATTTTAGAGAAATATGAAACCGGTGTGTTCTGCTCCCCATCACTGACTAAAATTAAGGTGAAAAAGAGACAGACTTACCATAAATTTCCAATTGTTCTACTATTTCTTGCCATGTGGCGTCGTCCTTTTTATTATCTATATATCTATGGACGCTGGCATCATAAAGAATATTATATTTTTAAACTTCAATAATTACATTTTCATTGAGATCCATTTTTAAAATATGTTTTTGTTATAATCTCTACGTGACCAAGAGAGTGACGGGTGATGGTCTGACAGCCACTACCTTTGAGCTTATTTCTGATTGGCCCATTGCCACACGAACATTGTGTAGCACAAATACAAATAAAACAAATGTATTTATGTATTTGCTTGCTTCATGTGCGCCGTTGGCTTCGCTTGCGGTGTGCATTACTCTGTTTAAATCAATAGTCTTAATTATTTTTTATTCGCTCGTGTCCGATGTGCATATCCCTTTAACATGCAAGCCCACGCCCATTGACGCGTTTGATTTCGCATTGTGTGCTGCAGAGCTGTGCTTACACTCCAACTTTTAAGAATGTGTTTGTAAAACATTTATGTATTCAGCTAAATCTGGACATTTTTTGGTACAAATATGCGATTTATATAAAATCCGGTAAAAAATACCTGTTAAAACATTACTGCTTATAACTTTTTTTATTTATTTATTTATTTTACATTTGTCGCCCTGTTCTCTGCAGTTTCACTGACACACTCACCACTTCAAACATAATGTCTCTGGTTCAACAAGTTCTAGAGTGATTATCAACGGCTCATTTGAAAGGTAAGAACTTGGACTAATAGCATTCATTTATGTATTTATTTAAAATGTTCTATCCTTCAAAAAATGTTTTTACAGAACTGTTCCTTTTGTCATAGTCACGCCGTCCCTTACTGAATCTCCGCGTGCCCTCACTTTGCGCACCACTGCTGAACATCAGGTCACTATAGAAGACCATCTTCAACAACTAAACACAGTTGCCACTGCTCACAACGGGAATGTTTCTGTTAACGTGATTCACCTACAGTAAGCGGTATAAACTCTCACACAATAACCTGACATTCAAAATGTCCCCCCAATCACCAGTACAGTAAGCAAAACAAACACCCATGTATGTGGTTAAAAAGCTGTATTAAGACACTCATTACACTAATAAAAAAGATGTATTAAAACCTATGAATGTAATAAAAAGTACAGTAATCCGTCACGTATCCAACAGCGATAGGAAAAGGGTAGGAGCGGATACAGTGCCTATAGAAAGTTTACACCCCCTTTGAAAATGTTCACCTTTTTTTGCCTTATAGCCTGGAATTAAAATGCATTTATATATATAAATGCATTTTAATTCCAGGCTATAAGGCAAAAAAAAGGTGAACATTTTCAATATATATATACACATATACATATAAAAAAATCTACACATCCTACCCCACAACTTCCAAGTGAAAAAAATATTAGAAATTTGTAGAAAATGAATTCAAAATAAAAACTGAACTAGTTTGGTGTCCATCCCCCCTTGTAATAGCAATCCTTAATTAGCTCAGTTGTAACCAATCACCTCTAAAATCACACACCAATTTAAGTGGCCTTCACCTGTGTTAAACTGTAGTGATTCACATGATTTCAGAATAAATTCAGCAGTTCCTGTAGGTTCCCTCTGTTGGGTAGAACGTGCATCTCAACCATTCAAAAGAACTCTGGGACAAAGTTGTTGAAAGGCACAGATCAGGGGATGGGTGTAAAAAAAATATCAAAGGCTTTGAATATCCCTTGGAGCACGGTCAAGACGATTATTAAGAACTGGAAGATGTTTGGCACCACCAAACTGCCTAGATCAGGCCGTCCCTCCAAACTGGATGACTGAGCAAGAAGGAGACTGATCAGAGAGGCCACCAAGAGGCCAATGGAAACTTTGCAAGAGCTACAAGCTTTTATGGCCAAGACTTGTCAAAGTGTGTTATGTTTGGCGCAAACCCAACACAGCACATCACCCAAAGAACACCATCCCTTCTGGGAAGCATGGTGGTGGCAGCATCATGTTATGGGGATGTTTCTCACTGGGGCACTTGTCATGATAGAAGGAAAAATGAATGGAGCAAAGTACAGAGAAGTCGTCCTTGAGGAAAACCTGCTGCCCTCTGCAAGAAAGCTGAAACTGGGATGGAAGTTCAACTTTCAGCATGACAACGACCCAAAGCACACAGCCAAAGCTACACTGGAGTGGCTAAAGAACAAAAAGGTAAATGTCCTTGAGTGGCCCAGTCAGAGCCCTGACCTCAATCTAATCGAAAATTTGTGGCATGACTAGAAAATTGCTGTCCATCAATGCTCCCCAAGGAACTTGACTGAGCTTGAACAGTTTTGTAAAGAAGAATGGTCAAATACTGCCAAATCTAGGTGTGCAAAGTTGGTAGAGACCTATCCCAACAGACTCACAGCTGTAATTGCTGCCAAAGGTGCTTCCACCAAGTATTAACTCAGGGGTGGAGACTTATCCAATTATCAGTTTTATATTTTTTATATATAATTTTTTTTTCTCAATAAAAACTTCTCCCCTTAACAGTGTGAAGTATGGTTTGCAGATAAGTGGAAAAAAAATCCTCATTTAAATGCATGAAACTAAGGCACTGACACAACAAAATGTGAAGTTCAAGCGGGGTGTAGACTTTGTATAGACACTATGTAAAAAGGTGGATAAATGAATCTTGTTTTAAATACTATTATACACAGCTGTAACAATTACTGTACTTTATTATTATTGTTCTGAGATTCAGCTTTTATTAGGGCGCTCCCCTAAACCCCTTATTTAGAAAGATAATGCTTGTGACAGATTAGTTGTCTGCCATTTGGGTGTGTGCATTCGCTGCTGAGTTACAGGCAGGAGATCAAGACGGAGGCTGAAGTTGATACGCCCCGCAGGTGACGAGTTCCAAGCATGTTTTAGCAATCACACAGCATCTAACAGAGACTTTTTATTTACACTGAATTTTCGTGCTGATGCTCATTGCTTTTCTCTTTCCAGCCATGCTTGCTTGCTGTTGCAGTCAGTGTTGTTTTTTCAAACTGTAAATAAACCTGACACTGTACAGTGGTATAATAGCCAAGGTACTGCACAGGGGTTGATCGATCTGTCAAGCTGTTTTACTACAGCCTTTTTTTAATTTAAATTTATGTGACTGACAAGGTAACGAGGTGAAAAGAGCCGATTTGTGGATTAGTAAGAGCGATTACTACAGTATAAAGCAGTGCGTTTGTTATTTAAATGTCAAACGTTATTTGTCCTATACCAACATCTGCCCGAAATAACCCTCTACGGTTTAAGTGGTGGCGACTACATTTAATCAAACAGAAAATGAAACTAAATCCAATGCAACACAGCACAGTAAATGTGGACCAATGCACAGAAAGTTAAATGTAAAATTTCCCAAATCCTGTTTTATCAAAAACACACAATAACTGTACATTGCAAAGATATGTACAAATACTGTAGCTTAATGCTTTATCGTTCAGATTGGTAAAAAATAATAAATAAATTGGTACTTGGGACTGTTTGCTAAAACTGTATTTTTGTCTTAAAAAAATATATTATTATTAGTAGTAGTTGAAGTAATAGTAGTATGATACTCAAGCCCGCTTTTTTCCTTTGAACAGAGTAACTATACCAATTACTATGATATACTCGTAATAATGTTACACATCCCCCCCCTGAAACGCTTAATCCTTTGAGTAGTGAGTTCTAAAATGCGCTGCTAGTCCAGTGAAAGCTATATGTTTGTATGTGTGTAATGAATACTGACGAAATAGACAAATAATTTTTACTGTAAATAAATTAAACAAATAAATATATATTTTTATTTAGTCATAGGGAAAGGTTTTGACAAAAAAATAAAATGTAGGCAATAAACAATGGAGTGGAACAGCCAAACAACACGTCTTAACAAAAAAAAAAAAAAAAAAAAAAAAAAGAGATATGAACAAATCGTATTGGGGTAAACAGGTTGTGGTGGAGGAGGGAGTGAGAGTTTCTAATGCTTCAGTGTATGATTCTCCTTGAAGCACGGAGCAACGCACAGAGCTTGGCACCGCCTCTTCGCTGTCACTTATGCTGATGGTAAATATTCTTCACTTATGTCTTCACTGACACACTCGCTGACATCCGATTCAGTGGAAGAATTGTGTGTATTTGAATTTTAAATCGGAATCTGAATTCAGTATTATTACTAATACTTCTTTCTAACTGAGCGATTTTCGCTGGTTTACAAGCTGTTGCCATTTTTGTGACTGCGTTTATTGTATGCAATTCAGTCAATATCTGGCAGAGGTGGCAAGAGACCAATAAAAGGTGTTAGTGAAACCTAGTGTTACAATATTATGCGATCAGGGGTTTTATACACTCAGTAATTCAAGTTTAAAGTTGCAGAACGTAACGGTGGTTTGTGGTTATGTCCACATCTTTTCCTTTCTGACACTTGCCCAATTTAATTTGAAATCTGAGAACAGATGCTGCATAGACAGCAGTTTCTGCAAGACAAGAAACTTGACTTTGCACGCAGTTTGAAAGGTTATTAGATGGGGTGCAAATCGGATGAATGTTAAAAATTTGATTGATTTTTAGCAAAATATGATAATAACTGAAGTGATATTATCAGGTACTTTTTTCCCATTGACTTTCATTATTTTCTGGCCGAGACATTTCAATGTGGTAATAATAAGCAGAGTGTGACATTAAGCGGGTTTCATTGCATTATTAGTATATTAATTATTGTTATTACTATTATTAGGCTTCCAGGCCAAAATGGCTGGGAAGCCTATTATTGTTGTAAGGATTTTTATTATAATTATTTTTTTTTCTTCCACCAAAATTACAAATACCTGTAAATTTTAAACAGCTGCAACAAAACTCACGAAATTTGGCACAAATGTAGAGGACTGTGGGACGTTGTGCATATGGCGCCCTTTGGTCACATGGTGTAGCAGCCATTTTGGATTTACTGAAAATTTTGGACAATATTCAAAAGTCTTCTTCTGATGAATGGTAGATAGTACAGCTGTGACATTTTTTGTACATAGTCCACTCATCTCCACAATTGATTCTACTTAAGGTAAAGTGGATCGGTCACATAGTGTGGCGGCCATGTTGGTGCGGTGCAGTAACGTAGGATGTGCACGTGTTGATATAAATTGGTTTTGATTTGTGGTGCAAATTTGCCCTCTTGTGAAATTTTAGAATTGCAGTTTTGGTTAACAAAATCACCGCAAGAGACTGCTTATGACCATGAGAACTTGTAATTCCTGATAAAAATTATATTTCCTTTACGTGCAACAGTAACCGTGCAAAAATTATGTTGCCTTACCGTGGAAGGGTGCTCACTGGTCACAAAATGGACATAGTGATGTTTTGTTTTTACAATGCCTGCTGATAAAAAAAAAAACACAGCTGCAGATAAATTCTTCAAACTTCTGAGTTATGCAGACCTCGGGAAACTAATGCCAGCAATTGAATAAAGCCGATTGGTTAAATGCACTTCACTGTAAAAGCTAGTTAGAATATTGTTTGCATCCAAATAACATTTTAATTTGCTGCTAACCAATGCTTCCAATATTTTTGCCAAAATTGACACAGCCTATTGTGTCCAAAATAATTTGTGATGATAATGTTCTATAACAACCAATGCACTTAAATTTCACAGTAACTGCTTCGAAGCCGTAAAGTTGCTTGCAACTCTAGTTATTTATTATTATTATTATTATTATTATTATTATTATTATTATTATTATTATGCTTCCAAGCCGAAGGCTGGGAAACCTGTTATTGTTAAGATTTTTTATTTTTTAATTGAATTAATTTATTATTTTCTTCCCAAAACTTTAAACTGCTGCTGCTTCAAAGCTGTGTGACTGATCAGGTTCTGACTTGTCAGCTAACAAGCTGGATACTTTGGCTGTCTGATGCTCAAAAAATTTGCTGCTGCGTCTTTGCAATTGGCGCTGTGACGTATTTTTTGATAAAACCTTTCAAAATCTTCTTGGGAACCGGTGAAGCGAATGATCTGAAACTTGGTATATATCATCAGCATCCAAACCCGCATCAAGTTTGCAAAGCAAATGTTGCTGTGATAAATTTTAATGTCAAAATGGCTGCAATAAATCTTATTGAAACGCGCCCTTAACAGCAAACTGCTGCTATTTGAACAATGTTTCATTAACAAACTCCAATCATGGTAGTTGTTGTCCCAGTAACAATGGAATACAGATCTGTAAAAACGGTTATGTCTTATAAAACAAGACGTCTGCCAGGTGTGTTTACATCTGAAATTTAAAATTGCCTCAGTTGACAAACAGTTTACTTGACTAACTCGAAACTTCACAAGCATCATCCTTGACACTGTAGCAATACAACTGACTTTTGAGAAACTTGTGTTAAAAACAAGATGGTTGCCTGATGCATTTTTGAAAAAAAAAAAAATCTTTTCTTCTGTGGAACTGTTGAAGTTGCTGATTTTAAACTTGGCACATTGAGAACTAAACACGCTTAGACGGGTACTGATACTGGGGCTTGGGAGCCGTAAAACTCCCTTCTTCTTCTTCTTCTTCTTTACTTTTTTCTTCCAAAAGTTGCTGGTAGAAGCCTATGGGCAATAGTTGGTGATATTCGGCAAATTTGCGTAAGTCACGTAGTTCGACAGCCATGTTGGATTTTGCGGAATTTGTTAAAACGCCTGTGTATTGAAAAATACTTACTGCAGAGTTCTGAAAATTGCTATACATGTTGAGGCATAGGCCATGGTTAACTGTTGTTAATATGAAGCTGATTGGTACTGTGGTTTGGCAACCACTTTGATTAATGTCATAAAATTACCATAAAAATATATACTCATCAAAATTCAAACATCTTCTCTGAAACCGCTTATCCGATTGAAACAAAAATTGGAATAAAACATCAGTATGGTCATCTATTATGCTTGTTCAAGGGAAGTTGCTACTGTGAAAATCATACACAACTGGCTATAAAACTGCCCAGAACTTCTTCCTGTAGATAGGGGCGTGGTTGTTACGTAACATGTATAGTAACCCATATATGCCCTATAAAAAAAAGAAGCTGATCGGTTGTGTGGTATGGCAGCATGTTGTGTAACATCAATAACAAACAAACATCATCTTCTTAGAAACCACCTATCCAATTAAAGCAAAAATGAGCAGACATTATCCAAGTAAGATTATCTTTTACTCTTGTTCGAGAGAAGTTGCTACAGTAAAAAACATGGCTACTGTGGACCAGTAAGATTTCAGCATTGATCTTTTTGCATATATGTCAGTGGTACAATACAGTAGACTTAAGAAACTTTGTATAATAGTAGAGGACTATGAGAAGTAATGTCAGTAACGTAATGAATCTGATTGGTCACATGGTTTGGCAATAACTGCTTGGAAGCCGTAAAGTTGCTTGCAACTCTAGTTCTTATTATTAGGCTTCCAAGCCTATGGCTGGGGAAGCCTATTGTTATTGCTGTGATTTATTATTATTATTATTTTTATTATTATTGTTATTATTATTTATTTTTCCTTCCGAAATCTAACAATGAAATCTAATGTTTTTATTGTATTTTATTAGATTACTTTATAGGTAGCTACTATCAATTTAGTAATTTGTTGCTTCAGCCCTTCAATTATCTTTAGCCTAGTTATTAAAACATTATTTTTACGAATATTTACATTAAGGAATGAGTCGAGGAGGGGTGAGGAATGATGTCTGACGATTGAGTCGAGGAGGGGCGAGGATTGACTCGAGCAGGGGCGAGGATTGACAAAACTAATAATATAACTAACTTATTTTGTATCTAACTTGCCCTCTCTCACAGTCGTCAATGGAGAATGCAAATTAATATTTGATCACTGAGACCAATTTTGGTTGCACCTGGTGACCCACAGCTCGCAAATTTGAGCCCTGCATTTAGTACTGATTTGTACATTCTACTGTGCCCCCAGCATTTGAATAATGCTTTACATTACAACGATCAGCAGGTGACAACATACATAAGCTTTACAGTAAAATATGGGTTACTTGCGATATATAATGGTAATTAAACCACATATATGCATGCTTGTATGTATAAACATTGCATATTTAGTGGTAGCCATTAGTAACACTGAAAAACCCAAATCAAATTTGAATACATTGTGACTCATTTTGTCTCTTTTTACAGACACACAACCAATATGTCTATTCATAGCATTTGTTAATATTTAAACAGCCTTTTCAGGCTTATTTGTAAAAAAAACAAACAAAAACATAGACAGGACTGTCGTTTCAGAAATTGCATTGATTTACTACAGCGCTACTCGTCACCACAGCTGTTTGTCTCAGGTAAGATTAACCTCTAACCCAGGGGTCTTCATTGCGCGGCCCACAGGCCAGTCGCGGCCCCCCACGTCCCTAAATTTGTCCCTTCATTCAAGTGATTCTTTGTTATTAGAAATGCGTTTAAATTAGAAATAAAAAGGGATTTATAACCTTGCACATTTACACTTGAAATAGAAAGTGAAATGCATTTTGGGAGTTGTACTTTACTAATCTTGCATTTGTGTTATAATAATACATAACCAGTAGGTTAGTAAAATACAACTCCCAAAATGCATTTCAATTTCCCTTTCTCGCACAACGTTCGTTGTAAGGCACGCACGTTTTCAGTACAAGGTTTCTGTAAATGACGCCGACACTGGAACTACTGTACAATGGAGGAAAGTTCAAGCAGTTCAGGACGAGCACCGTAACTTTCAGGAGAGATGGACAAATGACTTTTTCATCATCTTAAATGAGAAATCTGAAAAGCCAGTTTGCTACATGTGTCAGAAAACTGTCTCTGTTCCATAGAAGACGACTTCTGAATATTGCCCAAAATTTTCATTAAATTCAAGATGGCTGCCACATCATGTGACCAAAGGCCACCACATTGCCCATGGCACAACGTCCCATAGTCCTCTACATTCTTGCCACATTTTGTGCGTTTTGGTGCAGCAGTTTAGAAGTTATAGGCATTTGTCATTTTGGAGGAAGAAAAAAAAAAAAACTAGAGTTGCTAGCAACTATAAAGGCTTCCAAAGAAAACATGGTTCAATCATCACAAATAATCGCCGATACAGCTCGCTACGTTTCCTATAATTAGTTAATGGGCTACTTAAGTTGTATCATGTACAGAGCATAATCTTATGCTGAAGTTTAAGTGCACTATCTGTGTTAGATACAACTGAGGAGCTATAGGCCAATTTATGGGTTTTGAACCTTAGCAGAGGTCAAAGGTTATGGGTGATGACATTTTTTTATAGCGCACGTATGACTTCCTATACGTGTTCAATATAAATGATTGCCGTATCTGCACCCCTTAATGTCTTTTTTTTTTTTTTTTTTTTTTTTAACACACAACTGTACCAACATTGAAGAGCACACGTGCAACACTGTTCTTGTTTTGGGTCATAAAAGTCATTTTTCAGTTATCAATATGGTCGCCAAACCATGTGACCAAAACATGCCATTTTGAAACAGACAGTACTTCACATTACTCTCTACTACCATATTTAGTTTCGTGCCTCTGGTGTATTGGAGTATGGATTTATACTTTAATATAATACAAATATAGCACTTGTGAAATTGTTGTTTTGTTCACGGCATCTATGTTTTTTAATGAAAAAGAGGGGATTTTACAAAACAGAAAAGACCTTCTCATGAGCAAACGTGACAATTTTGGTGCCGATCAACACTGTGGTTTCAGACAAGAAGATCTTTGAATATTTTGCGCATATCCAACATGGTGGGCAAACCAACCGTCCAACTTTGTTTCAACATATTTTTTTTAAGAGGCTATTCATGCGCTATCTACTGTCGTTGTCAGATCTCCATCTTAAGACGTTTGTCGACAAGAGTTTTGAAAATTGCCCAATATTTTCACAAGATCTAGCCTTGTGGCCAAACTGTAAACTTTTAAACTAAAGGACCAAGGTCTGGTACTCTGCCCATAGGCATCTACCTACGTATGCATTTTCATAACTCTGCGACAAACTTTTGGCGGAAGGAATAATAATAATAATAATAATAATAATAAAATAATAATAATAATAATAATAAAATCACAGGAATAACAATAGATTTCCCAACCATAGGCTTGGAAGCCTAACAATAACTAGAAATTGCAGCCAACTTTAAGGCTTCCAAGCGTTTACAGCAAACAAGATATCATATGAACATTGTTAATTGGAAAGCGTAATTTTATAGTGTGTGTGTTTTTTGTAAGATATTGGTTAGTATTTTATAAATGTTGATTTAGTATTAATTGTGATTACTACTTGTGATTAGTTGTGATAGAGTGCATTGCGCGCTGTGGAATGTTCAGCTTTATATTTTAAATACCCTGGCTGTCAAATTTCTATATAGCCTGAGATCACAGTAATGTTATATAAAAATGGCAAATACTAACATAAAATCAATTTTACACTCTTAAAATAAAGTGGGCACACTATATTTTTTAACCATTATACGATTTACTACTAGATAATATAGTATTAAGCAGTATATGTTGCAGGATAAGGCATTATCATTTTTATCAGGAATTACGAGTTTTCATGGTCACAAGTGGCCTCTTGTGGTGACATTTTCAAAAGCATGCTTTGTTCAGCAAAGTCTGCATTCTAAATTTCACCACAAGAGGGCGATCTTGCACCACCCCTAGTTAAAGTCCAAACATATTTTCTTCCTGGTTTGGTTTATGCAGAGTACAGTGATATTCAGGGACGCGGTAGTGGGGGTGCAGTCGCACCCCTACACGCCGAGCGAGGGATGCAGGGGCAACCTTTCTCTTTAACTTTAGTTTATGAATGAGAATTTGCACTGCCTGCAAGAAAGTCATGAATCAACGTTTTAACCAATTAGTATTGCCGTGTGCGTACTGTCATTTAGTGTTTCAACCAATTAGCACTAAGCATTGCTATGCGAGGGCAATGTTCATTGTTCCAACCTATCACTAGCATCAGCACCAAGCACTGTCATGCGAGAGACAGTGTTTACTTACAAATGTGTCCTGACCTAGCAGCTGGTTTCACTATAACTGTGTTTAACAATGTGGGATGGCAAAATATTAAAAATTAATCTCTGTAACTTCCAGGACCATATTTAAACAGTTGAGAATAAAGGATATTTAACTGTTAACATGTGTCAATATATTTCTCAAACAAATCAATCTTCCTGCATTTCTTTTTAGTACTAGTAAGAACCAGTCCGTGTTCTGATGCCACTTATTTTAATTTAATTAAATCAAAGAAATCGTACTCAACTGTAATTTTAGTGGTGATGTCTTCTCTGTCGTGTATTTTTTATTTTTTTTATTCACTATGCCCTTTTATAACTGTTACTGCAACAGTCCAGGCCAGTGAGGCAGGATCATTTCCATTAGCAGGCTCATACTAATACTGTATTTGGAATTTGAGATTTTTTTTTAGTATGGATTCAAGTAGTTTTAGACTTTGTTTAGCTATGTCTTATTCCTTATGAAAGTCACTTGGTCTGTGCATATTTTGATGGTTAAATGCACAAAAAATGACGATTTTGTATATATTTAAACATTACCCAAAGCTGCTCATTCAGCTCCAATTATGCTAAAATGTCACCTTTTTGGGGTGATTCTCTGTGAATAACTGTGCTATCTTCACCGTTACAATTGTTTTTCATACAGCAAGTGATTCTGAAGAGTTCGGTCTATTCTTTTCGTTAACATTAATAATTAAAGGAAAGATTCACTCCCAAAGTTGCACCCCCCCCCCCGCCACAATTCTTTTAAATGGGTTACACGTGTGGCTTTGTTGCAACACACTCAGGATTTGTGATTGTTGTTTTACAAACAGGGTTACCAACACAGGTATATGCAGGCACACTCACTGGTGCTCAAAAATAATAATGAAAACCAAATGCAAAATGAAAAGGGAAAACAAAACACAATAATAAAACTACAAAACAAAAGTACTGCTTATGTAGTGCCCCCACTGCCGCTATGCCGTTCAGTATGGGTCTCCATCCTATGTTCGACTATTCTCTATACACTGGGATGGCCATAGTTCCCCATATATCTACACACATCCCCTCCGGTACATCATAATTAATTTCAATTCTTGTTTTATTTGTTTAAAGCAGCCTGTTTTCAACTGTTGGCATTCCTGCCTGGTCTTTGCTTACACTGACGTCTTCCGCTAGCATCACTGGGTATCCCGTTAGGCCACCCAAATGCATAGCCAAGGGCAGTACTTAGGGGCCGAGCAATCCCCCAAGACTCTCAGCCACTCAGAGAGAGGGAAAGCCAACACACCCTTTTCCCCACCTCTCCATGTCATTGTCATGACTGGCAGGCGGATCTTACGGGGTTGTTGAACTCTTCCTGCAAAACCATGCATGCCCCAGACAGTCAGCAAGATCTCCCATTACAGGTATAAAAAGCTTTTTTTTTTTTTATTATTATTTTTTTAAAGCATGAACGTCAATTTCATCCATTCACTGCTTGAACTGAAAAGATAAAAAAAAAGTAAATTCTTTCTAAAATAATGTTGACATTAATCGTCGACTTTGCAATAAAATAAAAATCGAATAGTAGCAAGACTAGTTATAACACATGAAAGTCTAAACTTTTCACTTACCCTTGGTACTTTCCGTAATTTGGCTCCAGCCAATGCAGCTGCTAATCCTGAGAGCGGGTGGTTCTCCTCAGAGGCCGTCGAGAATCCAGCAGCAGAAGCAATGGGGAGAGGCGGGGCTGGAGGTGGAGGTGGGGCCAGTGGAGGGGTCTGACAAGGAGGAGGTGGCGGTGGTGGCCCTGGAGGAGGAGGAGGGGGGTGGGGTCCTGAGGTGGGTGGAAGTGGAGGGGGAGGTGGTGGACAAGGAGGAGGTGGGGGTCCTGCCACTGGGGCCATGATGAGGGGTCCGGGAGGAAGTGGTGGTGGAGGAGGAGGAGCTGGCGGTCCTTGGACAGCATCTGTGTGTGAGAGTGAAAAAGGAATGAACTTAAAGGTTAAACGTTTAGCAAGGTTTTTTAATTGGTAGTTTTACCTTTAATTCAATAATGTTTTTAAACTGCATCTGTATTACTGTTCTATACATTTAAAAAAAAAAAACTAAAACATTGTCCAAATTATTTAAATTGTTTTTGGTCTTACTTTATTTTCATAACTGCTCTTATCTGTATTATGATAATAAGAATGAAGAATTCAAACTAGAAAATTTACACTATTGGACATTACGTGATGTAAATATTGACATTTTATATGCAATAGTTCATACTGTATAAAACAGGTTTATACAGTGATATTGAATAAGAGTGTACTGCTAATAAATATTACTACGATGAAATGCTTGTAATTTATAAAATTAACACTATTATATAATTAATTGAATAGTTTTATTGAGATTTGTCAAGATTATCGATCATTTATTGCACTCTGTACCAAGACGTTGACAAATATATAATATATATATATATATATATATATATATATATATATATATATATATATATATATATATATATATTATATATATAGAAATATTCTGTCTTAAACAAGCAGAAGCAGAAATGTATAGTTACTTATTAGTGGAATAAAAATCCAAAAGTAAAAGTAACAAAAAAGATAGACCACCAATTAGTCAGTTACTGTTTTATTATTACAAGTTGTTGTATTTTAAGCAGCTGAATATGGTAGCAACCAACTTGCTCCTAACGTGGCACCTAACAATTTGATTTGGTTACCAATTTATTTGACCCAAGCCATTGGCTCCTAGGCAAAATGTTAGCCCGGAGCCCTGTCAAGGTGCCTCCCCCCCCCCCCCCCCCCCCCCCCCCCGCATTTTCTAAATAAATTATTATTATGAAGTTAAACTGTGTTTTTCCTTCTGTCGCCAATAATAAGCTTTATATATGAATCCAAAGCAAAAATACACAACATCCTACACTTTGGCCTTGACTTAAGATTAGTGGCCTTGGTGCCCTCTACAAATTTATTTGTTGCCAATGTAGAGCCCTACAAGCAGATAGCTGACATTACTTAAAAAAATAAACTAAACACACACACTTCAGCGCATTCATATTATCTGATGTGTACAGACAAGAAAATGATTTTTCTGAACACAGGGTTTAGTAAGTAAAGTAAGTGCACTCCACCCTGATTAGTTCATTAGTAATGAGAGAAAAGCCTTACCCTGCAGGGTCTGAGATTCAGCCAGCTGAGAAGCCACCAGTGAGGCAGGCGGCAGCTCTGGAGCAGAGCAGGAGTCACTCAGCACAAAGTTTAGAAAGTGTTCAGCAGAAGCTGCGGAGGGAGAGGGGAGAACACCAGGCTGGGATGAGGGAGTCGACACAACAGGGGTGCTTGGCGAAGCAGATGCAGCTTGACAAGAGGACAGTGACAGTGGAGGCAAGGGCGGGGGAGGTGGTGGGGGCACATGAGGAGCACTGCTGGACGGGGACAGGGCCATAGCAGGGGAGTCCGGGGGACTGTTAGCTGCTGTAGGAGAAGAGGGTTTGTGGGTGAGGGGGCTGGGGAATGAAATAGGGAGCAACGGGCGAGAACCAGTGGCTTTTCCTGGGGGGCTACTGATCATAACGGGAGGGGAAGGTGGGAGTGGGCTGAAATTGGTGGCAGACCAGACTATGGATTTGGAGGACAGGGGAGTGGGAGGGGGAGCTATCAAAGGGGAAGGAGGGGCTGGGTTTTTATTGATGGGCCGGGGGACAGTAGCGTAATGAGGCAGCACAGGATGGAAAGCAGAGCCGAAAGAAGTGGCAAAACGAGAGGCAGAGTGCCGCAGTGGAGGGGTGGGTGGGGCATTGCTAGCAGGGGCGGATGTTGAAGTGTAGTCGGGAACAGAGGACTCGGTCACAAATGTTGAGACGGGAGTAGAGATGGCTTTGGAGTAAGATGGTGGAGGTGCGGCGGGAGGCTGGCAACTGGAGTAGTCAGGAGGAGGAGTGCTGTAGAGCGAGCTGTCAAAAGATGGAGCTGGACCCAGATGAAAAGGACAGGAGGAGGAGGAGGAGGAGGAGGAGGAAGCAACAGCCGTGCAGAGAGGAGGAAACAGGTGAGAGTGAAAAGAGAAAGAAGAAAAAAGGGAGCAAATGAAGCAAGGAAACCAGCAAGGTTTTAAAAAATATATATCTATCTATATCTATATCTATCTATATATATATATATATATATATATATATATATATATATATATATATATATATATATATATATAACCTAAAACCAAGGTTAGAAAAAACATGGTTAGACTTGAGGGGAAAAAAAGTTATATATATTTTATACACACACACACACACACATATATATTATACACAGCTCTGGAAAAAATTGAGAGACCACTGCTGGTTTTACTATTTATAGGTATGTGTTTGGGCAAAATGAACATTTTTGTTTTATTCTATAAACTACTGACAACATTTCTCCCAAATTCCAAATAAAAATATTGTCATTTAGAGCATTTATTTGCAGAAAATGACAACTGGTCAAAATAACAAAAAAGATGCAGTGTTGTCAGACCTCGAATAAGGCAAAGAAAATAAGTTCAGATTCATTTTTAAACAACACAATACTAATGTTTTAACTTAGGAAGAGTTCAGAAATCAATATTTGGTGGAATAACCCTGATTTTCAAGCACAGCTTTCATGCGTCTTGGCATGCTCTCCACCAGTGTTTCACATTGATTGGGTGACTTTATGCCACTCCTGGCGCAAAAATTCAAGCAGCTCGGCTTTGTTTGATGGCTTGTGACCATCCATCTTCCTCTTGATCACATTCCAGAGGTTTTCAGTGGGGTTCACGTCTGGAGATTGGGCTGGCCGTGACAGGGTCTTGATCTGGTGATCCTCCATCCACACCTTGATTGACCTGGCTGTGTGGCATGGAGCATTGTCCTGCTGGAAAAACCAATCCTCAGAGTTGGGGAACATTGTCAGAGCAGAAGGAATTAAGTTTTCTTCCAGGACAACCTTTGTTGTCCCCAATGTGTGCTGCTTGACCTTGTTCTTATAAACCGCCGTCTTTGAAATTTTAGGGATGGAAGCAACCCGACGCTGACTGTATCCCTCTGCCAGTAAAGCCAGAATTTAACCCTTCTTTTCCTCACTCAAAACTTTCCTTTTCAACTCTTTGGGCATGATCAATAGTTATTTTTTTATTCCAATTACTTTTGAAGTACTACTAGCACTGTTTTGCCTTCAGCTGGTCCTATTGCAAGAGGATAGTGATGACCACAGGAGTGGTTTTTATACTTTTCCTCATTAAATAAGATTTGGTTCAGGTGATCCCCTAATCAGTACCTCATTCAGTAGAATGAGGTGTGCCTGTGTTGGAATTCAGCAGACACTGTAATGGAATGGCTGCCATACATGTAGAGATGCTGATTTAAGAAAAATTTGCAGTGGTCTCTTAATTTTTTCCAGAGCTGTATTATATATATAATCTCCCCCTGAGTCAATACTTGGCAGAACCACCTTTGGCAGCAATTACAGTTGCGAGTCTTTTGGGGTAAGACTCTACCAGGTTTGCACATCTGGATCGTGTAATATTCGCCCATTCTTTGACAAAATTGTTCAAGCTGTCAAGTTGGATGGAGATCGTTGATGCACAGCAATCTTCAAGTCTTGCCACAGATTCTCAATCTGTTTCAAGTCCAGGCTTTGACTGGGCCACTCTAGGACATTCACTTGTTTTTAACCCACTCCAGTGTCGCTTTGACTGTATGCTTTGGGTCATTGTCTTGCTGAAAGGTGAATCTCTGTCCCGGTCTTAGGTCTTTTGTAGACTGAAGCAGGGTTCCCTCAAGATTTTGCCTGTATTTAGCTCTGTCCATTTTGCCCTTTTCCCTGACAAGCTTCCCAGTCCCTGCCGATGAAAAGCATCCCCATAACATGATGCTGCCACCTTCATGCTTCACAGAAGGGATGGTGTTACCTGGGTGACGTGCTGTGTTGGGTTTGTGTCAGACATAACGCTTTGCTTTTAGGGCAAATAGTTCAATATTTTGCCACATCTTTTCAGTCTCCCACATGCCTTTTTGTAAACTCCAAGCAGGATTTTACAAGGGCTTTTTCAGAAATGGCTTCCTTCTTGCCAATCTTCCATACAGGCCAGATTTGTGGAGTACCTGAGCTATTGACGACACATGTTTCTCGCATCTCAGCCATGGAATGCTGTAGGTCTTCAGAGTTGTCATTGACCTCTTCCTGGCTTCTCTGACCAATGCCCTTCTTACCTGGCTGCTCAGTTTGGGAGGAAGGCCTGCTCTAAGCAGACTCTGGGTGGTGCCGTACACCTTCCACTTCTTAAAGATCGACTTAACTGTGCTCCAAGGGATATTCAATGTTTCTGAAATCTTTTTATTCCCCTCCCCTGATCTGTGCCTTTTCACAACTTTATCCCAGAGTTATTTTGAAAGCTCCTTGGTCTTCATGGTAGTATCTTTGCTTTGAATGCACTACCCAACAGAAGGACCTTACAGAGACAGGTGTATTTAATCTGAAATCATGTGAACCACTTTTATTGCACACAGATGGACTCCATTTAACTTATTGTGTGAATTCTGAAGGCAATTGGTTGGACCTGAGCTTATTTAGGAGTGTCACAGCAAAGGGGGTGAATACTTATCAAATGAAGACTTTTCAGATTTTTATTTTTAATTGATTTGTTTTTTCACCCCCTCCCCCCATTTTTTTAAACATTGAAAGTGTTGAGTAGGTTGTGTAAATCATAGATTGTGTATTCATTTTAACAGTGCCGGCAGGGGAAGGTGGGAGCAGCTGCTGCTGCGTATTCATGTCATGGTTTTATAAAGTTGATCTTACATGGTGTTGCTGTACAAAAGGTAATCTATTTAGTATATTATCTTCAACCATTTAATAATTTTTAGGCAGCATTTCCCCGTTTGTAGTTCCCTCTTCTTCTGAACTCCTCAGAAACAGCTGCATGACAGACACTTGCAAAATCGCTCCCACCACTACTCTAAGTTGTGCTCTGACTTGACAAGTACCACTGACTGCCTAAAACCATCAGCAAGCTTGCTTTCTCTTAATCTAATTTTGTTGTCTCCTGCTGAAGCAAAGTACTTGAGTGCAAAAAAGGTATACTGAACTGAAAACACAGACTATCCACTTTCTATTCATTAAAAAAAAAAAAAAAAACTCAAAGGATTTTTAAAGCAACACATAATGAGCTACAGAGACAAATACAGTTATCAGATTTACTTGTTTCACTTTATTTTATGAGATACAGGAAGATGAACTGCACTGCTGAAAGATAGGTGTATCAACTCTTCAAAAGATCCAGCTAGCCACAGCAAGGTCTAACCTAGCTGTTATATGAACATCACTTAGTTGATTGAGAAAAGTAAAAACAATACAAGAAATACTGTATAGGATAGGACATGCAGTGCTCACTTACCGGTGTTTGACATCCTCTGCTCCCTCTCCCAATCCATCTGCTCCCTTTCAAGGTGCTCCTGGTGCTCTCTCTCCAGTCTCTCTGTCTCAAGCCTCTCATGCTCTAGTCTCTCTTGCTCCATTCTTTCACGTTCTAGCCGTTGAAGATGCTCTCTCTCCAGCCGCTCTCGTTCAAGCTGCTCCTGTTCTAGTCTCTCCCTCTCTAGTCTCTCCAGCCTCTCGCGCTCCAGCTCCTTCTGTCGTTGCTGCTCCTGCAGCTGCCTAAGAGCAATATATATATATATATATAATAAAAGGTATAAACCACGATGGGCAGTGCGATTCTATACCACCCAGAAGTGGTCTATATCATCGGAACCGCACGGCCCAAAGTGGTTTATACCGCTTATAACACGGCTACCTGTCATTTGTGGGAAGAAAAATAATTAAAATTAAAACACATTTAGACAAAACCAGAGCGTTTTATTGTATACATATCCGCAGTTTAACATAGTCCCGCATTTTATTTAATTCATCGTTCGCTTATTAAAAATAAATTGAACATGTCCGTTTATTGTGAATTTCTGCATCGAAAGTGCCGTCTCACTAGAAACTAGAGGACTGGCCATAGGCTGTGATGGACAGATTTTCAAATGAACATCATGAATCGTTTATTTAAAAAACAAGTGGTATATATATATATATATATATAATTAAAATCTAAAATAAATAGTATAAAATGTGATACATGTATTATTAGTTAGGGTTTTTTGGAGTTGGACATGCAGGCAGAAGTTCATCACAAATGCTATTTTACCATTGGACCATTACTGTGGAACGCTACCCAACAAACAGCTATCCTCCAGCAGGCAAATACAGCACTCCTAAATAAAGCTTACCTTGGTATTTTAAAATTAGCATCAGCAGTAAACCCATCAATCTAAAAAATACAAGCTTGCAGCACTTGGCAAATCACTACTAAATGGCCATTTGTTTTTATACTCCTGCATATTAACATGGATCCTGAACAAATCATTAAGTAGAATGCCTTAACATTTAGTGCACTGTAAGTCGGGTAATGTAGGATGTACTTTTTCACTTAAGTATATTTTGTGGGAAAAGTTGAGGGAAGTCTTAGTTGTAAACAAAAGACATCACCTGGCAATATTTCTACAGTATGCAATCCATTTTTTACAAAAGTAAAAACTGCCAATATCTCATATACAGTACACCAGTGTTTTGAAGGAGTCTGTTTTAATCAGAACAGGTAAAATATATACAGTATCAGAAATGTACATGCATATAGCTAGACTTGCTACTATTCGGGTTTAAACAATGTGGCAGCCGAGGATTGGAGAAGTGGTTGCACTAGTTAACTAAGGGGTGATCTGTTCCTTGATATGGTTAAGCTGAACCGGAAGGAAAGACGTGTGTTTTGTTTGTTTTGTCATTATTAAATATACTGTTAGTTGTCATTTAGAGGCCAGCACAAACCCGGACTACACTGCACTTTGTTATTTTCATGAATAACTGTATTTGCACCACGAGTACTTGAGCACTCACTGTGGACTTTGTGTTTTCTGTTACATGTGGGTATAAGATCGAGACTTATTTTGGGACCAACCCATGGATTATTGTAATTGTTTCTCTGTTTCTCATTGTAATTGTTTACTGCCATTTTGTCATCAGATTTTGGGTTACAAAAATAAATACCATTGCACCTGGATTATCGTTGTCTGTCTGTTCACTGCTGTATTCCCGCACCTGCACACTGTTAACCACCTTGCCACAGCAATATTTAAATATAAGGCATTGACTAATGTTTGATAATTTTTTCATTTTTTTAATACATAAACAATAAATACATCCCTACAATAAAGTTGAATTATCTACCTTAAAACTCCAAAGAAACTGCAACATCTTAATACAATTTATAATAAAACATAATACAAGTTCTATAGTACAGTGGCTCTCAAATGTATTCACCCCCCCTTTTCCACATTTTACTGTGTTACAACATGGAATCAAAATGGATTTAATTAGGAGTTGTTGCAACTGATCAACACAAAAAAAGTCAACAATGTCAGTGAAAAATAAAATCTACAAATTGTTCTAAATTAATTACAAATATAAAACAGAAAATAATTGATCGCATTGTATTCAATCCCTTTGCTATGACATACCTAAATAAGCTCTGGTGCAACAAACTGTCACATAATTAGTTGAATGGAGTCCACCAGTGTGCAATGAAGGTGTTTCACATGATTTCAGGTTAAATACACCTGTCTCTGGGAGGTTCCACAGTTGGTTAGTACATTTCCTAACAAAAACTACATCAGGAAGATGAAGGAACATTCAAAGCAAATTCGGAATAAGGTTCTTCAAAAGCACCAATCAGGGGTAGGATAAAAAAACATTTCCATGACATTGAATATCCCCCAGAACACAGTAAAGTCTATTATTAAGAAATGGAGAGAATATGGCATAACTGTGAATTGGTCTAGAACAGGCCTTCCTCAAAAACTGAGTATCCAGGTGAGAAGGGCACTAGTTAGGGAGGCCACCAAGAGGCCTATGGCAACTCTAAAGGAGTTACAGTCTTCCACGGCTGAGCTGGGAGACACTGTGCATACGGCAACAATAGCCCGGGTGCTTCACAAAACTGGCCTTTATGGGAAAGTGGCAAAAAGAAAGACATGAAAAAAACTCACATCAAATCTCAGCTCGAGTTTGCCAGAAGGCATGTAGGAGACTCTGAGACCAAGTGGAAGAAGATTCTATGGTCTGATGAGACCAAAATAGAGCTTTTTGGCCTGAATACTAAGCGATATGTTTGGCGCAAGCCCAACACTGCACATCATCCTGAGAACACCATCTCTTCCGTGAAGCATGGTGGTGGCAGGATCATGCTATAGGGATGATTCTCTGCCTCAGGGCCTGGAAAGCTCGTGAAGATAGAGGGCAAAATGGATGCAGCAGAGAAATCCTGGAGGAAGTCTGCAAGAGACCTGGGATTCATCTTCCAGCAGGACAATGACCCCAAACATACAGCCAAAGCCACAAAAAGGTCAATGTCCTGGAGTGGCCCAGTCAAAGCCCAGACCTCAATCCAATTGAGAATATGTAGAAAGAGTTGGAAATTGCTGTTCACTAAAGGTCCCCGTCCAACTTGACGGTGCTTTGAGCAATTTTGCAAAGAGGAATGGGCAAAAATTGCAGTGTCCACATGTGCAAAGCTGTTAGAGAGCTCTTATCCAAATAGACTCATGGGTGTAATTGCTGCCAAAGGTGCCTCTACCAAATATTGACTCAAGGGGGTGAATACTTAAGCAATCAATTATTTTCTGTTTTGTATTTGTAATTAATTTAGAACAATTTGTAGATTTTATTTTTCATTTTGACATTATGGACTTTGTGTTGATTAGTGGCAAAAACTCCTAGTTAAATACATTTTGATTCCATGTTGTAACACAATAAAATGTGGAAAAGTCCAAGGGGGTAAATACTTTTGAGAGCCACTGTACACATTGGGCCCGATCTTTGATCTTCGCGCAATACCCTCGCTAAATTTGTGCCTCGCAAAATGAGAGATATTCCAAAACGGCACAAAGCATTTGTGAGACATTGGAATATAGTAGTTTTCTGAGCAATTCGCAAATCTGTTTGTGCCTCTCAAAACAGTCTGCGCATTCATTACCAATATAGCAACTGCACATAACAGCCAAGCGAGAATGCAGAATGATGGACAGTCACCCTTAGTAATGCGATAAGCTGCTATCATTGGTGACCACACACTATATCGTGCACACATACATACGGATCATTCAAATACACAATTAGCTCCATAGCTAGGCGCCGAGTTTTCAAATTAATGTACTTATAACGCCACTGTACTATTGTACGTTTGTACTATTGTACCCAACTCCAGAGTGGACTGTTACCCCGACACTATTTGAGCCAGCGGTGTGCAGTTACTGGAACTAGCGCATCGCAATTATCACACAGATATTGGTATATTCAAAATGGATTAGGGCTTTCGTCCTATTCAAATTTGATTGCGCTATGTGCATATTGAATGTCCACCTAGAATACATTTGCATCTTGTCTTGCATGTTTCTATTTATCGATGCATTACCATATGCTAATAGGACCGTATTAAAGGAACAGAACGAAGGCAGTGTGCTGGACAGAGGTGAGTGCATGTTTCCACACTCGTCTGTTGGGCATGGGAATAAGCTATAAACGTTACTATGATATGAACATGTTATATATGTTATAGAAACAAAAGAGGCTTATTGCTTGTATGTTTTTGCCACAAATTGACTTATAGGTTTGCATCACCATCAACTTTAGGTAAACTGGACTCGCTATATCATGCAGCATTGAGATACAATACAAATACAAGATTTAATACTCATCATTGTATATTATACGATTTGGTAGGCTGGACTTCTTTGGCTTCACGCAGGTTGAAGCACTGGTATATTCTGGTATATAAGGCTACTCAATGTAAATTATATGAATATACTTATTTAAATGAATACCTTATAGATTCCCATAGTAACTATAGCTTCAGATCTCATTCTTTTTTGCATTTTAAAATCTCAAATGTGCATACTGAGGCTGGTAAAGGATATGTATATATATATATATATATATATATATATATATATATATATATATATATATATATATATATATATATATATAGATAGATAGATAGATAGATAGATAGATAGATATAGGTATTGTAGATGTATTGACACAGCCTACAGCACTCAGTATTCCCAGGTGGTCTCCCATCCAAGTACTAACCAAGCCCAACATTGCTTTGCTTAAGCGTTGCATGGCAAGTTCGATTTGAAGAGCTTTTTGCCATCAGAGACGTTGCCCAGGGGTCACAACAAGGAAGTAGCTCTTCTTGACCCCCACTTGATCTACTAAAAAAAAACTTAAAAAAAAAAAAAATAATAAAAATAATAATAATAATAAAATAGCCTGGGGGTCATACAAGTACAAATATATTTGTGCACAGTTTTTGCAAAGGCTTTGTTGGGCACACAAGCCATCATCTTATATATTATAGATTATAAAACGACGACTCGTGCATCTAGAAAAAAAAAAGATTTTCTGAATGTGTCTAGAAGGGCTAGTATTCCGACAGTATCCTAATACTAAGTGGGTATTCTGTATCACGTTTTCGGAATACTGGTATCCAGAATACGGACGGATTCATTCGGAATACCCTGTTTATATGGCATGGCATAGCAGGTGCGCGACCTCATAAAAACCCTGCATTATCTCCTCACTGTTTGCTCTGGTACTGGGGAATTTAATATGTTCCTCAGCACGTTGTAGCAACGCGGTTATGAACCGGTCGAGGTGGTGGACACGGCTGACTGGGTGATCCCCACTGTATCACCTGCCACCTTCTGGAAGGTCCCGGTAGCCAGGATACACATACTGACAGACAGTACCAATTGCTCAGACAAGGCATGACTGAGCAGGTTTGTTCTAGTCAGGTCATCATGCAGCATGTGGCATAGATGAGTCGAGACAATACCTGGACACTGTTTGCTCATTGCTGAGCCCTGATATGTGTACCGAGGCCGGTGCACCCTTTCAGCATATCTTCGCCTATGTCGGGGTTGCTGTTGCTGGGTGTGCCTTGCATCATTCACATCCACATGTCGACGGACACCCTGCATGCTACCCACATTTCCCATTGTTGCCTGTTTGTAGTCAGTGCTGGAATGGTAGTGTAAGCAGAGTTAACGCAGTCCTTTTACAATCCTTACTCTGCGCGTCACAAACCTGGTTTTGTGCTTGGCGCATACCTTCGAATATACCAGGATCACGCATATTTTCGGCCACTCCCCCCATATTGCGCGATGCATACATTTTATTTTCTGCACAGCGCAGAATGGATTGTGACGCGCAAAAGGACGTTTTGAATATGGCAACTTGACACAATTTCAGCACAATGGCCATTTGTGACGAGCTTACCCCTCTGCATGGTGCGCAAACCTTTTGAATCTCGGGCCCATTATGTTTGATACCTTTACCACCACATTTTAACATGGATTTTGTAACAAATGCAAGCCTCAATCTGAAGTTAACAGCACCCAGAGGGCACTGGGGAATTGTCAAAGTGCTTTATGCATGCCCATCCCAAGGAACTGGCTTTTTAATTTTAACATACCTATTTTCTTAAAATTTTGTATTCGTTTATGAAATAATGACATTTTCTTATGCGCCTTTTGGACTGAGGAAATGATGCTCGAGGCAGATCTCAGACCCACCATCTGCTTTTCTAACTGTGTTGTCAAGGGAACAGTTGCTAGGGGAGTCTTGATGAGGTAGAAGGCTAAGATTAATTTTCAACATCTCCAGTACCCTTGTATAGATTCAAACACACTATTTCAATGTAATTCTTCATTTGAGACTCACATACAGTATGCATCCTTGTATTCTCAGAATCTAATGCTAAAGAATATACAAACCATCATCATCACAACCAAATAAACTTCTCTTGACACATATAAAACATAACCGTTATGTACTGATGAACATGGTGCATACAAAAACACAGATACTAACGTGCTCCTGAATATGTAAAAATATAAGTTTGTCATACCAGAGAGAAAGGCAAGTTGCAAAGATAGTCAGATAGACTCCATACTCCCCCAGATTATGATAAACTCAATAACTTGTACTAAAGAATGTCCTTAGTAAGTTTTATTACAAAAGAACATGTAGCTCTTTAGAGAGATGTGAAAATAAGTGTCAGGCATATTTACCCTCATATTCTGAGACTAGCAATAATCTGTGCTAACAAATGTACTCTGTAGGATTCATCACAATAATCAGTTATTTAAATGCAACATGTGAAGTGAAGTGTGACATACTGTATGTACGCATGCCTCAAATGAACTGACAAACACCTTACCGCTCACTGAATGCATGATACACACAAACACAAGTGAGAATTTTACATGACAAGTCAATGGCCGATAAGAACCTGACGGTCACAAGAAATGCAAAAAATGACATACAAAGGATAAAGGCGCCTGCCAAATAAACTACTAATAAATAAATTAAAAAAGGAAACCATTCCATGTTTGCTTTTTATTTTTTTAAATTTATGCATTTTAGTCTTCACTCAGCCACCATTTATTTATTCATTTAATGTAATTGTTATTAATTTTGAATTATCATTCTATTTTAAAATTATGATTATATCTGAAAAAGGTTTCCAGACTTTTGACAACATACAGTTGGTTTGGAAATGAGTCAGCAACACTGCCTGCCTGGCCAACTGTGTGTTATTTAAGGCTCAGGAGAGTTCATTAAAATGTTTAGGCAGTGTAAACGCTGCGACATTATGATGAAGTACCAGAGCCCTGTGAAAGCGCTGGCAGCATGGCAGACGAACGACTCCAGGATAAAAAAAAAGTAAATCCGTCCAAGCTGCAGTATGAGGGATGTCAGCAGAAAAACGCTGCCAAAAAAGGGCACAAACTAAACATGGTGAATACAGTACTTACATTATTGTGTTTTTTAACAAATTAAAATGATGTGAAGTCCAGATCAAGTACAGTAGTGCCACTTCAAAATAGCTAAGTAAATTATGCCTGATGCAAAGATCACAACAATCTATAAACAAAAATCAGTGCACAGGAACACTGACTCACAGTGCATGCATTCACAGCTGGCCTGGGACAAAGATGGGGAGATCTCAGTAAGAGGCTCTGTCTTCTCAGCCTTGCTTTAAGATCTCTCTAATCGTCATCCTGCTCCCAGTACAAGACGACAAAGCTCATCTCTATTATGAATTTTACAGGATTGCTATAAAGATCACAGCAAATGTCAAGACCACCAACCAGTAGCCAGTGAATCTGGTTGTCCAGTATCTTGTGGCTCATTGATATTTTGTTTTCTAAAGCACTCCACCTACCCTTTCATTTGTAAAATTACACCTACAAAGGACCTTGCACACTATAAACCAAAACATCAATGTTTTTAATGACTTGGGCATAAATTAAAATGTGACCGTAAAACACTACAAACATTCAAAATATATGCAATAATCTTGATTTCTGTGTTTTTAATGATTCAAAATGAAGGTATACTGTAAGTACAATTATTTCAAGAGAACTTTAAGTGATTTTGAAGGAAATCTATATTCCCCAAATAACACAATCCTGCTATCCAGAGGTTTTCCATGGGTGCTCTGCATTTGCAAGATGGGTTAAATTGCTATGTTACAATAATGTTGCAGTGTCTGGCAACAAATTCCTTATAAATCACTTAAGTACACTATTTGATTTTGTCATTTCTGGCCTAAATTGCATTCCTTGGCTACCACAGCTTAGTTTTGAATGATAGAAATACAAAATTCAAGAACACTACACGCATGTGGAATGTTCATAGTGTTTTACAATCAGAAGCTTTTGGATTTCTACACAATATAGGCAGTTCAAGTTGGTGGTGGGCTCAGTCTTTATGTAGAATTATAAGGGTCAAAATTAAATAGTTAATTTGTTAATTTATTTGTAAATTCATAAGTTAATTAGTCAATTCTTACATTAAATCTAAATGAGCTGTTTGCCAATTGAACTTTGAATTTAATTTGGCAATTACATTTTTTACAGCCTGTTTGAACATTGTCAATCACATGAGGGAGCATCTACAACACTATGTAACACAATTTTTGTTCCTGGGTAGTAAGTGCTAATTGCTTATGCCTCAAAAGTATAGAAAATGGCTATTATTCCCCACAAACTTTGCTTTTGTGACCAGGACAGGTAAATTTCAAAATATCACTATTTCCAATGAGAAAACGGGAGCTTTTGTGTCTTTTCGTTCACAAAGTCAGAAAAAAACAACATATGAATCCAAATTAACATGTATTTATACTAAAGTAATACAAAAATGACTACAAAAGATTTAGAAGCGAGTAGTTTTTCGAGATTTACGATTATAGTGCTCCCGTTTTCTCATTGGAAATAGTGATATTATGAAATTTACCTGTCCTGGTCACAAAAGCAAAGTTTGTGGGGAATAATAGCCATTTTCTATACTTTTGAGGCATTAAAGGTCATTAGATTGAGTTGTCCTTCACTTTCTTGCACAACTTTGAGGTGCGTTTCGGACTGCCTAACTAGCCGTAATCCTGATGGAATGGCATGCCTCTGAAGTATGCTATGATAGCCATGCTGGTTGAGCTTGCCATGGACTTGGTAAAGATCACCAACTCTGTCACCAGCGAAGCAACCCCAGACCATTACACTGCCTCCTCCATGCTTGACAGTGGGAACCACACACGCAGAACTCATGCGCCCACCCTCTCTGCGTCTTACAAATACTCGGTGGTTGGACCCAAATATTTCAAATTTTGACTCATTGGTCTATAAGACCGACTTCTACTCATCAAACGTCCAGTTTCTGTGTTTTTTGGCCCAGGCGAGTCTCTTCCTCTTATTCTGCACTCTTAACAATGGTTTCTTTGCAGCAATTCTTCTAGTTAGGCCTGCTTCACACAATCTCCCCTGAACAGTTGATGTTGAAACATCTGTACTTCTAGTAACATTTAGCTGAGCTTGTATTTCAGGGGCAGTTAATTGCCGGTTTCGCAGACTTGTGACCCAAATGAACTTGTTCTCTGATTCTGAGGTCACCCTTGACCTGCCTGACCTTGTTCGCTCCTCATGAGTGCCAGTTTCTTCAAATTGTTTGATGGTCTTGGCCACAGCAGTTACAGACACTTGCAAAGTTCTTGCGATTTTGTCTTAAAGATTGACATTCATTTCTTAAAATAAGTCTTTTTTCTTTGCATAACAGAGTACTTTGCCATTTTCTGCTCTCTTACATTCAGGAATGACAAACTTGTGCCTATGCTACCTATATTTATAGTAATCATGGACCCTCACCTGCTAACAATAATTGGTGACAAAAGATTAATTAGGTAACATACTAGTTAACTCAGAGACCATCTAGCAAAGACACTTTTATACTTAGGCCAGTGTTCAAACACCATGTTATACACATTTCAGACTTTTAACTGACTTGGGCTTCAGACTGAAATCCCCTTGCTTTGGGTGACCATTTCATTGAAATTGACAAGGTTTACATTTTCATTTAAAAATTACATTTTTGAATGCAATTCACTTATGATTATCAGCTTATATAAGTACATGTATCATACAATGAAATATTAAGTGTTTATAACAAGTTTATACAGTTAAAAGCATAGATAATCATGAAAAACCTGGTTTCAAGCAGGTGTACTCAAACTTTTGACTGATACTGTATGTGAAGTGCGGTGCATGAATGCTCCCTAAATAATAAATGCACAGTGCGATAAAATTTGCCGCACACAGTAATGCCAATCATGTAGTTTCCATGCGGTTCAATGTACCCGTGAAATGGTGCTGCGCGGGCACGTTTGGGAGAATTACTCGGTAAATCAGGTTTGTGGTGGAAAAAAACAGCCAAAGAGAGGGATAGGGTAAATCTCACTTACTCGTGAAAATGACGAAACACACAGGAAATCCACGCCCAGTTTCACATTGGAAACCCGCATTTCATGTGTAAATATTAATGAGCGTGTTTATACTGAACTATAAATATTGCAAGGGAGCAGGTCAGTTTACTGTCGATTCCAAGACGGCAGAAAGTAGTGGCTGATGGGCGATTTTATGGTTAGCAGTGGTGTTGTTCACCTTATTGATAATGCGGGCAGCTTTTTTTATTATTATTGTGTGTTGCTGAGTGAGGTATACCTCTTGGGGGTTTACAGTTCTGTTTAAAATCACTTACCATGAACTGCGTTATGCCTGTGTGTAGCAAAGTACTTGCCCCGTGTGTATTTTCTGTTATATGTTGTGTGTTAACTTTGGTGTATAGTCATTGGTATACGGGATATAAACGGGTCTGTGTGTGTAACACGAGTGTTTAAAATTGCAGTTGTACCGAGACTCCAATTGAATGATTGATTAGCAGTCGAGCCTCGGTACAGCTGCATAAAAGCAACATGTTTTCACATACTCGGGGTTGTGTGTTCAGTGAGTGGAGAACAGGATTGGAGACAGAGGTAAAGAGAATAATAATAATAGTTAAAAATAAGCTCACCATGTTTTGTCTGTATAGTCCATTTTGTTTGTCTTTTTATTTTGGCTACCAGTGCCATGTCCTGTATTTTTGTATGTTACAACCGTTTATTTTCTGTCTGTTCTATTCACTCATTAAATGCTGAGCGAAGCCGTTCGCTCAGCTCCACCAAACTCCATCTCTCTTGTTGTTTATTTCCTGCTTGTGGTCTGACTTCACCCACTCCGGCTGTCTTTGTGACACTGTGTTATAGTATTAATGCAGCAGTTTGAGAATATAATTGCTGCTTAAATGTCTAACTGAATTAATTCCCGTCCTTTTTTGTTCCCAAAGACAACACGTGTCTGCCCTTCATGCTAGTAAATATAGTTCATGAACCTGATGTCATGTGCCAGCTACATCACCCAAAACAGCGAAACATCCAATAAGTTGTTGATGCTCTCTCAGAAATGACCAAATAAATTTGCACCCATTAATATTTTGCACAACACTAAATCCAACACAACTTAAAAGAAAGGAGAGAATCTCTGACAGCACGAGACCTGACCAACTGAAACTGGTGGCTGAGATAACCTTCACAGTTGCCAAGTCCGCTTATAATAAGCAGAATTGGATTTGTTTTTGAGAGTCGCTGGTTGGAACTTGCATAAACACCTATACTGTAACATGGATTCACTTGTTTTGAAAGGCAGTGTTGCTTTTTTTTTTCTTGTGAGACTTGGCAACACTGGTAATCTTTCCCATCTGTCTCACAGCAGGCAGTGCCAATTTTGGTAATGAACTAATGCTGCTCTTCAGTCTGTTTCACCAGTATCCACCACCTCCCTTTCAAGTACTCACTACGCATATTTGCATAGTGTGGTGTTGAATGCTTCCTCAGCAGCTGTCAGCCGTCTGGACAGGTAGGGCTTCTAAGCTACTAATAACATTTGAAAAACAATTTGGACAAGAGTAGTAAAACACATTATTAACCAGCCATGGACGAGGTATTTGGCTCTATTACAGCAGCTTAGATTCACTCGTGTACCAGTTTTCTGCGCATGGAAACCACATTTTCACAAAAGTTCACTAGTAATCTTCAAAAACAGCATACATATTAAGCCTCACCTTTCCCATTCATTTGCATGACGTCGTTTGAAAAGCCTGGTTTATTCAAGTAAATTAAACTGTGTGAATGGAAACCCAAAAAAGCATTTTACATGAGAAATTTCAAGTGTAAATGTCAAGTTAAAAAAAAAAAAAAAAAAAAAACAACATGGAAACCCCATGAATGACACATTGATCCCACTGCACGTTACAAAAGTGCACATCTGTGCAACAAAAACTGATTCATTATTGGCCAATTAAGCTACGTGTAAAACACAAGCAAATGGAAACTAACCAAGAAAGAAGATATTAAAATTGCCAAATTTAATTGAAAGCTCAATTGCCATCTTCCCCTCCTCTCTCTGTCTCTCCCATTACCCATCATTTAAAAATTAACGTAAGAATTGACAAATGAACTTACAAATTAAATTTATGAATCTAAAAAATTATAAATTAAAAAAAATTATACATATAATTAACTTTTGAATTAACCTATGAATTGACCTATTAATTTAAGAATTAACAAATTAACTTACAAATTGACCTAGTAATTTAAGAAAACTCATGAACTGACAAATGAATTAACTTACGAATTGACAAATTAATTAACAAATTAACTGTTTAATTATGACCCTTATAATGTTCCATAAGACTTATTAGCGACACTATGTGTAAATGCAAAGACATCTCATTATAGATGAACATGATTTTTTTTCCTAGTCACTGTTTTTATTTTCACTAGTTAAAATAAATCCTCGAAGCTTTTTCATTTTTTATATTGCACATGGCTAGGCAGAAACTCTCCCCTGCACTTCATTTTTTTTTTTTTTTTTTTTAGACAATATTCACTAGCTTTCTTTAAAGCTTTAGTAGCCTTAAAAAAAAAAAAAAAGAAAATCTACACTCCCAGTTGGGATCTGCACAAAGCAACTGTACTTCTGTGCAAAGCAGTTGTTTAGGAGGACAAGACTACAGTAAGAGACAATTCTATAAGTAAAGTGATAAGTGTTTATTATGTGAAAGACTACACCTTCCCTCTCAATCTAATCTCCTGCTCAGACAGATTAAGGAGTTTAATTTCAGATGAGCAATACAGGAATGGAAAGTCACCCCTGTAAAGCCTACCGACTAGCACTTCAGCAAGTCTGGACCTTATGGGAAGTTATTGCACCCAGTTATTGTTAATTCCTCAGCAAAAGAAAACCATAACTTAAAAACCAGTACTGAATTAAAAGCAGATTACATCAGTCATAAACTATGCCAATTTCATTGACTGCAATAGCTAAATATGGAGGTAGGCTGGAACAGTACCTAAGTGGATGGTTCCCTGCCAATTCCTATAAATTACATTTACAAAAAAGAAAAAAAAAAGAACCTCAACTAATACAATATGTCCCAACTTTTTCGGGTTGATCAAGACTAGTCTGTAAATCCTTATAAGGTGCTTGAACTAAAATAGTCTGCCTTCATGCTGCAGAAAAATGACAGGTACAGTCAACACGCTTAGAACGGACAGGTTTGTGTAATTTGATTCACCCACAGTAAGCGATGGACGGTATAAACTCCCACACAATAACCTGACATTGAAAATGTTCCCCAATCACCAGTACAGTAAACAAAACAAACATGTGTTGAAATGGTCAGGCAGTTCCTACAGAAAAGTTTCCTAATCGGATACACTGGAAAATAGATACACCAGCCCCGTGCACACATACACAGAAAAAAAACAAACAAAACAAAATCGATATATCCCAGTTTATCGAAAGCGGGTGGTGACCAGAACTCCAAATGATAACTCACTTAGGTAATAGGTAAACACTAATCATCAAAGCACCTTGTTTCTTTTAATTTTAATTTACTTCAAATTAAAATAATATAAAAACTGATATTATTAAAAATCACCAGCCAAAACAAGCTGGCTTCACAGAGTTCCTAACTAAACATCAAGTTGCAGCATCGACCAGATGAAACAAAATTAACAGCGTCACTTACCTGCAAAGATTGTCTTGTTTGCATTAAAGTGCCACCTCTTTCTTATTATTTGTTCAGACTCCAGACAGGTACCTTTTTCAGTTTATTCTTGACTTTTGGTTTGAATTCAGCAGTCTCTACTGTGTTATCCACAGATGACAGTCAACTATGGCTGTACACCCTGCGTTTTTCAAACGAAGGGTGCAACATAAGCAATATACCCTTAAAGGCATGGGCAGCCCTTAGGTCTGCCACAGCGTGTATGCGGTTAACAATCTTTATTAAGACACATATTACACTAATAAATATTTTTATTAAAATCTATGAATTTAATAAAACGTAATGCAAATGCAGAAATGTACAGTACTGCAAATTGTTTCCAGCGAAGAACTCTGTGATTTACGCATCTGGAAGGTCTTTTTTGCAAGTATGGACGGCAAACTTTTTCAGCGTTTTTGAAAAAAAAAATCACAATTCGGCTCTATATTCAGATGCTGCTCCATAGAACGCACATACGTATTCATTCCTAACAAAAACTCCCCAGTATCCAGGCGGTGTTCACCACCTGCCTGCTTGCACGGTAAACCGCAGGCAGGTGGTGAACTCCTTTAAAACAACGTGGGGTTTGCGATTTGTCAACCACATTTTTCATTGCCATCCATATTACAGCAAAGCAGGACTGAAATTATTTCCTTTTTTCTTTCCAGCCATGCCTGCGTGCTGTTGCAGTCAGTGCTGTTTTTTCAAACTGTAAACCCAACACTGTGTACAGCGATTAAATAGCCAAGGTACAGTACAGGGGTAATCGCTCAGTAACAAGGTGAAAACAGCTGATTGGTGGATTAGCAAGAGTGATTCCTACAGAAATAAGCAGTGCATTTGTTATCTAAATCTATGTGAATGGCTGTGGCAAAGTGGTGAGTGAATACAGGTGAGTGTAGTGCAGAGCAGATTAATCATGCAGACAACTGCTTTCAGGTGCAAGGGTTTTTATTGAAATAAATGTCTACAGCCTTAAGGCAAACACCTGTAAATAACAAATGCTGGAGTTTGACCCGTAACCAAAAGTCCAGGTTTTACACACACCCATGCTAAACACAAAACACAAACACAAGACAGTGAGTGAAATTAGGTGCTGGTGGTGTAATTACAGTACTCCGTGAAATGCAGGGGTGAAAGAGATGTCCGGGTTGATGCTGGCTTGCGCTACAGCTCCAGATCATGTTACTGGTCTATTGAGACAAACAGTTACAGCCGACACAAACAACCGCTCACGGTTTTCAGCAATACGTTTTACTCCTTCAAGGTCAAATCTAACCATTTACAAAGGAGCAGATTACTTTGCTACGCCCCTATTTTATACCGTTGCTCATGACCACTTGATTAATTAGCACATCCGCTCCTCCAATCCGCAGATGCCACACCATTTCCTGTTCGGGTCATTGAGTTTGGGTACCCGTCCAACTTCCACCTACGCACGAGAATAAAGTGTCATGCCTTTTAGTCTGGGGTACTCTGCTCCTTTTATCTCATACCCTCTCAGGTCGGCAGGGAGATCTAACACCAAGTGTCATTCGATCTTTGTCACAATGGCACATAACGAGATCCAAACAGCTGAGTTTGCCCGAAATATATGGTGTGCTTAATATGGCATAAATGATGCCTTTATTACTGAAATCAATGGGAATGGCAAACGGCAAACATTATTTGTCAGATATAAATGGCTGCCCGAAATAACCCTATACGGTGTAAGTAGTGGACACTGTATTACAATTGTTTAGGTTGAAAAATTGAAAATGTTTACCACATTAAATGAGTTAATCATAAAAATATGTTCTTCAGTCAGTTGTGGTTAGCCTAGTTAAATCCAAGCTAGGCCCCCCTTCCCTAAGCCACAGTTTGATAAACAGAACTAGTCTAAAGAAAGCTCATAACTACATGTCTGTAAACAAAAACATTTACTTTACAAGAAAATGTAAGTAGTAATGCATACTGGAATCAAATTTATGTAAACACATGATCTTCTTAGCCTTCTAAGATTTATTATATTTTATGTAAAAATAAAAGGTATCTCTTCATTGGTACACCTGTAAGTATTTCCATCATATTAAAGAGTTTAGTGAATGTTCCAATTTTAATGGAAACCAAAACGTGTTCTTTAGCCTGAAAAGACTTTTTACAAACAGAACCCTGGAGGTGCTTTAACAGAATGATTTAAGACTCTAGTCTGTCCCATGTATAGTCATAGATTTTTCAAGATATAAAAGCCTGTGCATCAGCATAATGCATTACTGTATGCCTTTGTGAGTCAACCTTTTGCACTCCTATTGAACAGTCTGAAGGGTAAGGCAGCTACCTCCACAGGGGCAAGTCTGCGACCAGGATACCACACATTCGTCATGCAGCCACAACTGACAGGCAGTGGCAGCAGGGTAAACACACAGCTTCTTCTGCCCCATCACTCATAATAAAATCTGTGGTTGCTTTCAGCAGATGAAGAGCAAGTAAAATAATGTAGTTACAGTAGTCTATGACTTCAAGAACTAGCCTTGGGAAGTAAGTGAAGTGTTCTCTTAGCTGAAGTGTTCTCTAAGACAGAATTGAGTATCAGGCTCCCGAGTGGCGCATCCAGTAAAGGCGCTTTGCGTGGAGTGCAGGATGTGCCCTATAGCCGGAAGATTGCAGGTTCTAATCCAGGTTATGTAATTGCCGACTATGACTGGGGGTTCCGAGGGGGCGGCGCACAATTAGCTGAGCTCCACCCAGGTAGGGAGGGCTTAGTTCGGCAGGGCAATCCATGGTTCACCGCACACCACTGACCACTGTGGCTGATAGGGTGTCTGCCGGTCTCTAGGGGAGCCATTCAGATCTGTATTGTCCTCCGGCACTACAGGTTTGGTGGCTTCACTGGAGGAACACAATTCGGAGGACGTGTATGAACAGGAGTAAAAATATTGGGCATTCCAAATTGGGGAGAAAACTGGGGTTAAAAAACAAACAAAAAATATATAATTGACCACCAGACACAGCATACCAAGCTAATCATGATATGAATCAATAAATACAAATGCATTTATTACTTGTTATGATGCACATGCATCAACATAACAAATGAACAGAATAAGAGAAAAGCAATAGGAAAGCATATGTGAATAAACTAACATCAAATCAACTAACTGACAAACTAAATTGAGAAAACATCCCTATATATAGTAAAAATGCAGCAGTGATGTAACAGTAATTACAAGTACCAGAATAAATTTTTAACACAATGGTTAGCACAGTACCCCCTACACATGTTAAAAAATGCAGCAGCAGCTCCAGGTTACTCTCAGTTTTGAGTGTAGCATGAAAGTAACAGAATTGGAATATACAGAGGGGATCTTAAACCATTCTCTGTATCTTCTTGGTCTGGTCAGACTCCCCCACTGACAATGAATGTTTTCAGAAAGAGTTGTAAACGGCTGGACAAGTGTTTTATCTCTACCTATCAATGAATGAGTCATTTCGGCACCAGTAGTATTTTGCTGAAAGCAACTTCCAGACAATTCTGGGTGCCTTGACACCTAGACAGGAACCAGTTCTTGTCGTAAACCCAGCCAACACGGGGTGAAATAGAGGACCAACGGAGAACAAGGGGCTGCGTCGGTACGAGAACAACCAATGATAGACACTGCATGTGGACTCAGGCACTGCCCAATATAACCAAACTAACCACAGGGCTGAAGAGAAAATCACAAAACCTGCTGACTTACGAAGCTTTTGCTGCATGGTGCTGCTTCCAGTCGAGCTGCTGCTTCCAGGCATGCGTGCTGCCCAAGTGTGCTGTCTGCAAAGGAGGTGTGCACAAGGAGTGTCCACCCGCTAGAGGTGGCTTGGAGTTCGGAGGAACGAAATGGAAGTGACACTGCTCTGAAGAAACTTTCTGAAGTCATGGGAGCACACATGCTCGAATTCACAGAAGACAAGGAAGAACCAATGTTCTGAATAAAGGCTAAAATCTTCTTCTGAGGAAGGGCCCTGCCGTCTGTCCTACAAGAGACTGGACCAGTAAACGGGATACTGTATTAATCGGAAAGTGGGTCTTTGTTTCCACGTATCTGCATGAAACGAACTGAAGCGAAGCTTATTGCGAGCCAAGCAATACAATGCGTACAGCAAAGTACCATCTACTTTGGAACTGCAGATCCGGAGAGCTGCAGTATTCATCGACACAGATTGACTTATGTATATGGAAATCAAGAAGTATTCAACATGTCTAATATTAAAAACTTCATGACTCGAGAAAGTAACTAAAGCAAATGCTATCAAGTTAAGTGGAAACTGTTCTAGGAATAGAATATAACTTCCTGTTTTAGAGTGTGTAAGAAATGTATTATGTTTGTTTAAAATCTGCAACTCAAAAGGAGTTGCCTCGTGAATGCAGATAATTTCATCATTGCCTAATTTTTGAGTTAATTTGAAATTATAATCAACACAGGTTGATAACATATTATTAGTTTGGTACATCACATCTAAACTAAGTTAACACAGTAAAACAAATTTCCTAAGTTAGGTACTGGTATGTTGGATTCCTTTTTGAATAGGAAGTTGAATTAATTCTTGTGCATATTTACATGATTGATTACAACGAGAAACGTGTATTGAAAATACTAATGCAAAGTACACACTGTGTGATAAAACATATACAATATTAGTATACTAACCATGTACAGTGCCGTGAAAAAGTATTTGCCCCGTCTGATTTTCTGCACATTTTTGACACTGAATGTTATCAGATCTTCATCCAAAATCTAACATTAGATAAAAGACCCTGAGTGAACAAATAACACATCATTTTAAAACTTATTTCATTTATTTATTAAAGAAAGTTATGCAACACTGTCACAAAGACGGCTGCAGTGGGTGACGTCAGACCAGAAACGGGAACCAGGAAATAAACAGAGAGGTGGAGTTGGGTGGAGCTGAGCTTTTGGTTTCGCTCAGCATTTAATGAATAAACAGAACAGTAAATAAAAAACTTGTAACTAACAAACACAGGACAAGACACTTTCACCAAATTAAAGACACAAACAAAACGGACTACACAGACAAACACAGTGAGCTGATATTTTAACTATTAACTATTATTACTATTATTATTATAACCTCTGTCTCCAATCCCGTTCTCCACTCACCGAACACACAACCCCAAGTGAGTGAAAACATGCTGCTTTTATGCAGCTGTACCGAGACTCAACTGCTAATCAATCATTCAACTGGAGTCGCGGTACAACTGTATGTGAATTAATAAAGTGCAATTCCCCGTGCTCCCATATTATTACTTTTTACTTGCACGTGAAGTGCTGTGCAATCCTCGTGCCTAAATGTCGGCAATGTTGCCAGTAGCCAGGCCGCTACTGGCCATGCTGTCAGCAGACGTGCTGACAGTGGGGCGAATCTCTCCTCCCGCTGTACCACTGGCAGCGGAAATTCTGCCAATGGTGTGGCTGTCAGCAGACATGCAGACAGCTCCCAGACTGACTCCTTCAGCCGGGGCAAGTCCAGCAGCAGAAAAGCTGCTGGGGTTGGTGGTCTCCAGACCTCCCCCCAAGATCTCTGGCAGTGAAACTGCTGTGGGGGAAGGTGGTCTCCTGTCCTCTCCCCCCTTCATAGCGGTCAGCTCCCTGTGGGGGGACTCCAGCCCCCAGAACTCCTACAGCGAAATTGCTGCGGGGAAAGGTGGTCTCCTGACCTCTCCCCCCTTTTTCATAGCCAGCAGCTCTCTCTGGTGGGGCTCCAGCCACACTGACCCCTGCAGCCAAGCAGAGCTGATGGCGACCCCTGGCGAAGCAGTTCCGGCGATGTGGAGCGGCAGGCAACACCAGGCGATGCGGAGCGAGGCAGGCATCCTTGGGTGAAGTGAGGCAGGGAGTCAGGACAAGCTGGGGTGTTGGTTTTGGCCCTCTTCTCGGCCACTGCGGTCGATCGGTTCTTCCCCGTGCTTCCCTCAGCAGCCTATGCAAGGGCTGCTGAGGACTGCCAGCATCTAGTCCTGGTTCTTCTGGTGAAGGGAGAGGCAGCTCCTGCTCCTCTCCCCCTGATGGTGATGGAGGCAGAGGCAGCTCCAGCTCCTCTCCTTGTGATGTTGGGGGAAGTGATCCCAGCAGGTATTCATCCTCTGCTGGTGGGGGAAGTGATACCAGCAGACATTCACCCTTTGCTGGTGGACGGGGAGCCAGCAGGCATTCACCCTCTGCTGGTGGAGGTGTCGGAGGCAGAGGCAGCTCCTGCTGCTCTGCTCCTCGCAGTCTCCTGGCGACAGAGGTGGGAGCGGTATGTAGGCTACCCTTGTTACAGGGGACTGGTTTGGCTCTCCCTCACTTGCAGGGGACTGGTGTGGTTCTTGCTCCTGCTTTGGAGACAGTGGTGGGACCTCTCCCTCTGGCACTGGAGAGGGCTCCTCTCCCTCTGGCTCTGGAGGCGAAACCAGCAGGCATTCTTTCTCTGCTGGTGGAGATGGGGGCTGCAAGTAGTCTCCCTCCAGCCCAATGAGGATGCAGGTAGGTGTAGCTCCTGCCACTTGGAATGCAACCTGCTGGGGCAGTCCCATATCGGCAGCCAAGCAGTTGATCACCACAGCTGCCGGGTTCACAACGGACACTGGGTAGTAATGTTGTTCCTAGCATTCCCAACGTTCCCCATCTCTGGCCCACAGCAGGTCAACAACCAGTGGGAGGTCCTCCCTGCTCCACTCCTGGTCCGACACCCAGTCCAGCATCTCCTCAGAGGACGGGAAAGGCTCTGTCTCCTCCCTCCTGGGCTCTAGTTCATCCTCTTCATAACTGTGGAAGGGACAGCTTGAAAAGTGATGCCCCTGTTCGCAGAGGGGGAACACCGGCGGCGGCTGGTCGTATCGCCCTGGGTTCCTAGCCTTCAGGCAGAACTCCTCTGTGTCCTCCTCCTCCTGCAGTCGTTGCTGCCGCTTTCTTCTTCCGCTTCTTCTCCCCATTTCTTTATTATTATCCCCACCCCACACACACAAAAAAAACAACAGTCCTTTTTTTTCCCAAAAAAACTGCAGTCCCTGCTCTGGTCTGCATCTAGGAGGCGCTGGTAATCCCACTTCTATCACCACGTATCACAAAGACTACTGCAGTGGGTGATGTCAGACCAGAAACAGGAACCAGAAAATAAACAGAGAGGTGGAGTTGGGTGGAGCTGAGCGATTGGTTTTGCTCAGCATTTAATGAATGAACAGAACAGTAAATCAAAAAGTTGTAACAAACAAAAACACAGGACAAAACACTTTTGCCAAATTAAAGAGACAAACAAAAATGACTACACTGACAAATATTTTAACTATTAACTATTATTACTATTATTATTATAACCGCCGTCTCCAATCCCATTCTCCACTCACCGAAAACACAACCCCATGTGAGTGAAAACATACTGCTTTTATGCAGCTGTATCGAGACTCGATTGCTAATCAATCATTCAATTGGAGTCGCGGTACAATCTCACGTGAATTAATAAAGTGCAATTCCCCATGCTCACATATTACATTTTACTTGCACGTGAAATGCTGTGCAATCCTCGTGCCTAAATACAAATATACATTTTAAACACTCGTGTTACACAGACCAGTTTATATCCCATGTACCAAAGACTATCCACCAACATTAATACACAACATACAACACAAAATACACACAGGGGCAGGGCAAATTGCCACAAACACCTAATGCCCCCTTAGACTGGTTATGCCACCTTTAGCAGCAATAACTGCAACCAAACGCTTCCTGTAGTTATTGATCAGTCTCTCACAGCGTCGTGGAGGAATTTTTGCCCACTCCTTCATGCAGAACTGCTTCAACTCGTGACATTTGTGGGTTTTTTGAGCCCATGTTGGCCAAAAAGTTCTACCTTTGACTTGTCTGTCCATAGAACATTGTTCCAGAACTCTTGAGGATCATCCAGGTGCTTTTTTGGCAAACTTGAGATGAGCATTCATGTTGTTCTTAGTGAGCAGTGCTTTGGCCTTGCTACTCTGCCATTTTTGCCCAGTGTCTTTCTGTTGGTGGAGTCATGAACACTGACCTTAGCCGAGGTGAGAGAGGCCTGCAGATCCCTGGATGTTGTTCTAGGGTTCTTTGTGACTTCCTGGACAATTTTACGACTTGCTCTTGGAGAGATTTTGGCAGGACGGCCACTCCTGGGAAGATTCACTACTGTCCCAAACTTTCTCCATTTGGACAATATGGCTCTGACTGTGGTTTGTAGAGCCCTGGAGCCTTAGAAATGGCTTTGTAACCCTTTCCAGACTGATAGGCATCAACAACTTTTTTTCTGGAGGTCTTGAGGAAATTTCTTTTGATCGTGGCATGATGTGCCTCTAGAACCTGTGTGCTGACAACTTCACTCTGATGGTAAGGGCCAAACTTAGTCAGATTTATATTGGGCAGGGCTGGCCCAATTCAGGCCTTATTTTTAACCAAAGTATTCAAACAGCTGACCTTAATTATCCCTTTAATTGGGTTGAGTTAACTAGGGGGGGCTAAACTTTTTTACACTTGAAGATTGCATGTTTGATTACCTTGCACACCAAACAAATGAAAGAAGCACCAAACTTTGGTGTAATTTTTTCTCTCAGACTCGCCCTATATACTACTACAACCCACAAAAAGACCTGACCAAATTCAATGTGAAAAATGTGCAAAAATGCAGAAAATTAGACAGGAGTCAAATATTTTTTCACGGCACTGTATGCTAATGATGTTATGGTTGTTGTAATCGTTTGACTGTGGAATCAATGAACTGCATATACTATTCATGCATATCTCTAACCAATAGCCTTTCCTTTCTGTAATATTAGATTAGTTGTGCATCCCTTTTTTCCTTAAATAAATGATTGTTTTATATTTCTGACAAGTTGTGTGGATGTCAATTGTTGTCAAGGGAATCTGAGTTCTACATGATATCACCAAACTATTATGGTATGTCTCAGTTATTAACATTTGTCCGTTCTTAAACAGTGCGCCTAGAGACTAATTTATATATTAATACACTGTACACCAAAGTCACTACATGAGTTTGATGACGAGGAGTTATCAGGTTACAAAACAGTACTGTATCAGTTCCCTTTCAATTCAAAGATGACCACCGAAGACATTATGTGCCATATATGCCTGCCCATTGGGTAGGTATCGCTGAGCTCTCTATACCAGAGTTGCCTATAGGGCCCTTCCTGGGATGACGCATTTGGTTCCGCCCACCTTGTGCTGAAAGCTGGCTCGCTGCTTTCTTGGAATCAACGACTCTGAAAAAGACTGAGCCTTTTACCTTTCTGTCTTTCAGCAGCCTCCTCGCTTGCGTGGTAGGCTGCTGTTTGTTATCTGTCTGTCGTGTGTGAGCGACTGCCTGTGCAGTCACCCTCACATGTGGTTGTATATTTCCTTCTTGAGAGTGCAGAAGTCCTCCACGGGGATAGGCCTTGCCGCATCCCCGCTGTCGAGTACACCGCGCCGTGAGTCGGGCCTTGTAAACAGTGTGTTCTCCCCTATCTATTTCTACCTCGGTTTTCAATGTCCGCTTCCAACTCGGCCGCCGTGGCTACGGCCCTTGTGTCTCCCTGATGTATGCTATGCACTAACCAGGTGTGTGACCATGTGGTTAAGGTAGGCACAGTTGCACAGCTGCCCCTGGGTGCTTCTGTATCACGGTGCACGCACAGCCCTTGGTACTTCGGTATCTCGGTGCACAAGGTGCTTATTGCACATGGCACACGATGCCCAGCACTACAGCGTCAGTGCACAGACACAGTGTATTATGGTACATGGTACTCTGTGCACAATACACGGAGGTGGACACAGTATTGTTAGCGGCCTCCTGGGATGACTCCTTCCCCACTGAGATGGAGGAAGAAGGGGAACCAGTGCCATTGACCGTGACAGAACCTAGCTCAGAGGTTGCCTCTGAATCTAGTTTGCCACTGTTGCCCAGCTCTATGCTGGCACTGAAGGGGCATGATGCAAGCTTCTTGCAGCTCCCCTGGAAAACACAGACAGAACTCCACCAGTCCATATTCCGGACACAGGCAGCGGCTCCTGCGGTGGAACACTTTCCACAGTTTCCTGACTTCATGCAGGAAGTACGTTTCTGCTCCCACCCTGTGCCCCGACGCGAAATAGGTCAACCCACTGGCATGCCCCTTGGGCGAGGACCGTCACAAGAACGGTCCCAGTACCCACAGCCCCGCTGGGTGACATGCGTCCTCAGACCCCCCTGTACCGTACAACAGCTGCAATATTGGCACGCTTGCACCTCATATACCTGGGTGCTCGCTAAAGTACACAAGGGTTACGCGTTGCAGTTCCACTTGGAACCTTCTCCTCTGTCGGACCCTCTTCAAGTCTCGGTACTCAAAGAGGAAGTAGCAGCCTTGCTGTGCAAGTGAGCCATCCGTCTCGTAGATCCCACCTCCTGCGGAGAGGCGTTGTACTCAAGATACTAATAATTTTAGAAAGGTTCTGGTGCCATTGACTGCAGGCATAATGTTTGCATGTCCATGCTTCTTTTAGCGCTCCTATGTAGTATGTACAAGAATTTCATATGACATTGTAACTGGGGGGGCTGTCACAGCCTGAAATATTTCCAAACGGGGGCCCAGCAAAAAATGTTTGATAACCCCTGCTTTAGGTGGAGCATTTATAACAGGAAAGTTTTGTTTCACCACAAGGTTGTTCCCTAAGCCGAAGTGTTCTCTTAGGAGGTGTTCCTATATGAGGAAACTACTGTACCTTCTCTGCATCTCCAGCTCCTCCTGTGAAGGACCATTCTGCACCTGAGGGGAAGGCTGAGAGTTTTGTCGTGGCAATGTTGGGCCTGCAGAATAAAAACAAGAGCATATTTTAAGAAAATGTTCCTGGACAGTTTTACAAACTACAGTGCAAAAAGTTTGTGAACCCGATTGATAATTATGGAAATTCCATAGTTTTACTATGATAGCCTTCTTGAATCAAAACCACTATTTTCTTAAATATCCAATAAGGTTTATGTTAACCAATTCTATGTCTTTTGAAACAAAATAATGTATGAATTCGACAATAAATGAGTAATTAAGATTCAGGGTATGTGAAAAAGTAAGTGAACCCCTGGTTTTATCAGCTCAATTAAGGGGATAATTGGAATCAGGTGTTTAAATAATTAGGTAGATCCCACCCTATATTAAGATAAGATCTGATTTTGGTGTTCATCATAGAGGTGTGTTGAAACACATCATGCCACGATCAAAAAAGAAATCTAAGGACCACAGAAAAATAGACATTGATCAGTCTAGAAAGTCTAGAAAAGGTTACAAAAACATTTCTGCGGATTTGGGGCCCCACCAATCCACTGTCAGACAAATAGTCTACAAATGGAGAAAGTTCAAGACCACAGTCATTCTACCCAGGAGCGGTCGTCCTAACCTGTAAATCACCAAGTCACAAAGAACCCCAGAGTAACATCCAAGGATCTGCAGGCCACTCTTGCCTTGGGTAATGTGAGTGTTCATGACTCAACTATCAGAAAAGACTGAAGAAGAATGGTGTTAATGCAAGGATAGCCAGATGGACCTAAACCCCATCAAAATGTTGTGACAGGACCTGAACTGTCAAGGGGGTGCTACCAGTTACTGAATCTAAAGGTCCACATACTTTTTCACACATGGATATTGATTGCTGAATCATTTGTGGATAATGTTGAAAAAGTATCAAGTTTTTTGTGTCATTTGTTTAAATCAGGTTATCTTTATCTATTATTAGGATTAAGATCTAATAACATTTTAGGTTTGAAATATATGAAAATCCTAAGGGACTCACAAACTTTCTTGGCACTGTATATTGTACCACCAAGACAAACACCCTCATAGGGTTACCATTAAAGTGCCATTTTTACATCAACACATCAAGGGGGGTAGCACTAGTACTCAGGTCATTGTAACCCTATTTACCTAGTAGGCATTATTAAGCATATTGGGCTCTGCAGGTGGGGTAATTACTGACTATGCTGCTAGAAATCCAGGTCACAAATCTCAGGAAAACTTCAAATTTAGTTATCAAATCATGTCAGCTTGGCACTAGAAATGCAGTTTCTGGACATTTTGATTAACCACTTCTATTCTGTCTAACATATCTGGTACGTCCTCAAAAATGCTTGCTCAGTGCTGCCTAGCGTACCACGTATATCCTAATTAAAAACTTAAAAAAAAAAGAAAATGCTGGATTGCTGTTTTTTCAGTGGAGATGGATCATCTAGAAGCTTTTACAGATAATATGTGGTTGGTGGTTCTAATTTCATTATGTTACAGTGATAAAATACCTTCGATGGGACACAGCTGTTAAACCTAATCTACATTCTGTTAGCACTACCCAGTGCTACGATGCACCTAGAGCAAATTTAAAACAACCTGCGTCTAACTTGTTTCTCTGCAATGAGGATCGATAATACAAAAGTTCTCCTTTGATTAGGAGCTGTGTTAGCAGCTTGTGTTTTGTGGAATTAGCTTTGAAGTGACACATCTGCATTTCTCTGCACTGTACTGCATTCTCTTTCGTTGATGTGACAATATAGAAAGACCCTCCTACTTCTGTGGTTGTCATTTTGACAGTATTGAAACCTGTGTGTGTGGCGACACACTTGAAACGTCGCCAAAGATACTTTATGATGTGGCTTCATTATTTTTTTCTCCAGTGATGTTTGAGGCCAGTGATCAGAAGCTCAAAGGAACCACATGGATTTGTATTTTTTTTTTTTATATAATAATTCACATAAGTGACAATTTTATTCAAAGTATCTGATTTTTCAACATTTGAAAAAAATTAAAAAATAAATTGATTTAGATTGGTAATTATTGATTTATTTTTTTCCCCTCTTCTCCCCCACCCCTCTAAACCTTTCAGGACATATATTTTTTTCTCCCTTCAAAAAAATAAATAAATAAACTGATTGTAATTGTGTTGGTCTCATTGTATTTTTGTGTCCTCGTCCATTTAAAAAAAAAAATACAACAAATACATGGGAGGCGTGGACAAGTCAGACCAGATGCTGGAGCTGTACAATGCTGCAGGAAGACCAAGGCATAGTATGGTATAAGTAGTTTGGCAGGTACATAGTCCAGATCTTATTGTATGCTACGTAGTGTACCCAAGTACACACCAGAGCTTCAGGTTACGTGTCTTGAAATCTTTTTTTCTATACACAAGGAGTACCAGAGACTCAAAGATCAGAAACTGTGGTGAAGCTTAGTGAACAGCACTTTATTCAAACACTGCCACAGTCTGGGAGAAAAGCTTATCCTCAAAAAAAGTCCGCACTGCCCCTCTCAGCCAGGCCTCTGGAGGAGTGTTTTCCAAAGTACTGGAAGGATTAAATAAACCTTCAAAACAAACCAACGTAACCAAAAGTTAGTAAAAAAACACTCGTTTTTATTTCATGTGGCAACAACATCGAGTTCCAGAAGGTGATGTTATGTTACCGATTTCTTAAATCACTATTTTGTGCAGCTTCAGAAAATATATATTTATGCCAGGCTATCTCATTCTTTGATGGAGTACTGGGCACATGAAATTGGTGTGTGTGCTATAGGCCGCATAGTTCAAAATGGCCTTGTGTCAGTCTAGGGCAGTGGTCTTCACTGTTTTTTAAAGGGGGTCACTTTCTTAAATATATCAAGCAAGGGCTGCACCAAATATTAAAAACGATGCTTACCTGCTTAACAGGAGGAAGAGCGGAAGTGTGCCAGCTGCTCCTTGACCTCCTGCCTGCAGTATCTGTATTCAGTTACTGAAATCCTTCTAAGACTGTCCAAATGTTCTTGTATCAGTTTATTCCTGTGTTTGTTTTTTACAATGTTAATTTTGGAGAAAGTAGATTTATAGGTGTATGTGCTAACAGAAAATGACAACATTACAAAAATGACAAACTCCTTGCCTCAGCTCTGCTTTCAAAATGTCATCTGATTGGAGCTCATTTTCCACTGCTGCTTGGTCTGCTCCTAAGTCTGTGAGAGCAGGTGACACAGATTAAACACTTGCAAGAAAAGGGTTCTCAACACTATTTCTTTCAGACCCATGATATCTTCAAATCTGGACTGAAATTCCTGCTGTAGCTCTTCCAAAAGTAGTATAAAAAAAAAAATCAGCTCTATAATGATTCATTAGACCTGTATTGTCTGATGTGAGTGACTTAAATTTTGGAAAATGCAGAAAGGTGGCACTTTGCAAATCAGGCACAAATAATGTTCTTATTTCGCTCTGAAATGCTGTTATAACACGGAGCATGTCGCTTGGTATTTTTTGCTTGCCTTGTAATTGTAGGGTGAGAACACCGAATGAGCTTGTAATGTCAGCAAGAAAAGACAGCTTTATTAGCCAGTCTGGATCATCAAGTTCCTTTTCTTCTTTTCCCTACTTTCAAGGAAGTTGCGAATTACAGGGAACAGGCTGAGAAAGCGTTCCAGCACTCGTCTTCGAGAAAGCCACCTGACTGTGCATAACCAGCTCATCATACTCCGTTTCATACTCCTCAATTAATTCTCTGAACTGCCGGTGATTCAGGGCTTTTGAAACAATAAAATTCACAATCTTCATAATAATCTTCACTCCTTGTTTGTATTTTCAGTAGAATCAAACCCAGGAGTTCTTCACAGAAGCATTTGTCATTGGGGAAAAGAGCCCACACACATAATTGTGATACATACCATATGTCAGTACTCTCATCAAGAGCAAGACTCTAACAAGGAGCTGTCGGCACATCTGAAATGACTTGTTGTCGGGCATCTTGTCCGACTGCGTCAACCCTCCTCATCACTGTAGTATCAGGTAACTGTAGCCCCCAAATTTGTTTTAGTAGTTAATTTCTGTTGGATAAATCTGCATATACAATTTCCACAGAAGCCATGAAACATTCCTTTCTGTGCCATGCTAATATCCAGGCAATTTCAAAGGATGCCTCTGTTAGACACCCTGGAACAGAACTAGTAGTTTTTAGCACTTTGTTATTTTTTCAATGAGCTGACAAGCTAGTTGATTTCACTTTTCCGAATGGAACTACCTGGTGGGCATTTTTCATTAAGTTTCCCATGCACACTCAAATGATGTCATCTGGGTTTTAATACAGAGGTGGACTTCTGGCACATCAAGCAAACTGGCTTTTCAGATTCCTCGTTAAAAATAAACAAAAAGTCAAACTTACGGTGCTCAACTGCTCGAACATTCCTCTGTTTTACAGTAGTTCCAGCTTCAGTTTCATTCACAGACCCTCATTTTCAGCAACCGGTGGGTGCACTTGTAGTGGGTTCATTATGCAGGTCACGGTTTGTATCTAATTCTTGGGTTTTTTGTTGTCAACAGGACAAGATATTGATCCATTCTCTCTTACTGAAAGCATTTGAGCCTTGCGACGTTGAGCGAGAAACAGAAATTTAAATACATTCTGGGACTTGCATTTTAGTCACCTCCCGGTCATGTACTTAACACTTAAGCATCAGGTGAGTAAAATACAACTCGCAGAGTTCATTTCGGTTTCTATTTCTAGCTCAACTGCACAAGGTTATGAATCCCCTTTTTTATTTCTAATTTAAACAAATCTTTATTAAAGAAGGACCGCGCAATGAAGACCACTGGTCTAGGCCATGAAAACGCCTGGAAATGTCTGTAAAGGTGCACATATTGGTATCTTTGAACTCAGGACACTCCAAGCAATTCAGAAACACTGTTTATTCAACAATTAAACTAAAGCTTTCAGATTCAAAGGTTCAAATATTGCGAAAAACAAGTGGATGTGGAAAAAAGTTACAAGAAATAAATGTCTACAATTACTTATTTCAGCAATTATTTTTGCAAAACTACAAAAATGCTAATTCAAAAGTATTCATACCCTTTGATGCTAGGACAGTTTTGTCAACAAGGTGCTAGAAATTTCAATATAATCATCCATCCATCCATTATTATTAACTGCTTAATCCTTTACCGGGTCTCGGTGAGCCAGAGCCTAACCCGGCAGACACACGGCGCAAGGCCCTGGACAGGATGCCAGTCCATCGCAGCGCACCACATACTCACACAGAGGGCAATTTAGAGTGACCAATTAACCTGAACAACATGTCTTTGGACTGGGGAGGAAACCGGAGTACACGGAGAAAACCCACGCGAACACGGGGAGAATATCAATATGATCATGCAGAACCGAATTCTAGCAAAGCACAGAAAACGCTGGATTGTAGGTGAACATTCTTAGAGAGTATAAAAGGGTTAGGCATAGGATGATTGCTGTCATTATAAATAATTCAATATGAGAAAAAGTAAAGGAGCTATCGGAAGACCTTAGGCAGAAAATTATTTATTGTCATAAAGCTGGAAAAGAATACAAGAACATTTCCAAGCATTTGAGTAACCCACTTTCAACTACTGTTTCTATTATCTAGAAGTAGAAGACTCATGGTACTGTCATAACGCTCCCTTGGTCAGGAAGAAAGAATGTTCTTTCACCACGAACAAGTAGAATAATTGTGAGGAAGGTTAATAACAATCTGAGATTGACTGCCAAAAATATTTAAAGTTAATTGGCGGCAAGTGGTACTGGGATTTCCATTTCAACCACAGGTTGAGTATCGCATGGTGAAGGTCTCAATGGTTGCAGGACAAGGAAAAAGCCACTTCCTCGGTAGAGAATCCTTTTGGAAAAACAACATTTGAATGATGGATATGGGTTCTACTCAAAAGGTTTCCATGGAGACCTCACTCACTACTTTGAAAAAAAAAAAAAAAAAAAAAAAATCAAGCAATTTGGCTATGCTGATAGTCATTACGTTTGGAAAAAGTCTGGGGAGGCATACAAAGAAAAGAACACCATACCTACTATCAAGCATAGAGCTGGTAATATCCTTCTATGGGGCTGTTTTTCCTCTAATGGCCCAGAAAATAAGCCAATATACAGATATTTCTTGTCTCGTGGTTGACCTGGAGTCGGGGCAGAGGTTTAGAGATCAGAGCGTTACCTTGCTGTGTTGAGGGGTCACGGATCAGCGAAGTTTTATGTTTTTGGCAGATAAGAGAGTAATTTCTACCCCTCTGCTGACTGCCTTGTGTTTATTGTTAATATGGCTCAGTGTTGACTTTCTACAAATCTGTTCTTTATTGTTGTTCTATTTGCCAGTGCTTGCCTACAATTATATAGTACTGTTTTGCATTCCATATCTGTCCGATATCTATTTTAACTGGCATATTATCTTTTCACACAATGTGCTCTATGCTGCAAATAGTAGAATAAACCCCATGTCTTAATTTTGTTTGTTTTCCTGAGAGAGGATTTCGTTTGTTGATCTACCATGATGGCTGATATTAATATTCTATCTTGGAACGTCCATGGATTAAATACTCCTGTTAAACGCATGGAGTATTTGGATTTTTTGCATCGTAACAAGATATCGATTGCATTAATACAGGAATCTCATCTTAAATCTGAGGACATTCACCGCTTTCAAAATAAACACTTTCATGTTACAGCATACTCTTCTGCAACTAATAAAACTAAGGGGGTTCTTATATTGGTAAACTGGAAACACTTTCTGTTGAAGGATCCTGGGGTGACGTTTTGTTTATTTGCCAGGTTCCTTGAACAATGTTAAATTTGCTTTTGTTTCTATTTATGTCCCTAATGACTATGAAATTAACTTTCTTCCTGGTATAGTGAATGCTTGTCTAGATTTCTCCGAGCACCATAGGAGGAGATTTCAGTGCAGTAAGTAATCTAATCCCAATTCAGGTGATAATTGTTTGAATTCGTCAGTGGTTCTTAATAATTTTATTAGAGATACTAATTTGCAGGATATTTGGCATTTGAAGAATGATAACAAAAATAAGTAAGTGTTATTTCCTAATTGCTTATGCCTCAAAAGTATAGAAAATGGCTATTATTCCCCACAAACTTTGCTTTTGTGACCAGGACAGTGATATTTTGAAATTTACCTATTTCCAATGAGAAAACGGGCGAATGTGTCTTTTCGTTCACATAAAGTCAGAAAAAAACAACATATGAATCCAAATTAACATGTATTTATACTAAAGTAATATAAAAATGACTACAAAAGATTTAGAAGTGAGTAGTTTTTCGAGATTTACGATTATACTGTAAATCACTTTTATGAATCAGCCCCCAAATTTAGTCTCCCATCATGTTCTTGTTATACTGTCCTTGGTAGCGGCATTCAAAGTCCAGTATATCCTGGTGGAAGCGCTCGCCTTGCTCCTCCGAGTATGCTCCCATGTTCTCCTTGAATTTATCAAGATGAGCATCAAGGATATGGACTTTGAGGGACATCCTACAGCCCATTGTGCCGTAGTTCTTCACCAGAGTCTCAACCAGCTCCACGTAGTTTTCGGCCTTGTGATTGCCCAAGAAGCCCCGAACCACTGCGACAAAGCTGTTCCAAGCCGCTTTCTCCTTACTAGTGAGCTTCTTGAGGAATTCATTGCACTCCAGGATCTTCTTTATCTGTGGTCCGACGAAGACACCTGCTTTGACCTTTGCCTCAGACAGCTTAGGGAAGAAGTCTTGAAGGTACTTGAAAGCTGCCGACTCCTTATCTAGAGCTCTGACCAATTGTTTCATAAGGCCCAATTTGATGTGCAGTGGTGGCATCAGCACCTTCCGGGGGGCCACCAGTGACTCCCACCTGACGTTGTTCCTCCCCACAGAGAACTCGGTCCGCTTGGCCAGTCCCGCCTGTGGTAGTGCGCCTTGGTGTCCCTGCTGTCCCAAAGGCAAAGACAGCAGGGAAACTTGGTAAAACCGCCTTGGAGACCCATCAGGAATGCCACCATTGCAGCCTCTTGATGCCATTTCAAAAAAATGCAGATATGTATCCACTTAGGCAGCTGGAACTAAACTGAACTGGTGGGCTTAAGGCCCCTGTATTTATACTACTATTTATATTACTGGAAAGTTCTAGAAGTTACTCCAAGTTTACTCAGCACTGAATCTATCCGGAATGTTCTAGAAAATAGGTAAATTTCAAAATATCACTGTTCTGGTCACAAAAGCAAAGTTTGTGGGGAATAATAGCCATTTTCTATACTTTTGAGGCATAAGCAATTAGGAAATAACACTTACTACCCAGGAACCAAAAAAAATATATAATAATAATTGTTACACCATGTAATGCAAGGGACTACACCTTCTTTTCTGCTCGACACAAAACCTATTCTCGGATTGACTATATTCTTACCTCATCTACACTTATTGAACATGTGACAAAAATTGACATACAGCCAATATTAATTTCGGATCATTCCCCTGTACTGTGTGATATATTACCTACAATACGCCCTCCATGTGCAAAGAGATGGCGTTTTAATACTTCGCCTTTACAAAATTCAAAGTTTATTACACAACTTAATAATAAACTACAATAATTTATTAAGTTTAATCTCAGTTCTGCTAAGAATCCTCAGGTTCTTTGGGAAGTTACTATGTGTTTTCTGAGAGGTAATTGCACTGCATTTTCTTCACATATACACACCTCTAGAAACAAACAAATTATTAACCTTGAAACCAAAATTCAAATTTTAGAGAAAGGACAGAAGCAGACTTTTTCTGATGATAGAGCAAAACAATTAAATATTCTCAAAACCAAATTTCAAGCCCTGACGTTGTTGCGAGCAGAATTCCTCATTCATCACACCATGCAAAATTATTATTACCAAGGAAAGACCTAGTAGATTACTGGCTCTGAGACTAAAGCATAATGAATGGCAGCAATTAGCACAATTAAAACTGTAAATAATGTATTGGTTACAAAACCTAAAGAAATGAATAAAACATTTCAAGAATACTATTCCAAATTATATACATCAGAGACCACTACAGATCACGCTGCTTGTAAAAAATTTCTAAGCAAACTAAATCTACCTAAACTGTATCCTGATCAAAGCAAACTTCTTGATGCACCTATTACCTTAGAAGAATTAAAAGAGGGAATTAAATCTATGCAAAAGCATAAATCTCTGGGCTTAGATGGCCTCCCCCCTGGGTTCTTGCTAGCAATATGGGACATAGCTGGTCCTCTTTATATTGAACTCTATAAGCTGTATTTTGAAAGCATTCGCTCAGCTCCACCAAACTCCATCTCTCGTTGCTTATTTCCTGGCTCTGGTCCGACGCCACCCACTCCGGCTGTCTTTGTGACAGAGGTCCATTTAAGTTTTCTCATTTATCTCCTATCTGGAATAATAATCATTTACTGACAGGAAGTAAGCCTTTTATATACCCTGTCTGGTCAAATAGCGATGTGCATAGTTTTAAAGATATTTAACAGTAAAGGCCTTCGAACGTTCCAGGAACTCAAGGAAGATTTCTCTTTCCCAGGTTTCTCTTATTTTCTATATTTAAGACTAAGGTCTGCTTTATGTGCCTACGGGGTTCCTTGGGACTCAGATGTATGTTCTCATCCTTTGATACACTAGCTGGTGACAGACAGCTGTTCACGAGGGACAGTCTCAACTATCTATGAACACTTGCTAAAACAAACATATAATACAAGCATGTAGTTACAAAAATTGCGTGAAATGGAAAAGCTGGGCTTTTTTCCTGATTGGGACAGTGTATGGAACAATACGTTTTTAGCTTCCAAGAACCCAGCTCACCAATTAATACACTTTAAACTTATCCATAAAGCATATGCTACTCCATACATGCTTTTTAAAATGAAAAGGTCCCCTAGTCCGCTCTGTGCAGTTTGTCAGACTGGTGCAGTGGGCACATACCTACACATGTTTTGAGAATGTCCGATTGTGGCTGCATTCTGAGACAGTGTAGCTCAAATTGTTACTGAGCTGACGGAGGTTCAGATCATAAAAAATCTGGTTGTATTTCTAATGAATAATGACTCCTCCCTGGGCCTTTCCCTACACCAGAGCAGGATACTTCTGGAAGGGTTAACTGCAGTCAAGAAATCCATTTTACGGCTTTGGATAGACCCTACTCCTATGATTGCTACCTGGCTCTCAGACTTCAGAAGCATTGTTTTTTTGGAATGCTCCACAGCCAGGATTAATAAGGCACGTCTGACAGCTATACAGGCATGGAGTGCAACTGCTGCCGATTTGGCTGCACTGATGCTTAAATGACATGGGCTTCCTTTCCATTACCTTCATACTAGCTTCTATTTTTAGTATGTAATTTTATTTTTAGATAACAATATTTTAGAAACTTTTTCTTAGTTATTTTATTATTATTTTAATGTACAAGCATTGGCAATGTTGTAAATAGTTTATTTTATTATTACTTTATTTCTGTTATTAAAAATTAAAAAAAAAAAAAAAACCTACATCAGAATGGTTAAACAAGAACAAAATAAAGGTTCTGGACTGGCTTAGTCAAAGTCCCAATCTAAATCAGATTGAGAATCTTTGGTACGAGTTGAAGAAGGCTGTGTACAAGAGAAGTCCTCGGAATATGAATGAACTGGAACACGTTTGCATTGAAGAATGGTTAAAATAACTAAAGAATCAAGCCAAAAGCTCACTGACAAATATCCTAATCATTTAAAAGAGGTTATTATTGCTAAAGGTGCCTCAACTAACTATTAATGTATCCACTAGTGATTTCTACTATTATAACAACCTTGACTTGCATAAAGAAGGAAAAACATTGAGTGAAATAGTTCGCAACACTCTAACATGGATGAGCAATACTTGAAGATAATATCCTTAAGGAATAGAAAGAAGACAAACATTGAATTGAACAGAACTGGCAGAAGGCACAGGTGTCACTGTCCATCAAATCAACAGTACAAAGGTCACTCTTGAAATCAGAATTTAAAGGATGTGTTGCAGTAAGAGTACATCTGTTAAGGAAGGGGAAGCAGACTAAAAGGCTAAAATATGCACAAGAGCATGGACTATGGAACAATGGTCAAAGGTGCTTTGGACTGCTGATGGATGGACAGTGATACCTGTGCCTTCTGCCTGTTCTGTTGTCAATTTAACGCTTGTCTTCTTTCTATTCCTTAAGGAGATTATCTTCAAGTGTTGCCCATCCTTGTTAGACAGCTTTTTGGGTCTTCCAGTCCTGGGTTTGTCAACTACAGATGATGTTTCTCAGTACTTGTTGATTATGCTTCGGATATCACACCTTGAAAACCAAGTGATGCGAGCTGTTTCACTCTTCCTTATGCAAGTCAAGGTTGTTATAAAAGAAGCAAATACTAGTGGAGGCTTTGAGTAAATAGTTGGTGCTGATAATGCATAAAGTAGAAAAATGCAACATGTCTAAGACTTCTGCACAGCAAATATATAGTAATTTTGGTGCAAAACAGCTGACTCCCAAAATCACAAAAGATTTGTAGTTCAGAGCATCAAAAGGGCCTCAGCAGACAAGAGGTTAAATATTGTGTGGGGAGACACTGGTATAAAAGCCTACAACAGCAAAGACATTGACAAAAGCAAAAAATGTAAACATTATTTAATAACAACACCACATAGTGTGTGTGTGTCTAAATACCACTGTCTACCGCAAATGCACAAATTCCTCTAATACAAGCAGGGAGCTCAGGTCACACTGAGGGCACATTTTTAGTTCCACCCAATTTTTCAGGCTGAAATACTTGTTTAATGCAACTTATTAAACTGTATTTTTTTTAAACTACAAAGGCACCAAAGGCTATACTTCCCTACCTTCCCATGCAATCTATATCGATTTTTAAATCTAGACTGCATTTGATTCTTGCTACAACACTGATCTTTAAATTAGTTTTATAATGTTCCCAGGGCAAAGCATGAAAGTATTTACTGTATTAGCATTTGTATGTCAACATTGTTATTGTCCTGCCCGCCCCTGCCCCCGATGGTCAATTTTCTTACTGAAATGTAAATATTGGATTGTTTGTATCTCAACAGTGGAGAAACATGTTTCTTTGTTTAATAATACAGCTTTCTTTCCATATCTGATGGCAACTTTAGTCACCATTTATTTTTAAATAAATGCAATATGTACAGCAACTATCTGAACAGAAAGCACTAGATCTACACCCAATACAAACTATTTATTAAATAATGGACAATCCAGAAAATTAACTCAAATCTGACTGAATGTACTGTGTAGAAATGTCAGCAGTATATAATCTTGACCTATTGGCAGAATAGTTTCTGAGTTATTTTGCAGTATAAAACACTTTCTGCATTCTTCCTTTCAAATTGCTGAACCGTTTTAATCAATGTGCATCACAAATTCATAAGCTTCCAAAACCAACCTAACATATTGAGCTTGCATTCTATTTAACTTTCATCACAGTAGTTACCAAGACAGTTTGCAGATCTACACTGCAACCTTTCTTTCTGAATAAATACCAGCACCTGCTTATTAAAACAATGCACTGCAACTCTGTAAATAAAATACATTTCAGTGTGAAAACTGAAGCACAATTAAAGCCCCTCCCTCTCCCTGAGAGGAGAACAGTTAAAGTTGTGAACACCTACATAAGAAGGGGGAGACATGATCCCATTTCTGGCAGCAGATATACTGCCAGAGTCCATTTCCACGGTCCTGGGGTGTGCAGCCAACACCACCTTCCAGAGAGTCCTCAGAACCCAAGTGAACTACCATCCCTTTTACATTCTAACATTGCACAGTATGAGTGCTTCAGACCTTCCTCCGGTTCCAAAACATTGATTCTTCACAAACCCAAATCACTTTTCAATAAAGATATGAAGTTACTTGCTGAATGCAGAAGGACGAGTATCCTGCTGCACGCTCTGTGTGGTACAAGGGGCTTGGTCTAGTGAACAGTGCTTTACAGCGTATTGTTTGCATATTGATATGAGGCTGCACTAACTCCTGCTGCAGTTTGCATTTCCTGTCCATACTAAAATATTCATATCGTGCTTGCGAAGGTCAAGCAACAATGTCCTTCAGATTACTGTCAGTGTTATAAGTTTATCTACAGCAGGGTTACTTAAAAATAACAGGAATTAAAATAAATAAAAAAATAAAATAGTCATTAGCGTTCTGGTCTGTCCAAAATGAAAACATTATCAGGGTTAGACTATTTTAAGAACTAGGCACAATTCCAAACTAATTCATTTTCTTAATCCATTCACTAAACCTTTTAAACCCTTTTGGTTTGGTTGCTACTGTACAAAACCAAAAAAAATATACTATACAGTTAACGGGGAAAGAGAGAGAAAAAGCAAATTTAACCAGACTACATTTACAAATTTCTTAATTATTCATTAAAACATGTTGCATGTTTACACACATTCGTTTTGTTGCATTTTGGTTGTACCTGCTTCTATCACATATTACTAAACCCTTTATCAGTTTTAAATGGGATACATCACCTTTCAAATACAAGGCAGAAATAGAAGAGCTCAGCGAGCCATATATGAACCATTAATTTGCCCTAAATAGACTTAAAATAATAAAAAGTGAAACATTGAAAAGCTGTTTGCGCAGTTGTTGTCTGCCTTTTGTTGTTCATGTGTCTGATGTGACTTCAGTTTTTATTTGAACCTACGTTCTGCATTTCAACACATTGAGATGCAATGCCATCACAGAAATGTTACTTTAAGACGACAAGGTCAGGTAAGACAGAGATATTGATCAGGTGCTGCATGTGTTTGCTTAACCTGAAAGCACACTAAACCTTTATAAAAGCAGCTGGCACTGCCAGGAAAGAGAACGTAGCTCTTGCCTGCAGGATGACATTTCAATTCCAGATATTGCAATGGTATTGCTGCCCAGTGATACCAAAGAGAATACTTTCGTCATTTGTAAGAATGGCTTTTAGCCTTTTTTTTTTCTTCAGCTTCTATTAGATGCATTTGACTATAACTAGGGCTTCTGTTTTTCTGGTTTTATTAATTGTATTTTTCGGTGCTTATTTTTAGGTATTTGAGTTTTATGTAAATAGTTTTTTTCTGGTCACGGGCACATTATTCTGGGGTTTTAGTGTGTAGGCATTTTTGTACATTTCGCCACAATTCGGTTTTAAATCTTCCGTATCTTAACTGTAATACAGCTTTAAATACAGCTAACAAGTTTCCATCCTGATTGTAATCTCATTTTAAATCTTGCAGGTGGAGTAGTTGGGGCGGGTTTAAAGTATTCAGAAAGAATCAATGATATATACAAGTCAGGAAGGGGGGACATTGCCCAGCAGCACTGGTAAATGTATTTACAGTGGCTCTCGTATTCACTCACCTTGGACTTTTCCACATTTTATTGTGTTACAACATGGAATCAAAATGGATTTAATTAGGAGATTTTGCCACCGATCAACACAAAAAAGTCCATAATGTCAAAGTGAAAAATAAAATCTACGAATTGTTCTAAATTAATTATAAATACAAAAATCCTGGAGGAAAACCTGCTGAAGTCTGCAAGAGACCTGGGATTCATCTTCCAGCAGGACAATGACCCCAAACATACAGCCAAAGCCACACTGGAGTGGCTTAAAAACAACAAGGTCAATGTCCTGGAGTGGCCCAGTCAAAGCCCAGACCTCAATCCAATTGAGAATATGTGGAAAGAGTCGGAAATTGCTGTTCACCAAAGGTCCCCATCCAATTTGACAGAGCTTGAGCAATCTTGCAAAGAAGAAGTGGCAAAAATTGCAGTGTCCAGATGTGCAAAGCTGATAGAGACTTATCCAAATAGCTGTAATTGCTGCCAAAGGTACCTCTACCAAATATTGACTCAAGGTGGTGAATACTTATGCAATCAATTATTTTCTGTTTTTATATTTGTAATTAATTTAGAACAATTTGTAGATTTTATTTTTCGTTTTGACATTATGGACTTTTGTGTTGATCAGTGACAAAAACTCCTAATTAAATCCATTTTGATTCCATGTTGTAACACAATAAAAAATGTGGAAAAGTCCAAGAGGGTGAATACTTTTGACAGCCACTGTATTACTACATTTGCAGTAGTTTTTCCGGTGTTTATTGGCTATCCATCAATTTATTTATTTTTGTATCGGGGTTGTTTTATCGGGTTTTATCAGTTATAACTGAAAAGTAGAATCCCTAACTATAACTTACTGTTTTGACCATAACAATCTTCTGTGTGTGCGTGTGTGAAGTTTTAGAATTAGGTTGGCCCTGCATCGCATTAAAACAATGGTACCCTCAGAGTGTACATTGTAGCAACAAGCTCAAAAAGATTATATTCTGAGTAAATATAATCAGTACTGTACCACTAAGGTAAATATTGTAATGAGGTTACACCAATAGGGTATTTATTTATACTACTACATCTAAATACAGTATAATCGTAAATCTCAAAAAACTACTCGCTTCTAAATCTTTTGTAGTCATTTTTGTATTACTTTAGTATAAATACATGTTAATTTGGATTCATATGTTGTTTTTTTCTGACTTTATTTGAACGAAGACGCACATTTGCCCGTTTTCCCATTGAAAATAGTGATATTTTGAAATATCACTGTCCTGGTCACAAATGCAAAGTTTGTGGGGAATAATAGCCATTTTCTATACTTTTGAGGCATAAGCACTTAGGAAATAACACTTACTACCCAGGAACAAAAATTGTGTTACATAGTGTTATATAATTCCTTTCCTTCAGTCTTTTTTTTTAATGCTCACTATCAAGAGAAATTAGGAATAGAATGATTTTCCCAAACTGAACCAAAACCAACATTTTACTAAAATTCCAAATCGAACAATGCCGACAGCAGATAAAACTGAAATGAGACCACATTTTTTACAAAGCATTGGCAGTTTAAGCACTAAGTGGGCGGGACTTTTTGGGAGGTCAAGCACTTTTCTGTATGTAGACGGTTCATATTAACATCCCTTAATTGTAAAAAGTGCTTCCTATTTTTTGTTCTGAATGCCGCTTTGTCTAATCTCCATTTGTGACCCCTGGTCCTTGCTTCTTTTTTCAGGTCGAAAAAGTCCCTTGGGTCGACACTGTCAATACCTTTTAGAATTCTGAAAGCTTGAATCAGGTCGCTGCGTAGTCTTCTTTGTTCAAAACTGAATAGACTCAATTCTTTTAGCCTGTCTGCATATGATATGCCTTTTAAGCCCGGAATAATTCTGGTCGCTCTTCTTTGCACTCTTTCTAGAGCAGCAATATCTTTTTTATAGCGAGGTGACCAGAACTGCACACAATATTCAAGATGAGGTCTTACTAGTGCATTGTACAGTTTTAACATTACTTCCCTTGATTTAAATTCAAGACTTTTCACAATATAGCTGAGCATCTTGTTGGCCTTTTTTATAGCTTCCCCACATTGTCTAGATGAAGACATTTCTGAGTCAACAAAAACTCCTAGGTCTTTTTGATAGATTCCTTCTCCAATTTCAATATCTCCCATATGATATTTATAACGTACATTTTTATTTCCTGCATGCAGTACCTTACACTTTTCTCTATTAAATGTCATTTGCCATGTGTCTGCCCAGTTGTGAATCTTGTCTAGATCATTTTGAATGACCTTTGCTGCTGCAACAGTGTTTGCCACTCCTCCTACTTTTGTGTCATCTGCAAATATAACACGTTTGCTTACTACACCAGAAGTCAGTACTGTAGATTAGGAATAGCAGAAGACCTAATTGGTACACCACTGGTTACCTCGCTCCATTTTGAGCTTTCTTCTCTAATCAGTACTTTGTTTTCTGCATGTTAACCACTCCCTAATCCATGTACAGTACATGCACTTCCTTGAATCCCTACTGCGTTCAGTTTGAGAATTAATCTTTGATACGGGACTTTGTCAAAAGCTTTCTGGAAATCTAAATAAACCATGTCATACGCTTTGCAATTATCCATTGTTGATGTTATCGATGTTGCATCCCCCAAAAAATCAAGCAGGTTAGTTATATACGATCTTCCTTAAATCATGTTGACTGTCTCCAAGGATACTGTTAGCACATAGGTATTTTTTCCCTCCCCCATTTTGGAGTTTATTATAGTTTCCATAAGTTTGCATATAATAAAAGTCAGGCTTATTGGTCTGTAGTTACCTGGTTCGGTTTTGTTTCCCTTTTTGTGGATCAGTATTAACTTTGCAATTCTCCAGTCTATCAGTAGAACCCCTGTGTCAAGAGACTTGCGGATTGATTCTGATAGCCCTCAGTAGGGAAAACGGTGGTTTCATACTTAGTTTGGGTGTCCAGATGGCTGGGGCTGTTTTCTTTTCAGGTTTCTAAAATGGTTTGTTGATGAAAGGTGCTGGTGCTTCAAGCACTGGAGGCACACACAAGCACCCAGCTGGCGTACCCTAACTTAATCCTTTGTTAAAAAATGCATCCTAAGAAGTGAAAAGCTGAAGCTCAAAGTTTGAGATAAACAAAAAAAGTTGCTAAGTCTGTAGGATCTGTTAAAATACTCTGTGTAAACTTAATGCAGACCTAATAAACCAAATAAAACAGCCAAATGCAAAAGTACTGAAAGAAAATTAAACGTAAGTTGAGGTCCCAAACCATTTTGAAACTGGAATAAGGTGAAGCTGTGTGGACCAACCAGACTTGAAGAAGACCATGCTTACAAAACACCTGGATTCAAAGGGACATTGTAGCCTACCATTTGGAGTCTTAGTGAACTGGAAGATACTTTAAATTAGAGGCTTCTGTGAGCAGGTCAGTTTAGATTTATTAAGGTAGCTTCATTTACTGTGCATTAATTGAAATTTGTTTTCTTTGATTATTTTGTTTGCATTTTATTGGCATATTGACTGAATTGAAGTGTACGGGTCTTATCCATAGTCATAGTTATTATTGTAACAGGCTATAACAAACCAGGATACTTAAGCCATAAGGCACTGTACCTGTGATTTATACACATTTTATAAAAAAAGAAGGGAGAAATCTATATAGTTTCTAAAGATTTATTAACATTGAGGTAAAACCTTCCACAACAGAAACTAGTCCATATGAACTAAAAATAACATTCAAGGAAAACATTAATTTATTTAATTTCTTTTATTTCAGTAAAAGCAATTCATTTTTTTTAAATAAAGACTTTAAATAACTATCAAAAAAAAACTTGCTTAGTTGTATATCTGTGGGATGCCTGCCTTCCAGCATATCTATGCAGCACTGTTGCTAGGTAATTCACTCCCATTGGCTCTGCGTATACCAAACAGCGCAAGCGAGTTTACCGTGCTTTGTTGGTGCTTTTTTTTTCCACAGACAGTCATTTAAGCATTTAACAGCCCAATCTGATTGTTTTGTGGTATTAATTTCATTTCAAGTTTTTTTCTATATTACAGTGGCTTGCGAAAGTATTGACCCCCCTTGGCATTTTTCCTATTTTGTTGCCTTACAACCTGGAATTAAAATGGATTTTTATTTGGATTTCATGTAATGGACATACACAAAATAGTCCAAATTGGTGAAGTGAAATGAAAAAAATAACTTGTTTCAAAAAATTCTCAAAAATAAATAACGGAAAAGTGGTGCGTGCATATGTATTCACCCCCTTTGCAACTAAGCCTCTAAATAAGATCTGGTGCAACCAATTACCTTCAGAAGTCACATAATTAGTTAAATAAAGTCCACCTGTGTGCTATCTAAGTGTCACATGATCTGTCACATGATCTCAGTATATATACACCTATTCTGAAAGGCCCCAGAGTCTGCAATACCACTAAGCAAGGGGCACCACCAAGCAAGCGGCACCATGAAGACCAAGGAGCTCTCCAAACAGGTCAGGGACAATGTTGTGGAGAAGTACAGATCAGGGTTGGGTTATAAAAAAATATTCGAAACTTTGAACATCCCACGGAGCACCATTAAAGCCATTATTAAAAAATGGAAAGAATATGGCACCACAACAAACCTGGCAAGAGAGGGCCGCCCACCAAAACTCACGGACCAGACAAGGAGGGCATTAATCAGAGAGGCAACAAAGAGACCAAAGATAACCCTGAAGGAGCTGCAAAGCTCCACAGCGGAGATTGGAGTATCTGTCCATAGGACCACTTTAAGCAGGACACTCAACAGAGCTGGGCTTTACGGAAGAGTGGCCAGAAAAAAATAAGCAAACACGTTTGGTGTTCGCCAAAAGGCATGTGGGAGACTCCCCAAACATATGGAAGAAGGTACTCTGGTCAGATGAGACTAAAATTGAGCTTTTTGGCCATCAATGAAAACGCTATGTCTGGCGCAAACCCAACACCTCTCATCATCCCGAGAACACCATCCCCACAGTGAAGCATGGTGGTGGCAGCATCATGCTGTGGGGATGTTTTTCATCGGCAGGGACTGGGAAACTGGTCAGAATTGAAGGAATGATGGATGGTGCTAAATACAGGGAAATTCTTGAGGGAAACCAGTCTTTTCAGTCTTCCAGAGATTTGAGACTGGGACGGAGGTTCACCTTCCAGCAGGACAATGACCCTAAGCATACTGCTAAAGCAACACTCCAGTGGTTTAAGGGGAAATATTTAAATGTCTTGGAATGGCCTAGTCAAAGCCCAGACCTCAATCCAATTGAGAATCTGTGGTATGACTTAAAGATTGCTGTACACCAGCAGAACCCATCCAACTTGAAGGAGCTGGAGTAGTTTTGCCTTGAAGAATGGGCAAAAATCCCAGTGGGTAGATGTGCCAAGCTTATAGATACATACCCCAAGAGACTTGCAGCTGTAATTGCTGCAAAAGGTGGCTTTACAAAGTATTGACTTTGGGGGGGGGGGTGAATACTTATGCACGCTCAAGTTTTCTGTTTTTTTGTCTTATTTCTTGTTTGTTTCACAATAAAAAATATTTTGCATCTTCAAAGTGGTAGGCATGTTGTGTAAATCAAATGATACAAACCCCCAAAAAATCCATTTTAATTCCAGGTTGTAAGGCAACAAAATAGGAAAAATGCCAAGGGGGGTCAATACTTTCGCAAGCCACTGTACATTTACCTTTTTGAAAGATTTTGTACCTGAAAAGCTAGTGAGTGCGTGCGTGGTAGTAAGAAACAGTGAAGAAAGGCGAGTCGGATGGTTAAGACATTGCGTGTAATAATGTAAATACTATCGAAAAATATAAAAATAGCCAAAATTAAATGAAGAGTCGGTTTAACAAAAAGACGTCTGATACCAACTAAAATTAGGAAAATAAAACTGACAACTGGGTCCGACCAACGTTACAGAAAATCACTGGTATGTACTACAAATACAATACCAAAACAGTCTTTTGTAGTGCAAATTAACAAAAACTGGAAGATATGACAAGACACCCTGATCTCTTCAGTATCTTCCATGACAGCAGGTATTTTGACAGTTGTTTTCTTTGATTTTGATGGTGCAGTGATTTGCTTTTGTTCCCAAGTAGTTCCTAATCGTGACACTGTGCTGGATATTGTAACGGCTTGGAACACTGATGGAATAATCAGCATGCAGTATTCTAACAATCCGTTTTATAATAAACTATAACTTTGTGTATGTTATTTGGGGTCTGATAGAAATAGTGTGTATGGACATTTGTGAGGTGGACTCACTGCTTCCAATAAAATTGTCCAAATATGATGGATTCACATTAGCAGCAATATTATCTTCTGTAATCCAGCAGTACCTTTAAACAATGGATTTCAGTATCTCTTAAAACAACGGATTTCAGTATTTCTTAATGGATTTCAGTATCTCATACAATGGATTTCAGTGTCTCTTACACAACAGATTTCAGTATCTCAAACTTCCACAATTCCGGTTACTGTGTGTGGTGTCTCTTTGTAAAAACATCTTCCACCTTGATCAAATCTGAGACGGTAGTAAACATCCCAGTTTAGCAACTCAACCAGCGGGTTTATGAACACAGACCCCTGGAGAGGAGAGGTTAAGTCAGGTTATGGCCTCCCCCCCTCAATGCTTTTCTAGCAAGCCAGGGAGACACAGTGTCTAGCCTCATCACATGGACTAGGCAAGTGATTAGCTTTACTGGTCTGTGTCATGTCAGCTCTGGCTGTATTATTAACCACAGGTTACAAAACAAGATCACATGCTACCAACTGAGGGGAAAAAAGAGACTCAAATACCCCTGACCTTTTTTAATAGTTGTTTGTAAGACTGGGCCGCATGATATCACAATGTAACTAATACAAATAAAGAAACTAGCAAAGGTTGTGCCAAAGCAGATGCTTTCTAGAAAAAAAAAAAAAACTTATAAAACATGTCTTATTTGTAGTATCCTTTCAAGCTGATGCAGTGGCTTTAAATAAAAACGAGTTCACATCTGTGCTATGTCTGTCAGAATATGAGCTTAACAGTTGGATGCATTACGTTTCTGGGTTTCAACAGTACAATCTGTTAACCAACCATTTAATACTGGTCTTTAATAGTGAAAAAAAAGACAAATAATGTACACGGTTACTTAAATATCTGGTAAAACAAAAGAGATTTTGAATATGTATTTCTGTAGGCTGCCCTTTGTATATATATTTCACTTTTTTTTTTTTTTTTTTTTTTTTTTTTTTTTAATATGTTCAAAAGAGAGTGTACCACTAATATGAAAGCCAAATGAAACATCTTAAATGATATAAAAAATAAAAACACAAAGTAGAAAAATAAAGTCTCCCTCTTCTCCACGATGCATTTTTGATTGACACTGCTGAAAGATAATCTGTCAGTGAGGTAGATTTCATGAATAAACAGCATCAGGCTTAACTTTCCCGCCAGGAGACATAAACTATTGCAACTTTAATAGGGTGTTGATAAAATGACAGGGTTACATGGTATCCCAAGTGTTGGAAGCAACAGATACCAGACAGGGATGATTAAAATAGTTAACTCTTTAAGGACCAGGATCATACTGAAGTGGGTTTCTAGACAGCGATTGTGTAAACATGACAAAAAAAAGTACTTCATTTTGATGACTTACAGGGCCACCATACTTTGCAATAGAGTCTTGAAACATCAATAGACAGGGGAGAGACTGACGTTCCCCCCCCCCCCCCCCCACCCCCCCCCCCCCCCCCCCACTTACCCCCCCCCCCCCCCCCCCCCCCCCCCCCCCGTGTGACATCACTGATAGGAGTATTTAGGCCCAGATTTATAAAGGACTGTGCATGTTTTACAACCGTAAAACGGGCGCTGAGGGTTCTGAATTCTTGGATGGGATTTATAAAACACATGCAATGGCATAAACACACAATTAATACGTGACTTGCTGGGGCAATGTCTCTGTGTGCTCTTGATGCATGTGTAATTCTGTATATGCATATGTAATTCTGGGGCATTTCTGAATGAAACCACTAAAATTGGGAGGGGATTTTGTAAATTAAGTATTAAATATTCTGTCTAATTTATTCAAGTTGCCAGTAATTGCGGGCCTCGTACTTGCGTGATTATTTTAAGAACTCTGAAAAGCAGGTGTTAATTTGTCGCAGTCAGACAGTAGGCTATATAAAAGTCAAGGTGATGTGGGAGGAAGAGGCATCATTTTCAAGATCAAAGAAACATTTAATAGCATTTTGCAAAGAGCTCATTTTTTAACCCTTCTGATCAAATCAATTTGTAAATTACGGTTTATAATACCGGTGCCGTATTGTTTTGCAAACTCTAATTTTCAATACACGTTTCACAGCTTACATGACAAAACAGAAAGTCTGCAAAGCGAGAATATAGAATCTATTTAAAAAAGGTTCTTAGAAGCACTTAAAAAGGTCTCCCCACAGTGGCAAAGCAAGGTTTTAACAAGCCTTACCTAGACATTATTAAAAGAACAGTATTCCGAGGCGCACAAAAGAAAAAGTCTCATATACAATGAGGGCTCATACTCTACCGTTATTTTAGCAACGCCTGGTCCTGGGGAAGCATCCTACTGAAAAATGCTTGGGCCTGAAAGGGTTGGAAACTATTTAAATTGGTAATAGTGGTCAACAAATCTATCTAAATACACAGAGAAAATAGGTTGCCAGTAATGTATTTTAAATAAAAAATAGTAAATACTATTTTGCAAATAGATTTTTTTTTAGTAGTTGACACCATCTACTATACACCAAATAATGTTTATATTTTTCCATAATAGTATATTGAAAATATCAGTCAGTAACAGGACATCCCTTTACACCAAATTATGTTAATAGCAACATTCATTATTGTTTGTAGTTGAGTATCTTCAGACTAAGAGACATATTTTCAGACAGTTGGTCAAGGCTGAAAATTCTGACAGCATAGTGATTTTTATTGTGAAAAGGATACATCTTATATACAGACATTGACCAATCACATCACTTGTTTCAGGTTCCATAGCCACAGCTGGATTAAAAGATGATTATTTTGCCATGGCACTACTTAATTGTAGTGCCATGGCACCCCCCCCCCCCCCCCCCCCCCCCCCCCATTTAAGGTAAAAGTCAGAATTAGAACAGGTCTTTGAAATGTGCAGTGTTTGCCTACTGGTTTCTATCAGTTGAGCGCACTCAATTTTGAAACCATTATGACTTGGTGGCTAAAAAGCTGGACTTGATCACCCTATTATTCTGGCTTTAATAAATACCAGTAAAAAAAGAAAAAAAAAGGTCAAACCAGAAAAAATACATACAATGGCTGTCAAGGACCCTGAATCACTATGCTGATAAGGAATCTTCAACAGAAGTTTCTCTTTGTTCCCTCCTGAAAAACAGTTCACCATTCCACACCAGAAACACCTGTTTATTTAAATGTCTAAAAATAGTCTAACATTCCACATGCTGCATTAGCCCACACATTCCTTTATGTTACAGTACAATGTTTCTATCCAACAATGAGTTATGCCATGAATTAACTCATTAACGTCACGAGGTATGGTTTCAAGTTCATTTTGACTCCTAGAACCTGAATTGTAGCTCAATTTGTATATTTATAGATGCCTCAAAGTTACTGTACCTGTTAATCTGAGATCATTTTATACACACCAACTTTCTTTGCAATAGCAGCCTGAGGAACCACAGGAGACTCCTCCTTCTTCAAGAGTTAAACATGGTGTATGCAATTTACTCAAGTCAAAGCATAATCAAGCACTCACTGCACTGTGCTACGCAACCTGTCTTGCTCTGAAAAGCGATCTCTGTTACTTATTTGAAAACACTACCCAAATTAAAATAAGTGACGTCCCAAATAAACAACATAAATAGCATTGGGAAGAATCGTCTCCCAGAGTTGTATCCCATTTAAGCAGCAATCCTAATTCAGTATCAGTATTCAATACCAGTATCCTGATTAGGCACAGCCAACTATATCTGCATCAACGAAACTTCAAAGTAATTTTAAACAGCTACATTAAAACAGAAAACAAGCCAATGACTTTTCTTCTGACTAGAGATAATATTAGATCCACCAGTATCATAAAGTTACCATGATGACCTACATCCAACATATGCTGAATGAATGAAACGCCCACTTTTATATGAATAATAATTTCTGTTAATGTCTTTAGCTAGTTTCATCCCAACTTCAGCAACATAGAAATAAGTGTGACACAGACAGACAACCTGCATTATCAGATTATCCCCAGATATTAGACCATCAATAACTTGTAAAATAGAATGTCCTTAGCAAGCTTAAAATGACAATTAGAAAACCCCTCTACATTGTGTATAGAGGTTGTCCATCAAACCGCTTATTTATTTTGATTAAACTTACAAAGGAGATTCCCTTTAGCACAAGTTATTGATAGGATCTGGGGTATAGCGGTTGTCTGTTACAATATAACGTGCTGGGGATGGTCTTAGAAAATGTCCTCACAAGTGGATAAGTGGTTCTCTAGATATATACGTACAGTAGGGCTTGAATTTATCAGTGAATATTCTTTACGAGTGCCCAAATACATTAGTAAAATCACTCAGCCTTTAAATAAATGTATTTGTTTTGAACCAACATGTGTTCTACATTGAAACATCATTAAACATTTAAATTTTGCAACAACTATGCAAGCTCCCTACTCAAGATTGTTATTGGAGAATAGGGATGATTCTCCACTCATTCTCTACCTCCAACCTCCACCCACTTAGTCATGGCAGTACTGCACAATTAACAGGCTTCATGTTAGATCTGAATCTTATTAAAATTCCTGTTTAGACTTACCGAGCCCAAAGTCTGTGGACCCATATTCCCCCTCAACACACAGGATCTAAAGCAAGGCTCGCACGAACATGGGTACCCGCATCCCTTAGGCACACACCAGCACTGCTTTTTTTAAAATCATGCAAGTAATACAGTTGTGTGCAAGTGCAAGATTCAGAATGTTGGCATGCTCAAACTATGCATTGTAGTTCCCGCTGTGGAGAACTGTAAAATATGGACACGGGTACTACCTGGATCGAAGCAGACTGAAGGACTGAACACTAAACTGAGATTTCCCTTTCAAGCGACGACCTGTGTACGGTTGTATGTTTCACTGAAATCCATTTCAGGCTTTTGTGGATCCTACTCCTGCCTTAGCTGCTACCAATTTTTGCAACCTTGTTGCCACTAGGTTGCAGCAACCTAATTTGCATGATACATTGTGGACTAGCTGCAATAATGCTGCAACCTGGTTAGAGGAGGGTTTCAGCAATAACGCTGGCATATACCAACAGCATGTCGCGGCAGGCTTTGATTTTTTGGTAAAGGTTTTTGTTTGTCGTTCTTTTAGAAAGAAAAAACATTGTTTGTGGCTTTTAGTGTTTGTTTCTTATTTTATAAAAATATCAAAACAAATTATTTGTGTACAACAAAAGACTTTGTACTGGGTTACCTGACATCCCGGGAAAAGCGGGATTGTCACAGTTTTCTGCCTTCATTTTTTGTATTTACATTTTTTTATAAATACAAAACTGTAGCAGTGTGCTCAGCAAGTTAACAGCAGAGTAATTTATTACTACAAAAACTAAATAAAACAAATCTTATGGACTACAGTGCTCCCTCGCTATAAGGCTCTCGGTTATAACGCGCATCGGACATAACACTCCTACAGCAGGTCTCCCAAGTCCCTATACTAGTGATTCATGCAATATTTCTACAGTAAATACAGTAACAGCATTGTTCAAACTGTAAACAACTTCTCAGTCTAACTTCCGTTTCTATCTCTGGCTTTTGATACAGTATCTGAACTGAAGAAAAGTTGCGCTGGCACTTTATAACAAAGACATCTTATTCAACATGCATTTTAGAACTAAATAAATGTTAGGTCTATTATGTGGTTATCTTTCCTAATGTATTTACTTTTTTGCTGCGAAAGAAGCTTCAGCTTTCTCCGGGAGACGAGACGCTTCAGCTTCGCTTCAGCCAGAGCGCCATTAGCCAAACCTGGGGCGAGCCCATTCCCTCTTACCCTCCCCCAACCTGCTCTCCTTCTCACACCTGGTTTGCTTGTCTGTTACTTCAAACTGAACTTTCAACCGCCTTTAATTTACAATTTACAAAACTGCTACTTAAAATTATCCACGAGTGGTAATGTTACCTATTTTTTTTGTAAAAAATATAGCGTTGATTACATGTTGCTTTACGTATGATTAATACATGGAAAGTTATATTTTTGCTTCACTATATGTGCATTATAGAGAGGGAGTTATTTTATTTTGTATTTTAGTCAGATGTGTGTTGTGTGTCCCGCGGCCCCCACTTTCTGATTAACTACAGCCTGATGGCCAGGAGTACACAATATTTTCTAAGTTACCTGTATATACAGGAGCACAGATTATTCTATAAATTACCTGTATATACAGGAGTACAGATTATTCTATAAATTACCTGCATATACAGGAGTACAGATTATTCTATAAACTACCTCTATATACAGGAGTACAGATTATTCTATAAATTACCTGTATATACAGGAGTACAGATTATTCTATAAACTACCTGTATATACAGGAATACAGATTATTCTATAAACTACCTGTATATACAGTACACAATATCCTATATGTTACCTATACATACAGGAGTACACACTATTCTATAAAGTGCCTGTATATATAATATACAGTATTCTATATGTTATCTTTTTTTTTATTTATTTTTTTAATCTTAGCAAGTTCATGGGAGAATGCTTTATATGATAGTGCTTTTTTATTTTTGTTGTTTTTTTTATTTTGAATGCAGGATTTGTTTGAAGACTGAGTTCGAGTCAACATGTTGTCAGTGAATTTAAGTTGCAAAAGGTAGCACTATTGACAATTTAATGCATTTAATGATAGTTAACGAGTTAATGCAGCAAGGAACTAACAGCGTGCGCACACACACACACACACACACGTGTGTGTGTGTGTGTGCTATTAGTTCCTTCACGGTCACTCTTGAAATCAGAACTTAAAGGATGTGTTGCAGTAAGAATACCTCTGTTAAGAAAGGGGAACATGACTAAAAGGCTAAAATATGCACAAGAACACAGAAATTGGACTATGGAACAATGGTCAAAGATGCTTTGGACTATTGATGGACGGACAATGACATCTGTGCCTTCTGTCAGTTCTGTTGTCAATTCAATGATTGTCTTTTTGTACTCCTTAAGGATATTAGTTTGTTAGTTGACTATCATATATAATTCACAACTTTATATATATATATATATATAAAATTAGATTTTTTTTTTTTAAATAACAACATCTACCTACATCTAAGATACCCTAAGTTTTTTTTTTGTCTTTTTAGAAAAAATTAAAATATTACAGACATGACTCAAAAAAAGATTGTCAAATTTGGCCAAGAATGTAGAATACTCAGATTTGATAAAGGACTTTGCGGCCGCTAAATCTAGGAAAACATCTTATTTATTTTCTTACGTAGTCTATAGCATAAAATGGATTTGATAAAGCCCAGGGGATAATTTGTATTAATTTTATTTTTAAAAAAGGGAAAAGTGGCATTGCACACAGTGTCAAGTGTCAATGTGGGATTTTTTTGTTTTGTTATTAACACTATTTATTTATTTATGCCTGGTCATTCTTGTCACTGACCTGTGAGAACTGACTTCAGGCATTACAGTATTTATCAACAGGCCTATGGGGGCATGTTCATTAAATATAATAATAAAAAATAAAAAAGATATGTTTGACTGAAACTTGAGTGCTTTGGAGTTGTGAATTATATAAAAATAATAAAGTCTAACAAAACTAACTGAAACAAGTATTCATTATCATTTTAAGATCATGAACATTATTTACTATATCAACGTACCGTATCAGTATAGGCGGGTGCATATGATTACATGATGCACCTTTATACTAACTTTAAGACACAGTTACTACTGTAGCATTCTGAATGTTCTGGACCAATCACTGCCTAGGGCCCTGCAAAGCCTAAGTGCTCCCTCTCTATAAGGCTCTCGATTATAATGCACCTCGGACATAATGCTCCTACAGCATGTCCCCCAATTCCGTATACTAGTGATTCATACAATACTGTATTTCTTTTTTGCAATACTGTATTTCATTTTTTTTTTTTTTGTTATTTTCTCCCCAATTTAGTAGTGTCCAACTATTTTAGTTTAGCTCAGCTCACCACTACCACCCCTGCACTGACTCGGGAGGGGTAAAGACGAACACACGCTGTCCTCCGAAGCATGTGCCATTAGCGGCCCGCTTTTTTACATACTGCAGACTTGCCAAGCAGCCACCCAGAGATACACAGTGTCAGAAGACAACGCAGCCCTGGGCTGCTTACAGGCAGCCCGCAGCTGCCCGGCCAGACCACACGGATCACTTGTGCGCGGTGAGCCGTTGGACACCCTAAACGACATAACCCTCCCTCCCCCTGGGTGGCGCTCAGCCAATTGTGCGCCACCCCCTGGGAGCTCCCGTCCTCACTCAGCAAATGAATGGCCTGGACTGGAACTAGCGACATCCAGACTACAGGGCGCATCCTGCACTCTACGCGAGTGCTTTTACTGTATGCGCCACTCGGGAGACCCCTAATACTGTACTTCTACAACTTCTCAGTCTAACTTCCATTTCTGTCTCTCCCTTTTGATACAGTATCTGAACTGAAAAAAGCTGCACTATAACACAGACATCTTATTCAGCATTGGTTTTATAATTAAATACATTTTAAGCCTATTACGTGGTTATCTTTCCTAATGCATTTACTTTTTTGCTGCGAGACGAGATGCTTCAGCCTTGCTTCAGCCCCACTCCAGCAGCCGAACCTGGGGCGAGCCTACTCCCTCTTCCCCTCTCCCGACCCGCCGTCCTTCTCGCACTTGGTTTGCTTGTCTGTCACTTTGAACTGAACTCCCAAATGCATTGCGCGCATGCATCGCAGTGTCTATTTATGTAACAGTTTTCATAATGCAGCTGTACATTTATTGAGTCTGACTGTCGTCTGTCATCATGGCTTCAGAACGTGTAGACCTTTCTATAGCCGATAAAGTTTGGATTCTGGAGGCACTACGTGAACCTGGTGATAAACAAGTACAGGTAGCAGAAATGTTTGGCTTCTCAATTTGTTGTATCGTTGAAATAGGCTACAAAGCTGCACGCAAAATTGAGAGTGATTTACAGCTGGAAGTGGCGAATTGTTAAAAAAAAATAAAAAAAAATAAAATTGGACAATTACATCTTTTAAAATTATGTTCTGTATTAAATCTAAGTACTGTATACCAAGTTTCTTCACTGTTTTTAAGGATATTGATAGTATGTTGTTGTAATACTATGTGTACAATACAGTGGTGTGTATACTTTTGTTTTACACATCCCTGTAATATTAGTAAATAGTTGTTTGTTCTGATATTCTGTGTTTTTAGTGTTTATTTTTTTTAATGCTAATGAACCAAGACGTGTATTTCAGAGAGGTGAACTATAGTATACATTGTTTTTCCATATACATACACTTGAAAATGTGGCTTTTTCACTTTATAACAACTTTTTGCTGGGGAGAGAGAGAGAGAGAGAGAGAGAGAGAGAGAGAGAGAGAGAGAGAGAGAGAGAGAGAGATTTTCTATACTTGAACATTTTGAAATAAAAGGGAAGTGAAACAATTTAAAAAAAAAAAAAAAAAAAAAAAAAAAACAGCTACAACACTCTTCACCTATTAAGAACATTCATATGTAAACTACTTCATTCAGTTTATTCTTGACCGATACAACAAATACAAAGTTTAATGTAAACATGAACCCAAAGCAGAGTTCAATTTTTTTTTTTGGTCAAAAAATATTAAATGCAATGGTCGCCTTGATTCGTCTATAATAAACAATGTACAAAAATTACTTCCACCCCACCCAGTAAACTTCACCATTTAAAATCAAATTTGCAATGACTGCTTTCTTTAAAAAAAGAAAAAAAAAATGCTCCATTTGTTTCCAATATATACAATTTTCATGAAATGAGAGAACAGCATGCTCCAATCAGTTTCAAACATAAACCTCCAAGGCCACAGTGTCTGATACGTAATTGGGATTTTAACTCAACTTTGTTTTGCTGGTGAGCACACATTTTACTGACCACTGTAACCTGCTTAAAAGGTAATGACTATCCAGTTTTAACAATGCGACTTGACTCTTGATACATTTGTTACAACACAATGCATGTTAAGATATTAAGAACATAAGAAAGTTTACAAACGAGAGGAGGCCATTCGGCCCATTTTGCTCGTTTGGTTGTTAGTAGCTTATTGATCCCAGAATCTCATCAAGCAGCTTCTTGAAGGATCCCAGGGTATCAGCTTCAACAACATTACTGGAGAGTTGGTTCCAGACCTTCACAATTAATTCTCTGTGTAAAAAAGTACCTCCTATTTTCTGTTTTGAATGCCCCTTTGTCTAATCTCCATTTGTGACCCCTGATCCTTGTTTCTTTTTTCAGGTCGAAAAAGTCCCTTGGGTCGTGTGGCGGAGTGTCCCGACCCTTTGTTTATTATTGTTTTGATTTATATATTAATGCGACGGCGAAAGCCGACCAATATTATTATTTATTATTATTATGTATTGTTTGGCTGAATGAGCGAGACGCTGTCCGCCAGATTATTGTTTTTATTTTTGAAAACCTTGTGAGGATGCGTGACTGATCAGCTACTGATTATTTAACTAGCTGACAGTCACGCAGCTTTATTTAATTTTGTTCAGCCAGCAGCTGTCTGCACTTGAGGTGGAGTGTAAGAGTGAGGAGAGATGCAAGTCTGTGTGAGGGGATTTAAAACTAAACTAAAAACAATTGCTACACGTGCTGGCTAAAACCCAGCATGATACTTGTTTGTTTCGTTCACTGCTGTTTTGTTTATTATTTGTTTATTCGTTTGGCCAACGCGCCCTTTGTTTTGTGTGTGTGTTTGGTTTTGCTTACACCTTTTATTTTCTGTTAATCATAAATAAATATACTGAGCGCCACGGCTCAGTTACTTCCCTTTATTTTTAAATTCAACACTTTTCACAATGTATCCAAGCATCTTGTTGGCCTTTTTTATAGCTTCCCCACATTGTCTAGATGAAGACAATTTCTGACATTTCTGAGTCAACAAAAACTCCTAGGTCTAGATTCATTCAATTTCAGTATCTCCCATATGATATTTATAATGCACATTTGTATTGCCTGCATGCAGCACCTTACACTTTTCTCTATTAAATGTAATTTGCCATGTGTCTGCCCAGTTCTGAATTTTGTCTAGATAATTTTGAATGACCTTTGCTGCTGCAACAGTGTTTGCCACTCCTATTTTTGTGTCATCTGCAAATGTATCAAGTTTGCTTACTATACCAGAATCTAAAAATGCCTGTGGTACTCCTCTGGTTACCTCGCTCCATTTTGGGGTTTCTCCTCTAATCAGTACTTTCTGTTTTCTACATGTTAACCACTCCCTAATCCATATAGTTGGAATACTAACAGATATTGTACTGGGTTATTCATTATAAAAAGTTTTTCAATGCCTCCTGCTGTGATGCAGTGTCTCAGCTGCTACTCTTTCCTGCTCATTAAACTTAGCACAAAACATGCAGGCAAAAACAAACCAATCTGTGCTGCAGAATGTGGTTACAACACTGGATTAAAGAAAGCACATACCTGTATCTTGAGAGTTTAAGACTTCCAATGCATGCATCATGGCACTAGCAAAGACATTGGCATCCTCCTTGCTTCCGAAGTTCAGACCATATACCTGTCTGGCATCACGCCACTGATGGAAGGTCTGTGTGGCCTGGTTGTATTTTAGCCCCTTAGGAATGGCACAGTTTATAACCACCTGAAAAGAAAGTGTATATTGTGAGGCCATTCTCTGAGCAGTGTTCCATCAGAACTGAAAATTCTGTCCTAGTCATTGTGCCAAAGTAGGCAAATAATGTACATTTCAGCATTGTGCAGCTTTAATTAAAAATAAATAAATAAATAAATCTATGTCAATTAACACAGTTCACCCAATGACATCTACTATTTTTGAAGACTTGATCCTCTCCCCTCCCTTTAAAGATTAATTCTCAAACTGAACGCAGTAGGGATTCAAGGAAATGCATGCACATGGATTAGGGAGTGGTTAACATGTAGAAATCAGAAAGTACTGATTAGAGGAGACACCTGAAAATGGTAACCGGTGGAGTACCACAGAGATGAGTGTTGGAACATTTTAATAACAATTTGCATTATAAATGAATTTTTGGTCTTAGAATACAACCCACAGAATGGGTTAAAGATTACGCCAGGTTCTGGTTAAATTCCTACTTAGACAGTAAGTTGATAAAGATCTTTCTGGTCACTTTGTCCTTGGTAGGGCAAGGCTGACCTCCAACACATTTTTAAATAGGTGTTGGCCTCTCCTTTGATGTCCATTTCTAACATGAAAGGCATTTGCCATTTAGGGTAGATCATTGTTTTTAAATTAAACATCTTTACAAACTAGAAATAAAACAGGTTTTCTTAGGAAATTACAGTTGATTTTATGAGGGTTATAAAAACTGGCTACTTCAAAGAGAAACTGGACTGAACCAGATGCTTTGAAGCCAGGGTTAAGACAAATGGACAATCAACCAAGTGATAAGAGATCTGTGTCTTTTTCTGATTGGTTTAAGGAAAAGTCATGATGTCATTGAGAGACTGCATTTAAACTGAGAATACTGAAATGTTCTTGGTATTGCTCTGATCTGTGCTTGGAAAGAGGATACCTGCAAACTGTTGTCATCGTGTAACCTTTAAGATGCCTGGTTGTAACTTTGCAACTCAGAACTTTTATCTTCAATAAACCAGGGCTCTACGTTTAGATTTTTAACTACTGGCCCCTCGGGCCTCTGAGCTAGTGTTTTTACTGGCACGGATGCAATTTTATCTGGCCCAATATATTTATTTATTTTTCCATGATAGTTTTTATTTTCGGTATGTTTCTAACTGTGTACGGTAACCAAAGAGAGCCCACATCTCAAAACAAAGTGATTAAACAAAGTCTTTCAATATATGTTACTTCAGCCATTTAAGATGTATATAGCAAGTGCAATAAGAAGTAATCCAAACTTGGGTAACATTGAAATTGGAAAGGTAATTTAACGTTATAATGAATATAAAGATGTTAAGCACGACAATGCAGTGACTAAGAAAAGGCAAGATACTTGGAGTTGGAAAGGATTTTATTTTTATTTTTTTTAAACTCTGGACTGCTGTTCAATATAAAACATCTACTGTTGACTTTCTGTGAATGGATGGAGTAACGGCAACATTTGCACTGACCATTAAAAGTACAACCATTAGTGATGTTAAACTATTGTAATGTTGGAATGTATTTTCTATTTTGGCCAGGTTACAATATTTACACTAAGATTATTTTATAAACATTATTTTTTAGAATTAAACAGATGTAGAATATTTAGGTTGCTATATGATAGGTGTTATTTTACTCAGAATACACTACAGCAAAACTTATTTGGTGGTTTTTGCATAATATTATGCTACTGTTATTTTAATTGGAAGAGATACGCGCTGTGACGTTGCTGCTGCTCATTGAGTTCTGTATTTTAATTCAGTAAACAAAAGAAAGAAAAAAAAAACTTGTGCCTAAGGAAATGGGGTACAGAGGGAAGAAATCTCATCTTGGACATTGTTTGAACACTTTGTGAACTCTGCTAAACTTTACCGACTTATGCTGTCTGCTTGTGCACATTGCCTTTTACTCTTGGTAGAGTAAGGGACCAGAGTTCGGATAATCGAATACACAAAAAGGTTGCACTCTGTGTACTCAAATAGGAAACTATTCAAAATTCCCACCCTAATTATATAATTATAAACACTGTTAAAACAATATTCACAATACAAAATAAATAGCAATCTTATATAGAGCGTTGTCGCTTGTGTAGCCTCTCCCAAGTCAGCACCAATCTTGCTGAGTAATACCAGCGAGTGGATATGATGTAAACAAAATGTTGAACTCACAACAAATAAAGCTGCTGTTTTATCTGCAGGTCTAGTTTGTTGTTATGCTTTTAAAAAATGGTTTGTAAATTAATTTTCAGCTTTTTGACTCACTGGCCTGTTTTCCTGGAAAAAAATCAATTCACATTTATTTTAGGTTTTATTATTATTTCCTCAAGTTCAGGGTGGTAAATGTGGGCTGTGTCTTAAATTCGAAGGAATATGGTATTTCAGATCCATAAGGCATGCTGCATCCCTCACCACACTGGAACTGTGGGATGACACTGGGCTCCAGGGTATTTCTTTAACCAAATGCAGTTCAATTCCTTTTAATGTGTAAATGTAGTCTTAGCAGACATAACTCCACTTTGATGTGGTGAACAGAAAATGAAAAACATGACTAATTTCATGAAGTGGCATATCAATTATTTAAGTCCACAGTAGCACACAAATAGGTTGAGATCACAAAGAGCAGCATTTTGTTTATTTTCATTTGGTACAATATAAGCTTTTAACAAAAAAAAAAAAAAAAAAAAAAAAAAAAAAAAGAAAAAAGATTTAAGTAGGATTTAACATTACTTGATCAACTTTAAGCCAGGCTTACACTGCATGATTTTTGCAATCAGGAGACGCAGTGCCACTGACACTTACCGATTGAACTATCATTTCTCACTGTAGATCGGGGCTTGCAAGCTACATGAGATATCATAAGAACATAAGAACATAAGAAAGTTTACAAACGAGAGGAGGCCATTCGGCCCATCTTGCTCGTTTGGTTGTTAGTAGCTTATTGATCCCAAAATCTCATCAAGCAGCTTCTTGAAGGATCCCAGGGTGTCAGCTTCAACAACATTACTGGGGAGTTGATTCCAGACCCTCACAATTCTCTGTGTAAAAAAGTGTCTCCTATTTTCTGTTCTGAATGCCCCATTGTAAACTCCATTTGACCCCTGGTCCTTGTTTCTTTTTTCAGGCTGAAAAAGTCCCTTGCGTCGACACTGTCAATACCTTTTAGAATTTTGAATGCTTGAATTAGGTCGCCACGTAGTCTTCTTTGTTCAAGACTGAACAGATTCAATTCTTTTAGCCTGTCTGCATATGACATGCCTTTTAAGCCCGGAATAACATATCGTGCCGCGGACAACAGCTATTTTCATTGCAGAATCGTAGACATCATTCGGGAGAATCATGGACTCAAGCGAGGTGGCGATCGCCATTGTCTGTGCATTGTTTTGCACAGAAAAGAAAACGCGGAGAAGATCAATTTGGATGCACAATTGGCTTAATAGACATGGCCAGTACAGACTGATGATGCAACTCGAGTCGAGGTGTATCCAAAATAATAAAATCTAATCTGTTCAAAAAGCGCAACACTCACTCATAGTACAAAATATTTATTCGATTAAAAGATTGGCGTGGGAGATTGGCCGTCAAGCGATCTTCATCAGAATACCAAATTCTAATGAATAATTTAAAGACTTTTAAACTAATAAATATTTTGTACTACGAGCGAGTGTTGCGCTTTTGAACAGACTGTAACACAACTTTAATAGTAGGCTACTACAAGTTTGTTATAGGTTTAAATATGCAACAACGTAATCTACGTTCTCTCTATTTCTCACACACAGATGCGCACCCCTCCTCCTCGTATTTTGAATAAATTAGCAATACAAGCATACAGTAGGGGTTTGAACCCGGGACCTCTCGCACTGAAGCATAGCGCTGATACCGCTGTATAAGAGCTACAATATTTATTCAAAATAGATTACAGTACTTTGGAATGTAAGCTATATAAACTGTACCACCTAACCTTCTGTGAAACACAATGCTGAAATCCAAGACTAAAACAACAACAATAATACTAATAATAATAATAAATGTATTTACTTTCCACAAATTGCATACACGCTAGCTGATACTTAATCCAAAATTGCATTTCATCACTGATCATTTATTTATTATTTTTAATGTTAGTGTTAATGTTATTTTTAGTGGATGCAAAATGAAAGGGGCGGAATAGCGCCGCCATCTCATTTGCATTGAATTAATAATTTTTATGTGTGCAAATCAGCATGTTAAAAACACAGATAATGAGCTGCCATACATTCACAAGCTATTCACGAAGGATTTTGCGCAGGCAAAAATTACCCAAAAATTAATTCAACTGAATGTTGCCGCAAGCTGTGTTCCATAAAAATAACATTATACTGTAAATACAGTATAATCGTAAATCTCGAAAAACTACTCACTCCTAAATCTTTTGTAGTCATTTTTGTATTACTTTAGTATAAATACATGTTAATTTGGATTCATATGTTGTTTTTTTCTGACTTTATGTGAATGAAAAGACACACATTTGCCCGTTTTCCCATTGGAAATAGTGATATTTTGAAATATCACTGTCCTGGTCACAAAAGCAAAGTTTGTGGGGAATAGCCATTTTCTATACTTTTGAGGCATAAGCAATTAGGAAATAACACTTACTACCCAGGAACAAAAAAAAAAAAAAAAAGAAAAAATTGTTACACGGTGTAATCATAAGTGAATTCCATTCAAAAATGTAATTTTTAAATGAAAATGTAAATCTTGTCAACTTCAATGAAATGGTCACCCAAAGCAAGGGGATTTCAGGTCTGAAGCCCAAGTCAGTTAAAAGTCTGAAATGTTTATAACACAGTGTTAGAACACTGGCCTAAGTATAAAAGTGTCTTTGTTAGCTGTTCTCTGAGTTAACTAGCATGTTACCTAATTAATCTTTTGTCACCAGTTATTGTTAGCGGGTGAGGATCCATGATTACTATAAATATAGGTAGCACAGGCACAAGTTTGTCATTCCTGAATGTAAGGGAGCAGAAAATGGCAAAATACTCTTATTAAAAGAAAAAAAGACTAATTATTTTAAGAAATGAAGGTCAATCTTTAAGACAAAATCGCAAGAACTTTGCAAGTGTCTGTAACTGCTGTGGCCAAGAACATCAAACGATTTGAAGAAACTGGCACCCATGAGGACCGAACAAGGTCAGGCAGGCCAAGGGTGACCTCAGAATCAGAGAACAAGTTCATTCGAGTCACAACTCTGCGAAACCGGCAATTAACTGCCCCTGAAATACAAGCTCAGCTAAATGTTACTAGAAGTACAGATGTTTCAACATCAGCTGTTCAAAGGAGATTGTGTGAAGCTGGCCTAACTGGAAGGATTGCTGCAAAGAAACCATTGTTAAGAGTGCAGAATAAGAAGAAGAGACTTGCCTGGGCCAAAAAACACAGAAACTGGACGTTTGAGGAGTGGAAGTCGGTCTTATGGACCAATGAGTCCAAATTTGAAATATTTGGGTCCAACCGCCGAGTATTTGTATGACGCAGAGAGGGTGAGCGCATGAGTTCTGCATGTGTGGTTCCCACTGTCAAGCATGGAGGAGGCAGAGTCATGATCTGGGGTTGCTTTGCTGGTGACAGAGTTGGTGATCTTTACCAAGTCGATGGCAACATGGTGGTAACACGTGTTGAAATTGACCCCATACAACATTAGCTTGACTGTATTTGGGCACCGAAGCTTGCACTGAACGAAACAAAATGTAAATATATCACAAGTGTGAGTGACAGTCTTGCTTAAAAAGGCTTATTTTAGGGATGCAAAAGTTTAACAGCAGGACAAAAAAAAAAAAAAAAGGCTTATTTTAACACTTTTTACATTTCAATAAAGATTAATAAAAACAAACATATTTGCTTCATGTGAAAAGTTATTCAATAAAATGTTCAATTCTTGAGTTAAATTAAAAATTAAACGGGTTACTTAATTATTCTTCACAGAATGTTACATCTGCGCCCCCCCCCCCCCAAAATGGGGTAAATTGTAACATTAGACACCTTACATTTCAAGCCTTCTTGCCATATGTATATCAGCTCTTAAAACAGGATAACTATGGGGATTGGTAGAGAACAGATGTAAGTTGTTTGTATCAAAGTATGGTCATACTAGCTCAAACCATCTGTGTGTAATGCAGATAAAGGTACAAAATGTTACAACTTTCCCCGGTCTCCCTTATTCTTATAAATAGGCAAGAGCACCATAGTGTTAATGAAAAACCCGCCCGGAATGACTTTTCACATAAATACCTACCTTTATTCATAAAACCGCCTGGAACACTGTCCAAAACTTCCATTTGGGATGAAAATGATGCTAGTATTAAAACTAAGTGAGTAAAACACAATACTACTGAAAAAACCTACACAATCAACCTTTAAATACCTTTATTGATCAAACCGTTATAGATCAAAATTTCAACTGTTTGACACAATGTTGTACATTTTTCTCTAGGTTCTTTCTGGCTTTAACCTAGTTGGGAGGTTATGTTGTAACAATGAATCTTAATGAATTTTGATGACTCTTGTAACAGTGTCAAACAGCTGAACCGAGTTCAAATTCTGATACCTATTTATACAGTTATACACATATGACATGTTTGGTTTACCCACCTGATGGTCCTGGATTTTTCTGCCCACCACTCGGAATGCATTGTTTCCTGTATGATGGTATATATGAACTCTGCTGAAGCCAGTTGATCCACCAGCTGGTACCCACTTCTTGTTGGCATCATCATATATCATAACAGCAGCTCGGGCTTGACAGATGCTCTGTTCACTGTAAGGAAATGTGAATTTAGTTAAAACAAAACAAATAAAACTAGAACTGCCAGGCAGTTTTACGACTCCCATGCCCCTAACCCTAACCCTAACTATGAAGAGGTATGTGAGAATACAGCGAACAAGGGGCGGGGCTTGGCTGGAGATGCAGTACTGAGTGTTCTTTGCTATGCAGTGCCTTTTAAACCGGTTTTCCTCTGAAAAAAAAAAAAAAATAAAATCTGTGCATGTAAAATAAACAGCGTGTGGAAATAAGTTGGACCGGGTGCACCTGTCAATTCCTGAATAAATGGACCGCTAAGGGTTAAACTGTTTGCAATGTCTAATCAAAGTCGCAACCTGACATATTTTGGGTCTAAAGAAATGTAATTTGTTATGGTAAAGATATCAGGAATTCAGAATAAAATCGGAATTATTTATTTAGATTATGCACGTTTTAAAGGTTTTCCCTTTCTAGGTTATGATAACGAACTAAATCAGACGGGGGAGGGGGAGCAATCACTCAAGGTCTCAAGCCCATTCAGCAGGCAGCGGGAAATTAAAATAATCTTTGTTTGAAAAGTATAAAAGCCGTCTGTAAACATTAGCTCCATGACCGCACATGCGAGCCCCTCATGTCCTGACTGAATACCTGCTCCCCTCTGATGCCCTGACTGCTCCTCTGATCGCTTGATGCTGAGCCCCACTCATATCCTGACCGCTCTGCTGAGCTCCACTCTTTTCCTAGCCACTCTGCTGCGCCCCACTCATCTCCTGACTAATAATTTTGTTGCATGCTTAATAAATACCATCTTTGTAAGAAGAGATTCCCAGTATTGAATCATTTGCTCATGTTCATCAAACACGACTTTTGAACTTAACAGTCTGGAATGTGGTCTATTTTTGGCTTGTTGTAATGTGTAAATCCGCCATCCTTTTCAGACAGCGATACTGAAAATGGGTTTGAACATTAGAATAGGACAAAATTTATTGTAGAGGTCCCACCGAGATCTTGACAATTGAAGGTATCTACTTATCCCCTACAGTTTTTGGAGGTCCCTTAATTTATTGCTTTTAAGAATGATTTCCATTACGAGTAGATGTTAAAACTTCATGCTGATTTGAACTTGGATCTTGCCAAGATAAGCACCAACGAAGACGTAGCTTTACAGTAAACTAATGTGATCCATCTGCGTCTCCATCCATTTGCATTTCTTTCCATCTGATGATGTAGATATCCCTGCCTGGTGTTGATAGCTGAAGTGTAATGCTGGGTCCAGAGATCAGCTTATTTTGCCTCCCCAGCGCATCAGCACACACAGCGGCTGCGATGCTGGCTCTGGGGATCAATCACTGTGTGGTCTCCCCAGTGCATCAGCATGACAACCATCTTTATTGAGCTAACTAGGGTACATCTCTGGGGTCTTCAAGTGGGTACCTTCCATCCTCTGTGTTTCATCGACCAGCCCACGACACCTCAAGAGGGCTAGACAATGATTCTGGCATCCCAGCATCACCCTCGTCCGTCCCCCACTCAGCTCAGCCCAGCTTACTTACCCGTATATCAGCGTTGCTTTCTTTCTATTGTGCTTGAGATCCCAAGCCAGAATTTTTCCATCTCAACCACTGCCAGTTGCTGCTCCTTTCTGCTGCTTGAGATAAGTTCTATACTACAACGCAACTCTTGGCTACCGAACCCAACATCTGAGAAACCGGGCTGTAGAGCGTTTCATAAATCCTCAACAACCCACCTCCACTGGGTAAATCCACACTCTCCATCCTCGCTGTTCCGCTTCAGCAGCTAGTTGAGCATATCAAAGTTTCTTCGACTCATATGCTTCATCCACAGCATCCTCCCATGGCACTGTTAACACTACCAGATGAGGCGTGCTGATCCAGACCACAAGACAATTTCTGGTCGAAGGTTAGTGGTGGCAATCTCAGGTGGAAAAATAATCAAACCAACATCTGCCAGCATTTTCCAGTCTCTAGCAGCTTCAGGTTGTCCTGGGCGAGGCTTGGTTTTAACACCTTTGTGTTGCTCTCCTGGACAGAGGAATATTGTCTTTTGTGTGTAATGCTTTGATGGAACTAGTGGGAACTTATTGGTCAGGTTACGCTCGTCTTCCAATGCTAAGGCCAAACATTGCAGCACCTGGTCATGGCGCCAAGTAAACTGTCCTTGGCTAAGACCCACCTTACATCCTGTCAAAATGTGCCTTAATGTTGCAGGTGATGAACACAAAGGACATGAGGGATCCTCACCTACCCAGAGGTTAAGGTTCTGTGGTGATGGAAGAACATCTGAGGAGGAAACTGATCCTGCTCTGTTCCATTGTCCATAGGTTTTGCCAGCCGATCTTGCGTTGTTCCACACTCTCCCATCTTATCCATTCTCCCTGCTTGGCCTGGGAAATGGCATTTACACACCTGATCCTCTCCTCCTGCTTTTGCACCTCATTGACTACCAGCTTCCTCCGCTGAGCTGGGGCTGCTTTGTGCCATGTAGAAGGAGCTGAACCAAGACCAAGGCCTCCTCTTCCATAGTGAACTTGCCCCATAATATCACCGATTCAAAGGGCAGCCTTACGTCTTCCATAGCTTTCTTTTCCGTCCACTTTCTTCCAGTTTTCAAAACAGGTGCTGCCTCCCTTACGCATTTGTCGCGTGAATCTACTAATGTCATTTCCAGTCGTATCTTGGCGTACTTAAACTGCTTGGTTAGAGCAGAGACTGGTAGCTGCAGTATTCCTTTACCATAAAGTCCCACTCAGCTGAGGCAGTGTGGAATGCATAACTATTTCCTGACGTATGAGCTGATTAAAGGTTCCAGTTGTCAAGGAAACCTCGTACACAGTCAGTGGCCACAGCAGTCCTGGCATTAGACCAAACAAAGCACCAGAGTTTCAGTTTGCCTGGTAAAGCGCTGCTGTCTATGCTCTTCAACCCTTCCATTGCTTGCTGTCTAACTTCTCCCACACAAACTGTGTTCTTTAGATCCCCGTCGTACCATCTCCCAAGACTTTTCACTGGCTTCTTTGGACATTGTTGGTATTGCCTCACCGTTAATGTAGAACCTTTTATCTACTACTTTACCTTTAATTATTGAGATGCTCCTTGATTTAGTGGGCTTGAATTACATTTGTGCCCATTCAATGTTATTGGTTAATTTGCCCAATAACCGATTAGTGCAGGCTACTGTTGTAGTCATTGTTGTCATGTCAAATTAGTATGCTCGAATTGGTGGTAGTCGCATTCCAGAAGCCAAGCGGTCTCCTCCCACTACCCATTTTGATGTCATAATAATTACTTCCATTGCCATGGTAAAAGCCAGTTGAGAATTTGTACATCCTGCCATTATTCCAACTTCTAGGCATTGCCATGTAGTGCTGAATTCTGAAGTTGAAAAACTAAATTGCAAATCTCCAAAGTAGGCTTTCACTAAATTTGTTATTGTCATCGGTACATTGAAAAAATTAAATGCTGCCCAAAGAAGTTCATGCGGCACTGAACCGTCTGCATCAGCCAAATACAGGAATGTCACATGGAGCTCCTTCCTCTCCTTTTCAGATGATTGAATTACTTACCAGATTACGCAGATGTGTTTTAAGCATCCTGGGAAACCTGGAATGCCCGCTTTTTGTACTGTCAGTGTTAATGAAGCAGTTCTTTAAGTAGGTTGACAATCTCTGAGCAATGTTTAATAGGCAAATAGGGCAAAACTGACTGATGCTTGTAGAATCCTTTTCTTTTGGTATAAAGACTCCACCTGCTCGGCACCATGCTCTTGGTACGACCTGTTTTTCCCATGCCACTTTCATCAATTTCCACAGGATTTGTAGAACTCCAGAAGCACTCTTGTATACTCTGTACGTAACTCCATTAGGCCCTGGAGATGATGACGCCATTGCTTTTTTCACAGCTTGCTCTACTTCTTTCCACTTAGGTGCACAGTCCTCCATTTGGTATTCAGGTGGATTGACAGGTGGGATGTCTGAAGGAACTGACATAGGCTCCTGCCTTTTTGAATCTGTATGTGTTTCCTCTAAATATCTCTCCAGCTCAAACTTAGATGATTATAGTGTGCCATTTTTCTCAATGGTGAATACCTTCTTTACAAATTAGAATGGATCTTTATAAAAGCTAGTTCTTGCATGCTCTTTTTGTAGCGTTTACTCAGGCGCTCGGTTCTGTGCAATGTTTCAAGCTTATCTTTTATGACCCTTTGTAACAGATGGAGTCCCTCCTTCTGACTTTGTTCTGCTCTTCTCCATTGCTTCCTTAGCTGCCTCCTTTCTCTAAGCGTTCAATCTCCTGCTGCCATCTAGACTTTCCAGGAATAGTTTGTACTTTTTCTTTCCTTTTTTCAACTCCAAACCTCTCGCTTATATATGCGTAGATGATGTCCCCAGATTTATCCAGCTTCTTTTCAACTGTTCCACTTAACCTTTCCAAAGTAAAGCAGAGATATGTGTTTACTATGTCCCACTGTCTACAATAGTACCCACAGTGTTGTCTGTGTTAAAATCAAATCCCAATTCCAGATGCAACATGGATACAACACCACTAACATTGGTGCACAAAGGTTCCCATAATTATGTTGACCAAGTTATATAGACACCAACGGCCTGGGTGCATTCTATTTGGACAACAGAAAACTTGGCACAAAAGGCAGTTAGTTAAAATAGGAAATAAAAGTACAAAATAATGGCCACAGACATATACTGAGCATCAAAAGAAACGTATCACTTATATTTGGATAAAATTCACTAGATATGATTGAAAAATGATAAACTGTTTTAGAGAAGGTGCAGTGACTTTTTATTATGCTGATTAACAGCTGACATCACAAAGATGGTGCAAAATGATCTGTTGATCTTGGGCAGGTGGTGTGACTCTTGGTCCCCCAGGTCGTGGCCTGTCATTGTCAGAGTGTGTCTGGTTATACCGTCTCGCCAGGTTTGAAATTGCTGGCTGCGAGTATCCTAGACCACGAGCCACAATACACTGCCCTAGTTCAACCTCCAACATGCCGATTGCACAAAGGCGCTGCTCTCGAGAGACGTGGCATACTGTTTTTTTTTCTGTGATTTTATTGTTTTTATTCAAGCTTGCAATTCAACAGCTGACATCAGTCTATAACCAGTGTCCAATCAAATGTCTCACTAATTAGGTGATTAAGTGCATATGCTTCAATCATAGTCACTCAAGCGTGTCATGGTCAAGGATGAATGATCGAGTGATTAAAAAGAAACCAAACATTTCACCAGTGTCCATCTGTGATGGAAATATGAGTTTTGGTTGGAAATCTCCCTCCCGACCTGTGCGTGCGCTAAGTAGCAAAAGGGAAAGTCTTTGGATGGGCTGGCCTAACAGTTCATTTCCTGGGTTGGAAGTCGGTCAGCCTGGAAGAAGGCAGGACTGTTGCAGGAACGTATTGACCCGGAAGGTAAATGAGGTAGCAGCTGCGGCAGCCAGCTGCAATCGTTTATCAACGGGTCATGCGTGACAGCATAAAGGGGTTGGAGAATCGTAAATATTTTCCTTCGCTTTGATTACGAAACGTAACCTGGAAGGACCCATGCAGTGTGCGAAATAAATAATCCTGAGTGTTTGTTTTGTCTATAATGGCTAACACGTTTCAGAGCTGTCTCTATAGGCCAGCAATAAACCTGGACAACACTTCACCACTTGTTCACCACTATAGTACATATTGTATTGTACTCACCACAAGCACTGAGAGCACTCACTTTGGCCCTGTGATCGTGTGTGTTAGTACTGTGCTTATTTTTTGCAGGACTGGAACCCTTTTCACTACTGTGCAATACACACTTGCTGTGTATTGCAAGCTCATTATTGTTTACTGACTGGACATCAGACCATTGGATTACAAAACCATAAACAAACCATTTCACCTGTACTTTGTTTATTTCTTGGGATTACTGCACCAGCACCGCACCTGCTTGACTAATTACCACACCATCATTTACAGACCTTATTTTTTTTTTTTGAAAATAAATGTGTTACGTGATAAGAAATTAGTGATCTGTTGATGCTTGGTATAGTTACACTACTGGTCTAGACCACGCCTTGTATTCTAGCAAATAAACAGTAAAACATTGTGGCAGTGTGACCACCCATTGTGTACTTTATTATTTCTGTATGTATTTGTTTGATATTATTATTGTTGTTTTGAGTGTGGGCGGTCAAGCACAGTCCATCCTTTCTGATTTGCTGTTTGAGATGGGCGAAAAGCCGGTCTTGTAATATGTACTCTCATGGGAAGGTAATTTATTAATAGGTAATTAAGGCTCCAGCCACGAATATAAGAGACCAACTCTTAGCTCAGAAGGCGGAGACTGTCAGAGGAAAGACGTAAGGCTGTAAACACAGAAATAAAACAATTGCTGTGTATGCTAGTTTCACAACCAGCATACTACTGGTTTAGTGTTGGTTCGTTTGGCCCTTGTGCTCTTTTGTTTTTGTGTTATTTGTTTAAACTGTTAAGTTTTATTATTATTTAATAAAATACTGAGTGCCGTTGTGCTTCAGTTTTTGCCCCGTCCTCCTTTGTTTTGTGTTGCTTCTTCCATCTCTGTGATGTCACCGCAGCTACGCGCTGCAACTACTCTGCCACAAACATGCACTGCAAGCCAATGCAATCTAGGCTTGTTCAATTATTCAAAAACAGTTATAAGTTAACTGTATTGCACTGCAGAAATTCAACATGTTGACTGAGGTCAAAAGTGCTGGGGAATGCAGTTTAAAATGTTATGTGCTAGTATGAGCATTCTCAAAAACAAGTCAGAGCAAAGGAACACATTGGATATTCCTCCCTCAATGTAAACTAATAGCGTACATACTAAATACTATAAACATACTGTTCAGTATTTAAGCGCAGTTGTACTTTATATGTTGACTGTAGGTTTCCTTGGTTCTTTGGGATTAAACATTTCTATATTAGAAAAAAGAAAACCGGGGACAAATCCAAACATTTAGGCTACATAATATCACACATCAGCAAATAAATGCACACAAGTGCAGAGATACGGTACTGTTTTTCTGCAGCAAGCAGACAGACATCAAAAGATTTCCCCCTGCTTTTCTTTAACTCAGAAATTTTTTGGATGAAAAAAGGGCGGGGGGGGGGTTTTTTTTTATTTTAATATATTATAATTATAGAATAATAATAATATAACTTTTGTTTTAAACCTTATGTTATTGGTTCAGTGCAGCTAATCATCGCCCGAAATGATTCAACATTAAACAGGTGCAGAGCAGAACTTTCATTTAAATCAAGAACAGTACCCCGTTTGTTTACAGTATATCCAATCAATTTTAGATTTTCTTTATATAATAAAAAAAAGAAAAACACAAACAACAACATTATGATTCTCTGACTAAGCCGTTCCTTTCTGTCAGCCGCCGCCAACATCTTTCAAACAGTTCCTTACTTATGTTTGCGAAGCATTCAGCAAGAAAGCCTGAAATGGATTTCAGCAAAACATGCAATCGGTGCACAGGAGGTCACGTGAAAAGGGGTGCAACACAGTTCAATTCGAGCCAACATATTACCAGTTCCATGTTTTCCAGTTCTGTATTACCTGCATGTTTTACAAAATGATCTGCAGTGTCTCAGACAGACAGACACGCGTCCCAGGAACACAGACAACTGCAAACCCGAGTCCCGACAAACCGTGAGCGAGTAAAGGTGGTATCCGTGTCCCCAAGAGTCTTGTGTACCTAACTGACAGAAGTTACCCTAACATCGAGCCACTGAAAATGGGCCACACAAAGTTCAAGACTCTTTTAAAAGGAAGTAAGAAGTACGTGTACCCGTGCAAGCATTAGGTTTTGAAGTCCAGTTTGCACTGAATGTATAACAAAATCTGTACAATTCAAGAATTACACTAAACACCAGCTAAAAAAGCCCTTTTAATTTATCAGGTCGCAAAAACAGGTGCTTTAAGCATACTGTAAACTGTATTGCTTAATAATGTGGGTGTCCAGTTTTCCTTAAAATTGATATGTACGCTGTGGAAAATTAGAATAGCCAAAAAGAAGAAAAAAGTATATTTGGTAACAGTATACCAAGGGTTAAAACTATGGTGTGGGTCAAGGGGTGCTCTCCTTTTTGTACAGTAGGCTCTAGTTAACGTAAACCCGTCCCAACCAATATAAGCTCTGACCTTGCTTCGCTGTCCACCTAAAGCACAAAAATAAATAAATAAATAAAAATAAAAATCACACTTATCAAGTTGCGAGTCCTGTCATTTTTACACCAGATCCAGCCTTCGACTGCTTTGAATGGACAACGCATGTGCATGGGACAAAAATCACCACATAAAATGGGTGGTTTCGGAATTTTTTACCGTTGTCTGTGAAATTTACTCCCATGCGAACCGTCCATTTCTTTTTATACCAGATAATTTTCTCAGAGGTCCTCTGATTATTTTACAGGACATCGGAACCTTCTATAAAATTTCAAACTCAACCGTCCTGTTTCTTTTTATTCCCAAGTGAATCGACCATGCCAGTGTTATGTTACAATTGATATAGCATTTCCAGGGTATTAGTCTCAAAGCAATACCAACCTTCACAATAAAACATATATATATATATATTTTAATTTAGTCGTTGTCAATTCATTTTGTTATTTTCTCCCAATTTGAAACGCCCAATTATTATTTAGACTCAGCTCACCGCTACCACCCCTGTGCTGACCCGAGAGGGTGAAGACAAACACATGCTGTCCTCCGAAGTGTGTGCCATCAGCCAACCGCTGCTTTACACACTGCAGATTCACCATCCAGCCACCCAGGAGCTACAGCGTCGGATGACAACGCAGCTCCCGCGCAGCTAACAGGCAAGCCCGCAGCGCCCGGCCAGACTACAGGGGTCACTGGTGCATGGTGAGCAGAGGACACCATTACCTCTTTAAAAGGATTACAATACTATTTTGAATTTAACATTTGTTGCATTTCTGCATTACAAAAAGATGGCTGTGAACACAAAAAGGTACGTTCTATTCCGAGTAGCGACAGACATCTTGAACAGCAGCAAATTTTACTATTTAAAAAATCCATGTAATATAAATGCAACACATGGGCTGCAGTGTATTTAGCAGAAAATATTTAATCTCACGGTTCTGTGCTATTTTTCGCATTTAATGATGTAACAGAAACCCTTTGTGAAATATTTTCTTGTAAGGCACAGCAGCCAATATATTAACACAAAGCAGATGTTTAACTTCAAAATTAAACATAAAATTTCAATCCAATGTGGTCAATTCTTAATTTTTAACTCATTTATATTTATTTTTAAAAAGTGCGATCAACAGTAATTCTATTAACAGTTATGCCTTTAAAATGCCACAGATAAATATAAAAGCAACAAAAATTAATATATTGTACTTTAGTGTATGTTTAAAAAAAAAAAAAAAAACTCCACAACAACTGTTCAACACATACCAGTGCTTAAATATGAAGGTCACAATACAGACACAGACATTCACTCTAAAGAAGTGTGGCAGCATTTTAAAATAGTTTCTGATGAGGAAACACTTCTAAATTTAAAATATCACCTACATTTACGTCAGCAAAAAAATTAAGCTAGAACTATGCCTATTAGTATGCTGGTTTATTTTAGCCTCTATGGTAAGGCTCTTGAAGTCAATCAATATGAAGGCAGAATGCAGCAACAAAGGAATCAGACAAACATGCACAGTAAATTAAACTACCTTAATAAAAATAAATCACAGAAACATCTCATTTAAAGCAGCTTCCAGATATTCTCTGCAGTGTCCCTTTTGCTTGTTTGGCATATTCACAACAGCTAGGACCTGAACCAACATTATCTTCTTTCAATACTTTCGCATCTGTCGGTTTTCAACAGTTTTGCATCATTAGGACATTTTTTATTCGATCTACACAGAGTAATTTAATATACTTCCAGTGTTAGCTTTGCACTTCTTAGCCTTTTGTTAAAAATTGTTTGCCTGTGCCTGCTAGTACTAGCACCAGCACTGATCAACTAACTGTTTTAAAAACCTAAAAAGAAAACAGACCTATACATCTGAACACCCAGACTAAGGGGCTGATGTAAAGGTAGGCGTAGCGCAAAGAATTGCAGCTGCAAAATCCATATTTCCTATGAGGGTTGCAATGAGTGCCGCCGCACTTACAGCCCAGAGGCAGTGGAGCAACCAGCATTATATTCTAGGCAAGTCCGTCTGAACGTAACTGAAAAATAAAACAACCAGAGTAAGGTTTACAGATGTGCGTGTTATAAGAAGTTAACAATAATAATTTTAATTTATTTTTGCCCATCTTGCTTGAAAAACATCTTAAATTGTACAAGCAAATTCCTACTTGGTTTGATTGAATGAGCACAAAAAGCTTAATATGAAATATGAAAATACATTTAAATAAAGAATGGCATGTTTTTAATAATAAAACCACTCTAGCGTACTTCACTAAAATGAAGCCATGATTTTGTTATTTTGAAATACCACTGCTTCAGATTATTACTGGTGCTTAATAACAGTAGCAATGTTTTATTTAGAGTTGGTGCTGGACTTAAACACGTTCATGGCCTAGCAGCAACACAAACCTACTTCCTTATTATTTAAAAACAAACACACACACACACAGTGACAAAGATATGATGAGTTCTTGTTGGAAATTTCCCTCCCAACCTGAAAGGGCACGAAATAACGAAAGCGAAAGTCTTTGGAGGGGCTTGTCTGACAGTTCATTTCTGGGGTCGGGAAGTCTGTCAGCCTGGATGAAGGCAAGACTCTGTTGCAGGAATATTGACCTGGAAGGTAAACTAAGGTAGCAGCTGCAAGCAATAAAAGCAACTGCAATCGTTTATCAAGGGGTCATGCGTGATAGCATAAAGGGGCCGGAGAATCATTAATCTTTTCCTTCGCTTGGGTTTTGTGCATTTACCTGGAAGGACTGAGAGAGCCGCATTACTAATTGCCTGAAAACCGTTTGTGTGAAAAGAATATTCGTGAGTGTTTGTTTGTTTTACGTGTTAGTTATTGTCTTGTTTGTTGAACCACCAGACAGCTAAACAAGTTTCTGGAGCTGTCGCTTTTGAGCCAGCACAAGCCAGAACTGCACTTCACAACTGTCACAAAAATAGCTTGTTATCACCCACCACGAGCACTAATACACCCTGGGATCCTTCAAGAAGCTGCTTGATGAGATTCTGGGATCAATAAGCTACTAACAACCAAAAACGAGCAAGATGGGCCAAATGGCCTCCTCTCGTTTGTAAACTTTATGTTCTTATATTCAACTGAAACACTTGAAACAAGTAGATATCCAAAGCTAAAAAAAAAAAAAAAAAATCAGATTAACAGCCACGGATTTAAAGAAAGATTTGGAAGCATCAATCATAAAGGTGCACGAAAGAACTGTACAAAGGCATCTGAACACAGAAGAGTTGTATGCACACAGACCTCTCTGCAAACCACTTTTAAAGAAAATCCGTAAAATAAGTCTTACATTTTCCAAGAAATGTGAACAGCAATCTGAAGCATTCTTCAGAAAATTCTCTGGTCCAATGAGACTAAAATCAAACTTTTCTCCAAAAATGGACCACAGTATGTTTGGATAAAAAAAAAGGGAAAACCTTTAATGAAGAAAACCTTGTACCTACAGACATGGAAGTGGGGACTGGAGACATGCGTGTGATTGAAGTGCCATGCATCAAAACATTCTACAAAGTACAATGATATCATCTGCTCGTAGGCTGATTGGCAGACAGTTTATCTTCCAACATGACAACGACCCAAAGCATAACACAAAGTTAACTCTGGCATTCTTGAAGAAAATTAAGTTAAAAGTTCTGGGATGGTGTCCAGGGTGGCAGCTTCAACAACATTACTGGGGAGTTGATTCCAGACCCTCACAATTCTCTGTGTAAAAAAGTGTCTCCTATTTTCTGTTCTGAATGCCCCTTTGTCTAATCTCCATTTGTGACCCCCGGTCCTTGTTTCTTTTCTCAGGCTGAAAAAGTCCCTTTGGTCGACACTGTCAATACCTTTTAGAATTTTGAATGCTTGAATTAGGTCGCCACGTAGTCTTCTTTGTTCAAGACTGAACAGATTCAATTCTTTTAGCCTGTCTGCATATGACATGCCTTTTAAGCCCGGAATAATTCTGGTCGCTCTTCTTTGCACTCTTTCTAGAGCAGCAATATCTTTTTTATAGCGAGGTGACCAGAACTGCGCACAATATTCAAGATGAGGTATTACTACTGCATTGTACAGTTTTAACATTACTTCCCTTGATTTAAATTCAACACTTTTCACAATGTATCCGAGCATCTTGTTAGCCTTTTTTATAGCTTCCCCACATTGTCTAGATGAAGACATTTCTGAGTCAACAAAAACTCCTAGGTCTTTTTCATAGATTCCTTCTCCAATTTCAGTATCTCCCTAATCCATGTACATGTGTTTCCTTGAATCCCTACTGCGTTCAGTTTGAGAATTAATATAATATTAATATACTATAAACACTTAATATTTCATTGTATGATACGTGTACTTATATAAGCTGATAATCATAAGTAAATTGCATTCAAAAATTTCATTTTTAAATGAAAATGTAAATATTGTCAATTTCAATGAAATGGTCACCCAAAGCAAGGGGATTCCAGTCTGAAGTCCAAGTCAGTTAAAAGTCTGAAATGTGTATAACACGGTGTTAGAACACTGGCCTAAGTATAAAAGTTTATTTGCTAGATGTCTTTGCGTGAAGCTGGCCTAACTGGAAGACTTACTGCAAAGAAACCATTGTTAAGAGTGCAGAATAAGAGGAAGAGACTTGCCTGGGCCAAAAAACACAGAAACTGGATGTTTGAGGAGTGGAAGTCGGTCTTATGGACCAATGAGTCAAAATTTGAAATATTTGGGTCCAACCGCCGAGTATTTGTAAGACACAGAGAGGGTGAGAGCATGAGTTCTGCATGTGTGGTTCCTACTCTCAACAATCTATTCTGCCAGTAAGCAGGAGCTGCGGTACAGTATATGAAGAAGAAAAATATGTAACCCTAGGAAACTGTAAAAGGGTGCAAATGAATTACTCCCATTTCTCAAATCGGACAAGGATGTTACTGGTATTAAAATAAAGGTAAGAGATTAAAATTTAATTACACGTAAGGATAATTTAAACACACCTAGGTGCATTAGAACATAAGAACATAAGAAAGTTTACAAACGAGAGGAGGCCATTCGGCCCATCTTGCTCGTTTGGTTGTTAGTAGCTTATTGATCCCAAAATCTCATCAAGCAGCTTCTTGAAGGATCCCAGGGTGTCAGCTTCAACAACATTACTGGGGAGTTGATTCCAGACCCTCACAATTCTCTGTGTAAAAAAGTGTCTCCTATTTTCTGTTCTGAATGCCCCTTTTTCTAAACTCCATTTGTGACCCCTGGTCCTTGTTTCTTTTTTCAGGCTGAAAAAGTCCCTTGGGTCGACACTGTCAATACCTTTTAGAATTTTGAATGCTTGCATTGCGCACCTTGCTGCTTACAAAGGGTTAATAAGTGACAATCATATAAGACAGTTGTATACAAAATGCAGTAAATCTAAAAATTCATATGAACTCAATATCAGGGATTTAGCATGAGATATGAAGCAAAAAGATAGTGTACTACACTGTGAAAGAAATTAATTTCATTCAGCCATTTAAGATAGCTTTACCACACCTACTGTTCAGTATAAGATGGCCGGCCATACAGTTCAGTACATTCAATAAAAAGTTAAAGGCATCCAACAAATTCTTCAAGGGTAGCATTTAAAGATTGTGAAACAAACAGTCCTAGAGATACTGTAGCAATTTATTGTGCAGCGGCAGGACTGTACTGTACTTTTAGATAATCACATTTCCCTACTCTGGTAAATGCCAAAAAGCTTTTAAAAGTCAATAGGCATGAAAGTTAAAGCAAAAATTCTGGTTCTAGGGCAGTTAAAGACAGATGAAAATTAAGTAAAAGATATAATTTATTTAAGCATTGCTTCTTTTATTTAGGTCATTCCATGGAATAAGGAACAGTGCCAGTGATGTTTTGCCTTAGATCTTATCAGCCAGCAAGAATACATTTAACAGTAACCTGGGGGTAACACTAAGAGCAACATGTCTTGGGAACGTGTTTTGTCATTTTTGTAGCCACTTTATGCCAAATTCTAGCAGCTGACAGAGACCAAGGTAGTGAAGAGAAGTCTTTCAGACAAGCGGGCTACAGGGTGGAATGTTTCTTGATTTGTGATTTCTCATTCTGTGTGCCAGGATAATTCAGATATACTGGACTGTAGACAAACATACTTGCATATATCTCATACACTGTACTTTTTTCACCAATATACAGGAGATGTGATTCATTACAGGGCTGCCTGGAAGTCACTAACATGTATTGGTTGCTCCAAGGCAAATCATCTTTGGATACAGGATACCAATTTTTTTTGTTTTAAATACAAACTATGGGAACAGGTTTTCACTGGTAATAAAGATCACACCACTAAACTGTCACTCCCAATTTAAAGCACACAATATGAATTTTGATTTAGACTGCCCCTTAGCACCAGCATACAGAAGGTATACCTCTGAACTGAAGCTCTGTGAAGAACGGGCCACTATTTCAATTATACTCAACAATTCATTATCCACTCTCATTTGTTAACCATTTTCTCAGTTAAATGTAATAAACTGAAATTTTTTTTTTTTTTTTTTTAAAGCAATACATATGAAAAAAATTAAACTTGTAGCATATTACAGTAATGACGACAAAAGTGTACTCTTTCTTCTTTAATGGTAATTTTCCTTCTAAATAAATGAAAACATTAAGTTTTTCTAAATGCAGCATTGCCAACATCAGAGCTTCAGAAGCAGACGAGATTAACCACTTAAGTGATGTTAGTTTAACAAAATTAGGTCTTATAACCATAACATTTGACATTAACTCTTTGCAGATGGTCCATTATAGTTTCAAATTAGATAGATGATGTAATTGCAGACCACGCAGTGACAAGTGTGTTTTTTTTTTTATTTTATTAAAATTTCAACTAAAAGCCGTCATTAGACTTCAGACAATTAACCGAAATGCATGTAGTTGGGTCTATGAACCAAGAGTGATAGTTAAGCTATTTTATTTATAGTTTTTTTTTTTTTTTTGTTTGTTTGTTTTTGCCAGGTGATTTGGCGCTCAAAAGAACAAAAATCATACTACAAATCACCCAAAATGTTCATAAATCCAAAGAGACATTAGCATCATATTCATTGTAGTGAAATATCCATAGGAGACAGTTCAGGGATGTAGCTAGCTATTGCATTCACCATGTCTCCTCCCACTAGTACTAGGCTGTTAGTTTTTATAGTTTGTTTTCTGTCACTTCTTTCATAGTCGCTTGTGTTCTCCCTTTCCAAGTCGTCAGACACACTCCCTAAAAATTTTAAGACAAGAAAAAGAATGTACCAATACTGTACTAATGCAAGTAAAGAAATGTTCATTGTATTCCTTATTGATTGCTTGCTATCACGACTCTCTCCAAAACATAGAATATTGTATTTATTATATAGATTTACCTTCCAAAAATGTGGTTGAGAGGGGTAAATTGGTATGTTAGGTTGAGGGGCACTGTAAAAGGACGAGCAGCCCTGTACATGATTGTTTATTTCTTTCGAGAACGGGGTCTCCCCCTCCGCCCCTGTGTCTCAATTGTGTTATTTTGTACTTGTGTTTTATAATTTATGTATTATTATGTAGGACGAGCAAGGTGCTGTACTTCAGTGTTTTGTTATTGTTCATTTGCAAGAAGCCGTAGGTTTAACAATTTAAAAACCTTGTGGAGAAGGTGGCCATCGTAGGTTTAACAATTTAAAAACCTTGTGGAGAAGGTGGCCATCTCCCGAATCAATAATGTGATTAATTTGTTGCTAATCGGGAGATGGTCACCTGCATATAAGCCTGAAGCTCTCTGCACTCAGGGTGGGTGTTCCGAAGTGGAGAACGAGAGCAGAGGAGACGAGAGGGAAAACGAAACTAAAATATAAATATGAACAGTGACAGCAACTGCAACTGCCCAGCCTGACCTATTGTTTGTGTTTAGTGTTCAAGATTACTTTGTTTAAATTTTTATTTTTCCTCTGTGAGCAGTGTGTTTTATGTTTAAATATTTATTTTATTTTTGTTTAAATAAACTGTACACGCCACGTCTTTTGCCCTGCAGTACTGCATTTGTTTTTGTTCTTGCTTCTGGCCTGACGTCACCACTACAGCAACCCCTGTCACAGGGACTAAGACGGCACTGAGAAATCCTGAAGATCAAGAATCCAGCCGCTTATTCACCAGTTACAAACATGCACTGCTAGTGAGTGGATTCAACCATAGGTTTTTTTTTGTTTTTGTTTTTGTTTTGTTTTTAATATTGAAAATCCAAACTTACTGGTTACATGTTTCTGGCAATTCCCAGGCAGTTAACAATTAGCTGTCCTGGCATTTCTATGATTGATTCTCTAGCTACCACATGCATATTCATAATTGACCATTAGACACAGGGAACGAAAGTAGTACAAGAAGCTTGATAACATGCAAACTCCAGCTGTTCTGCAAAATTGCTATGCATATTCTTTACATATGAAAAAGGGTAGAATGTTCACAATCTGTAAAGGGTTAAAATACAATTAGAAAACGGTTCAGTACCATCAGTCAATCGGCTTCCAGCTCTAGCGGGCTTCTATCAGACAGTAGATGCCTTCTGCTATGTCACAGCATAAACTGTGATTTAAAATCAATCCATGCAAATACAGACTTTCTTTTTGACTTGCTGTTGGAAAGCTCAGTTCACATCTATTGGACAGCCAACATTAAAGAAAAAAACAACTCATCCAAATGTATTTTATTATCACCAAAACCAGCCAACCAATACTTTGCACCGATAAAAACAACCGGTCTGGTACCTGCAACTTCCGAGTCAGCCAATCACAGCCTGTCAGAGAGACTTCCAACAACAAACCAAGACAGACAGCTCAGTAGTATTGTTCCATTGAGATATCTGGCACTGTCCAGATAAACTATTAGCAACTCTGACGAATAAAAAGTTATTTGTTAGTAAAGTTTTTTTTTTTTTTTTCCTCCTCTCATTACGTATGATCTTTTATGAATATTTTTGGGAACTTCTCAGCAGAAGGGTACACAACAAATCATTACAAGTTCAAGGTAAATATAGTTTTTAAAGGAAAGAAGAAAAAACATTTTCTATTAGTGCCCTTTGATGAAGGCCTGCGTGGTAGTTGTCCTTGACTTTCATTGGTGCCCTTGCCTTTGGCTAGGGACACATAACCAATCACAGTCAACTACCACAAGGTAAATAAAATACAATGGAAGAGTGCTTTAACCAAGTTTCATCACAATTGGCATATAAGGATTATCAATAAGGATAAGAAGGGAAATTAATGTGAAATTGTGTACAATGACTCAGCGTGGACTAGTGCCTATCAACTATAACTGGGGTTTGTTAGACTGAACGGCAGGCGGCCGGTCAGCTCTTATTTAGCAGCGCGCATATCAGGCTGATGACAGTGGGTACTATTCAGCTCACTGCTTCTCCTCCTTACCCCGCTGCAAAAACTGCACAATGGTACAGCTGAGGAAATCAGAGTTCTTACAGCCTACACACATTCAAATATTGCTTATATGTTTTATGGTAGGATCATTATTCAAAATTTAGAACTACTCGCTGTGTATTTAATACATGGTGCTATGCAGGTTTCCAAAATATATGGGAGAGCAATGGTTGGTAACACCACCGGTTACTGCAGTGTTTGAATGCTTTCCACTACTATTCATTTGACAAAAGTACATTAACCTGTGGAGTAAAAAGGTGTGCAGTTGATTCATGGGACATAAAACTACACGTATGCTTTCCTACCTAAATAAAAACCTGTATTCATTCAAAGCATTATTATGGGAAGACAATGTGGTCCTGCATTGGGCCAGGTACCCGCGGGTCAGGTTCAGGTCAGAATGTTAACTTTCTCGCGGTTTGTCGTACGGGTTTTACGGGTCAAAATTTTTTATTTTTGAGTCAGGCTTGGGTCTGAATTTGAACCACCAAAAACGTCCTCTGTCCTTGCAGCATACTCGTCTGCAACCCTTTCCCAAATAACGTATTAGAAGCTAAATGTACCAGTATTACCTGCACTAAAGTGGGAGGTGACTGGGGAGGAGTCAGCTGACTAAGCAGTGTACTCTGTTTGTAATGTCGCTTGTTTGATACATCGCAAGATCCTTTTATCACGACTGCTTGGTGATATTAAAAATGAATGTGTGTGGACATGGTGAAACAAAAGATAGCGCAGGGTTTATATCATGCAGTGGATAATAGTGCAAGAGGTAAACCAGAAGTGTGGAATTGTTTTGTTATCATAGCAAATTAATATAATGAACATTTGACTGGATTCATTGCTTGTAAAAGCTGTCATGTTTTTGTGTATGACAGCCACATCTCCGTGAAAGCACAGGTGTAGCTCCTTTTAAACTGGTGGCATAAAAGGAATAGTAAAGTATGTAGAGATAGTTAATATGTTACAATGTTAAAATATATCCAGACCACCAGAGTATACACTCAATCTGTGGAGAATGGTAGAGATATCCGTGTGTGAATGCGAGAGCGTGACAGAGTCAGTCGACACAGGCAGTAGGTAAACGACAAAAGCAGGTTTAGGTTGGGCTGGAGGTCTCATTAAAGCGGGTCGGTCGGGTCACTGGTAAGATTATATACTAAAAAAATTACTCTGTCAAAAAATGCACCAAACAGTATTTACTTTAACAAATTGTTTTACATATGACACACTTCAGTTGATGACATTTAAGAATACTGCAATAATATATTCAGAATGTAGGCTTAATGTTCAGAATCTGTGGATTTGTAATTCAATCAAATCAGAAAATATTTAAAATCAATAGTAATGGTTCAAAAGTATGGTAGAGCATGATATGTCACATATTAAGCAGAAAATTAAACAACTCAAGGTTGCATTAAGTACCACTCTCAATTACAGTACAGTTCAGCAATTACACTCCATATGCATCTTCTGAAAAGTTCATACTGTTAGTTCAGCAAATTTCTAACAGATGGTACCATTACAATTTGTAGATCAGCTTAAAAAAAATATTCACTGAAACAAAATTAGCCTTCATTAAATGAAGGGTGCTCCACTGGGACTTTTCAACTGAAATCAACAGTGCATTGGATGAATAAGCAGACACCAAGACAAGTCAGTTTCACACATGCTGAAACTATTTTTTTTCAAAAAGAATAATAATGTGTTTCAAGAACAAAGGAAACTGCTGCAAGATTTAAAATTAGTACTGCACAGGCTACTGTAGATGTATTCAGCACTATCAGTACACATTTAGTAGACTTGTTTCATCACCTTTCTCACTGCAATTACCTTTAGATGATACAAGGCCTGTTTGTAGTACTTTAACCCAGTACACCCCTAATTCAAGGGAGCTGAATTAATTTAATTGGACATCCAGGTTACATTTAAAAACTTGGCTTCAAACTTTGCTTATAGGTAACATAAAAACAAAACACAATGTGAAAAAAATATTTCTAACAAGTGCTAACTGAAAAAGCATAGATGAGTGCTGCATTGGGTTATGTATTTATAGGTTAGAGAAATGCTTTCATAGCGTCTGTGTCTGAAGCAAGAGAACAAAAATCAGTCTTATCAAGCATTCTACATTATAAGTGAGTGAATATCTTAGAAAGGTATGGCTGCTGTGCTCAGTGTTTTCACTTTGTGTGCATCTCTCCCAGTGATCTACTACAGCACGACACTACTACCCCGAGACCACAGGACCCAGGAGATATCACGAAGGCACAGGAGGCAGCATGTTAGATTGACAACCATAAATGAGTCAAGTTTAAATCAGGAAGAGGGAAGGTTTTTCTTTTGATGAAAGTGTCATTTACACACAAATACTATACGAAATAGACAATTAAAACAGGTTCATATGCAAGGATTCAAATAAGTGGTCTGCATGAAGACTAGAATATAAAAGTGAGGACTTGTTGGGGAAAAAAGACTCCTCATGCCATAGTAAGATATAGCTGAATATCTTTCTTTAAAAGTATTACCTTTAAGGACTCCCAAAACATTTTTAAAATAATTCATGATATTGTCGTGGCCATAAACATTTTCATAAAGTAGTAACATCACTTTTTAACTTGAATAAACACTTCAAAAAAAGTAAATGTGGAAAGGAGGGTGCATTTTGTAGGAAGTCCCTGAACTTTATAATGACAGACATATACAGACCCCAAATGACTCACTTCTCAAATCTGAAGTAGCACCGTTGACTTCAGGTACAGCACCATTTAGCAGCTTATGTTGGATGTGCATCCTAATCTGTACAAAAAATGTTTAAGTTTGTCAGCTACAATATGGATCAAGAGCAACACCTGCTAATTTATAAACTGTCATGCCAATTTTGGCAAGGTGATAGATTGGTGAAAGAGAAAACACATAACGCTACGTGTGTCTTCTATCAATTGTGTAACTTCAGGCTGCTTTCAAATGTTAAGAAATCCTCACATCCTTGACACCATCACTTTCACCATCTCATTTTCCTAAAAATCTAGGTGTTATTCTTGACCCCTCCCTCTCCTGCTTTCTTGGCAACATCTACCAAATCCATCCTTTTGTCACTAATTCTTTCACTCAACTCCTGTACTCTCCAGATTGGACTACTGTAAATCTCTCCTTGCTGGTCCTCCTGGTTCGGCTTCAATTAAGATTCTGCTGTCGTCTTGTTTTCTCCTAACCTTGCTACTCTCATGCTACCCCTCTGCTTCACACTCTCCACTCTCCTATCTTTGCTTGCATTCAATTCAAGACACTTGTTCTTGCCTACCACTTGGTCTGGTTGATACCACAACACTGATCAGTCCAAGACAGATGATCCAATGGGCAATTATTCAGCAACTAATAAATTAAACCTTATTAAAAACAACAAACAGAAACCAGAAACAGTTTAACAATTTAGAAAAACAGAGACAATCTTCAATAGTATGGTTAAGGTGTTTTTTTTGTATTTTTTTTTTTTTTTTAGTGTTTCCTTGTGTTCTCCAGGTCTTTTTATAGACTGTGAAAAAAACTGCAATCACCATAGCAACACTGTGTGCGTGGGCAGGTTTTATGCATATCCCGCCTAGGATGCAGAGAAACACAAATCCAGTACACAGTTCAGTTGCAATAATATGTGCACAACGAGGTGGATTCACTCAACTATCCCCACTAAAATTACCCAAATCTGGGCTAGTTTCTCTTGAATGGCATCAAATAGGTACACATTTAAACGCACGCACTCTCTTGATTCCAGCACAAACAAAGCAGTCCATACTGTAAAAAATATATGCCTAAAAATACAAATTCAAGCTGCAGAGTGTTACTGCTGTATATCTTAGCATTTAGATTCTTCCACACTATATTCTGGAACAACACAAGCTTGAATTGAACTGTATTTGAATTGTACTGTATTGAATAAGCAGTTGTTTAATTGACCCTGCATTGGTATTTTAATTTATATTTATGGTCTCCACATGCATATGGGGGGTGGTCTGGAACAACACAACCCTGTGTGGTCTAGTGGTTAAAGAAACTAGCTTATAACAAGGAGGTCCCGAGTTCAAATCCCAGCTCAGCCACTGACTCATTGTGTGACCCTGAACAAGTCACTTAACCTCCTTGCGCTCCATCTTTTGGGTGAGACGTTGTAAGTGACTCTGAAACTAATGCATAGTTCACACACCCTTGTCTCGCATCTTGTGAAGTGCTTTGTGATGGTGGTCTACTATGAAAAGCGCTATATAAAAATAAAAATTATTATTATTAGGCTTCCAAGCCAAAGGCTGGGAAGCCTACTTTTATTGTTATATTTTTTTATTTTCTTCCCAAAACTTTAAACTGCTGCTGCTTCAAAGCTGTGTGACAGATCAGGTTCTGTCTTGGCAGGTAACAAGCTGGACACATTTGCTGTCTGATGCTCAAAAAATTTGCGGCTGCATCATTGCAATTGGCGCTGTGACGCATTTTTCAATAAAACCTTTCGAAATCTTCTTTGGAACCGGTTAAGCGATTGATCTGACAATTGGCATATCATCAGCATCCAAACTCGCATCATGTATGCGAAGCAGAAGTTTCTGTGATAAATTTTAATGTCAAAATGGCTGCCACAAATCTTATCAAAACGCGCCCTTAACAGCAAACTGCTGCCATTTGAACACCGTTTGATCAACAAATTCCTAACTTGGTAGTTATTGTCCCAGTAACAATGGAATATAAAAATGTCAAAATGGTTATGTTTTATAAAATAAGATGGCCGTCAGGTGTACATTTACCTCTGAAATTTAAACCTGCGTCAGTTGACAAACTGTTTACTTTACTAACTCCAAACCCCACAAGCATCTTCCCTGATACTGACTTTTAATACAACTGACTTTTAAAAAAAAAAATGGTGTTCTAGTTATTATTATCATCATTATTATTTATAAACTTTGTCATAGAATAATCTGCTTAATTCCAGTCAAAAATACATTAATGATTCATCTTAAGCCCTTCTTTAAGTACAAAACCTAAATATTACAATGAAAAGGAAATTTGCCTGAGCATCTGTGGTCATGTGTGCATTATTTGCCACTGTTCTGAAAATGTTTATGCAGTATTAGTATCTACAGACCATGAACATTCTTGCAATAGACAATGATTCAGAGCAGGTTCATTCAAGATTTTCTCAGAGACAATTCTGCATAATTAGGAAGAAATGGCCCATCAAAGAGACTCAACATGCAATGGGTATACTGTAAGCAGGGTTTCCCAATCCTGGTCCTGGGAGACTCCTGTGTCTGCTAGTTTTCATTCCAACTAAGTTCTCAATTACTTAATCAGACCTTTAATTGAACTAATAAATGCACCTAATTAGACCTTTTTATTATTAATTGTTCCCAGCTCCTAAAAAGTTGCTGATTTCAAGTTACTTAAACAATTGTAAAGTTAACTAGAAATCCAACTGTTTAAAAGCTGAAAGCAATTAAAACAGGTCTAATTAAGACAATGAATAGTTCAATTAAGGGGTCAATGAAGTAAATGAGAACTCAGTTGGAGTACAAACCAGTAGACATAGGGGTCCCCCAGGACCAGGACTGGGAAACCCTGCTGTAGTGTAATGTAGATATTCAAAAATGTACATACAGTACACCTTTAGACTGAGCATAAATCAAGTCTGAATTTTTAAATCCTGAGCAAGTCTTACACCCCTGTTGTTCAATGGTAGGCCATTGAAAGTAGCCACCCACTGGCCCATACTGCAGTGTTGCAAATGTCTTTTTATGAATGTACTGGTAAGCTGAGGTCGTATTGGCCACCTTCACCATTACTTCTGTGACACTGCACTGTTTACTGGGACATGAGATGTCTCTCTGCAGCAAGGTTAGATTGGGGATCTGCACCAGAGACAATGGAAGCCTCAGCAGGTAGAAACTGGCCAAGGCTCAGTTTACCTGCGAGTGTACCCTAAAACTGTAATTACCTTGAGACAGCAGGGGCAGTCATCAGACATGCCAAGGAGATCTGGGAGAACCAGGGGGGCCGAGCGCTGGATTACAGCAGCGAGAACCCTATCAAAAATAGAGCGTTTGGGCTCATCTTCCATGGGCCAAGGCACCTACGACGCAGTGGCACAGTTGGAGTAACCTGGTACCAAATGGGGTCACTGGTACCGACCTTGGTGTTGAACCAGGTCACTGGTACCAGCTCTGGTACCACAAGAAGTGGAGTTCAGGCTAAGACCTTAGAGAGCCACTGGCAACTGCAAAGCATGCACTGTTAAACAGACAGGGGCTTCACATCACCTGCTATCTAGAAAAAACAAGTAGCCTTCGTTGGCAGTGATACTAAAACAGAGAAGCAGATGCTAAAAAGCCCTGAACACTGGCAGTGTCTCTGTAGTGTGAAAAGCTGACTAGAAAAAACAGACAGGTATCACAGCCTTGTATACAGAGGCAAACCTAATACAGGGAGTTAGCCTACATATGCACTGGATTTCTGAAGTAAAACTGAAAATAATTAAAACCCTGCATAAAATTATATTCTATATGAAAAGACACTAGCAAGAAAATATCATCCACTCTTGAAGAGCTGAGCAGCAAGGAGCGGGGAGAGCCATCTGCTTTGCACCGCACACAAGGCCGTGGTGGGACTTAATGAGAACCTAGGCTAAGATATAATTATACCCTTAATATTAAAGCAAAATTATTGCAGAATTGAAATGACAGAAAAAGTGAAATAGTAACGTTTCTAATTTGGACTGAAAGTCAGAGCTCACTCCTTTCTCAGGCAGGCAGAGATGACATCTGACGCAAACGGGGATCTTAAAGGAGCAGCTTTGACATAAGTGCTCAGGTAATTTGGGCTGTACGAGATGTTCCGTTCCATAACGGTTCAATTTTGTACTTGAAAGGGAACTGTGTTACTCTGTACATTTAAGTACTTAAAAACAAGGTTGCATTAAACACCACTCTCAATTACAGTACAGTTCCACAATTACGCTCCACATGCATCTTCTGAAAAGTTCATACTTAAGTTCTACGACAACATTTCTAACAGACAGTACCATTTCAATTTGTTGATCAGCTTAAAAAAAATATTCACTGCAACAATTAGCCTTCATTAAATGAAGGGTGCTCCACTGGGACTTTAACTGAAATCAACATTGCACCGATGAATAAGCAGACACCAAGACAAGTCAGTTTCACACACACTGAAACTATTTTTTTTCAAAAAGAATAATAATGTGTTTCAAGAACAAAGGAAACTGCTGCAATATTTATTAAAATTAGTACTGCACAGGCTACTGTAGATTGTATACAGCACTATCAGTACACATTTAGTAGACTTGTTTCATCACCTTTCTCACTGCAATTACCTTTACATACAAGGCCTGTTTGTAGTACTTTAACCCAGTACACCCCTAATTTACTTAAACTACAGACCAGTAAGCCTGACTTCTATTATATGCAAACATATGGAAACTATGATAAGATCCAAAATGGAAAATTACCTATATGGTAACAGGGTCCTGGGAGACAGTCAACATGGTTTTAGGAAAGGGAGATCGTGCCTAACTAACTTGCTTGATTTTTTTGAGGATGCAACATCGATAATGGATAATTGCAAAGCATATGACATGGTTTATTTAGATTTCCAGAAAGCTTTTGACAAAGTCCCGCACAAAAGATTAATTCTCAAACTGAACGCAGTTGGGATTCAAGGAAACGCATGTACATGGATTAGGGAGTGGTTAACATGTAGAAAACAGAAAGTATTGATTAGAGGAAAAACCTCAGAATGGAGTGTGGTAACCAGCGGTGTACCACAGGGATCAGTATTAGGTCCTCTGCTATTCCTAATCTACATTAATGATTTAGATTCTGGTATAGTAAGCAAACTTGTTAAATTTGCAGACGACACAAAAGTAGGAGGAGTGGCAAACACTGTTGCAGCAGCAAAGGTCATTCAAAATGATCTAGACAAGATTCAGAACTGGGCAGACACATGGCAAATGACATTTAATAGAGAAAAGTGTAAGGTACTGCACGCAGGAAATAAAAATGTACATTATAAATATCATATGGGAGATATTGAAATTGGAGAAGGAATCTATGAAAAAGACCTAGGAGTTTTTGTTGACTCAGAAATGTCTTCATCTAGACAATGTGGGGAAGCTATAAAAAAGGCTAACAAGATACTTGGATACATTGTGAAAAGTGTTGAATTTAAATCAAGGGAAGTAATGTTAAAACTGTACAATGCACTAGTAAGACCTCATCTTGAATATTGTGTTCAGTTCTGGTCACCTCGCTATAAAAAAGATATTTCTGCTCTAGAAAGAGTGCAAAGAAGAGCGACCAGAATTATTCCGGGCTTAAAAGGCATGCCATATGCAGACAGGCTAGAAGAATTTAATCTGTTCAGTCTTGAACAAAGAAGACTATGTGGCGACCTAATTCAAGCATTCAAAATTCTAAAAGGTATTGACAGTGTCGACCCAAGGGACTTTTTCAGCCTGAAAAAAGAAACAAGGACCAGGGGTCACAAATGGAGTTTAGAAAAAGGGGCATTCAGAACAGAAAATAGGAGACACTTTTTTACACAGAGAATTGTGAGGGTCTGGAATCAACTCCCCAGTAATGTTGTTGAAGCTGACACCCTGGGATCCTTCAAGAAGCTGCTTGATGAGATTTTGGGATCAATAAGCTACTAACAACCAAACGAGCAAGATGGGCCGAATGGCCTCCTCTCGTTTGTAAACTTTCTTATGTTCTTATGAATGATCATCTTCACCTCATGTTGCAGCATTTCTTTCCTGCTGGGGGGGAGTCTTGACAATGCTCCCATCCACAGAGCATAGCATGACACTAATGTTAATATTGGCAGCACGTGGTGGCCCAACACCCTATTAAGTGAATATATTTATGCAAAACTGTTCCATTTTTTTTATATATATATATATATATATATATATATATATATATATATATATATATATATACTATGATAATCATATATAGCATACTATGCAGAAATCAGTTGCAGAAATGCCCGGGCAGTTCGTGAAGTGCCCAGCTAGTGCGGGCAGATGGGCTGATGCCGAAGAAAGATTTTAACAGATACAGTATACTACTAATAGAGTGTGAATTACCTCTGTTGCCTTTAAGCACAAAAGTGCACCACCATCGAGCCACCCATTACCATGTTTATTTAAATAACTTAAATACTTTCTGACAATGCTAGTTTAAAGCAATGGTACTCAACAAAATATCAATGCACAAGGTTATTTTCATTGTGAGTTAGATATAGAGGCTAGAGTAATTAGGGCGGAAAAAAACAAGTTCAGAAAAATGCAACAATGTTATTGTATTCTTGTTGCAGTAATGCAATATAGATCACTGTGCAGAGTTCCGCTGAATGAGATATTCAATATCAGCAAGAGACTAATAATCACAGATTAAACATGCAAAAGCCACGCAGTTAAATATAGTTACCTGAAACTCAGGAAGAATGCAGTGCCAAACAACTAATTAATCATAGTAATATTAATCTTATTTTGGGAATACAACTGGAATTGAGTTAGTGCTGCTCAAAAGAATGAAAGGTGTCGCCAGTGAAGTCTGACGCAGTTTGGTGGAAATTAAAGCTTAAAAGCATGATGTGGTAGATGTGAACTTCTTTTTACATAACTGAGCTTCCGAACCTTGCCTGTTTTACGATCTTTCATTCAAACAAAGCAACTCTGCACTGAGATCTGTATGCATTACTGCAATAAGACTACAATAAAACAATCCTGCATTGTATCTAATCCATGACATAACCTGTGGATTGATATTTTGTTGAGTTTCGCTGCTCTAAACTGGGTTGTCAGAAAGTATTTAAGCGGTGTGCTTTTGGCAGAGGTAATTCACTCTCTATTAGTAGTATACTGTATCTGTTAAAATCTTTTCTTAGCATGGGTGGCTGTGGGCAGATGCCGAAATTACATAAAATTCAATGCTAATTCGGCATCTGCCCACCGCAGCTGGGCAATTCGCGAACTGTGGGACATTTTGGCAACTGACCGATTTCGACATCAGTCCATAACAGATACACATCTCGCACAAAGCAATTTTTCAATTGCCATTTTTTTCAACTGCGCTAATTTTGGTGAGGCAGTAAATTAGTGCACGAATACAAGCACCTGATTTTTGTATCCAAATACAAGAAAAAAATAATCGGATATTTGTCCCAGCACTTTTATAATATATTATAGTAAGAGTGACAGACAGTTTCTTGCTTAACCTTTAGCAGTCCATTTATTCAGTGCTTGTCAGGCACATCAGGTCCAATTTATTTTCACATACACAGTTTAAAATATTTTTTTTCACAATAAAACAGGTTTAAAAAAGGCACTGCATATCAAAAGGACACTCAGTACTGCATCTCCAGCCAAGCCCCATCCCTTGTTGCTGTATTTTTCACATACTTCTTCATCCTTCATTTATCACATACTGATAAATCCTTGTTTTTATCACCAAACTCCTCAATAATGCGATCCATGTCATTATTCTATTACTATAACATCTCAAAAAGCTCTGCAAATATATGCGATATTCTTTGAGCGCTGGATGCAGAAGTAGCTATCTCCTTTGTTTCTGTCCATGTTATCTCTGTGGTGCAGAGGCTATCGGATCTGCCCTTTTTTTCAGATTCATTTGGCTCCTATCGGTCTCACTCAGCCATTGAAAGGATTTCTCTGCTTTTTCCAGAGAAAAAATGACTGGAGACATGTGCTTTACATCTTTTTTGATGATGTCAGACTGGAAAGGGAAAATTGTAATGTCAGACCTGGCCCGACATAGGACCGCAAAGGGTTAAACCCGATTTTGGCCATTTCAAAACTGACCGGGACACCATTTGGCCTGTTTGGTGTCCGTTTCACAGATAATTTTTTGGTGTAGATTGTGAAAATCCATTGAGTAGTTTTAAAATTACAGAATGGTGTAAAAATTAAGTTTTTACAAATTACTCAGGCAAATTTTTGCTCTCAAATAACTAAAAAACGGCTGCAAGTTTAAATACCTCCTTTGTTAGGCTGGTAGAATTAGTTAACGAGGAGGTTTTTTCATAATTATGAAAATACGCCTGCGCACTTCGGTCATATGTTAGAACGTTTGGTCACCTGTTGATTCGCTTCTTCTTTGGTCAAACTCAAGGCTAGCAAATATAAAAAAAGAAACTAGAATACTAATTAAGCGATCGAGCCTGTCGATGTGGGCTCTACCATGTGGTAGATGACCGCGACTGGAGTTAAACATCTCGAGCTGTAGGTGACGACGGTAACAAAAGTCAAGGACATCTACCACACAGTAGAGTCCGCTTCAAGAGGGCTCTATTGCTATTACAAAATGATTTATTTCTACATTTTACATTTATCTTTAAAAAAAAAAAAAAAAAAAAAAAAGCAACTTTAAAACCTACCTTGAACTTCTGATATTTTTCGCCAGGTAACATTCCACTGAGGAAAATAGTCCCTAACATAATTAGAATAGAAAAACGACACACACACAGAAAACTTTATTATGATTATTATTGCTAACATTTATTTATTGGTGTCTTACTCTTATTATAATTTATCTGGACATGTACAACTGTTGAATAGTCAGTGTAGTATTGAGTCGAAACTTGTTGGAGGCAGGGCATCATTCAAGCAGGCAGGGAGTGGATTGGCTTGGTGCTGAAAGAACTGAAACAGGGTTGGAAGTTTGACTGACTGGTTTTGAGGGAGGGTGTTGTTTGGATCCAGCCGATGACAGAATTGTGGACCAATCGTGTCTTCCCTGTTGATTTTCTGTCCAGTAGCTGTGAATTGAGCCCAGTGTCCTGTCACAGACATGATTTCCCTTGTCTCTAGACCAGCGTCAGAAAGTATGCTTTTTATGTTTGTCAGATTAGTTAAGGTAATGTTAAGGGAAAAAGCCGGTATTTGCGCACAAACTGATTTTAAAATATAATAATTTACAGTTAAGCACTTCAATGTTCCAGCGGGCATCTATGCAGAATAGAAGCCCACTAGATCTGGAAGCTGATTGGCTGTTCACACTCAAAAGTTTTCTAATGAAGAACGTATGATTGTTTTAACCACTTTAAAGATATTAACTTTTAGTTTTTAACATCTGGTTGCTCTCGTAAAGTACTTAAACACGTTGGCCTACACAGAAACATTACAAGAAGCCCAAATTCTCGGCATGTACGAATGTGTCAGCATGCCAAGCGGTCCCCTCGAAATGTATAAATCTGTGTAGATAACAAAATTAGGTAATACCTATTGTCAAGGAAATTCATGGTTAAATTCATTTTAATATAAGCATTTCCCAGATATTTCCTTTATACTATGGTCTGTGTGACATGCTGTGGTGATTGGGTTGTTAACACCATTTCCAGAACATTCTTAACCAGATCTACTTCAAAGCTTGTTGATTAGACCAAGGCACAGGCCAAATGTAGTGTTAACTCTCTGAAGCTCGCCTTCCAAAATGCTGTTTGACTGTCTGGCCTCCTAAGGTGTCATAAAACATACCAAGCCAAGCTACAGTGACTATGCAGTTGTACCATTATTGTGTTAAAATGCTTTAAGAATCATTTTTAATTTCAAAACTTGTAGACACAAGTTTAATAGTTATTTTAAGTAAGTTTCCCAATAAACCCAAAGGGTTTCTTGTGTTTTAAATGAATATTATAAACAAAACTATGTTTTAATATTATCCTTTGACTGTATTATGATGTTGTAGTGTCAATGGGGGGGCTGGGTCATCATATTCTGTGCATGAAAGTAACAGAATTGGAATATACAAGGGGGAGTCTTAAACCATTCTCTGTGTCTTCTTGGTTTCTGGTCACCAACTCGCCCACTAACAAAGTCATAAACTAAATACTGGACACATGGTTTATCTTCATGATCGATGAATGACTCATTCGGTGCCACAAGCCAACAATTCACACTTTAGTCAATAACCAGTCTATGTCATCAACTAGCCGACAGGGGGCAGAATGGCGGACCAATGGAGAACAAGGCGCCTCGTGAGTATGAGAACAACCAATGAAAAACACTTCACGTGGGCTCAGGTACTGCCTAAATTAACCCAACTATCCAATCACAGGGGTAGACAGAGACCTACAAAAATATAACCGCGACATTGAAACGACACTCCTGACACGAAATCAGAGGCTCCAATACACAAACCAGTCTTTGAACTGTGATAACCTGGAGATCCAGCCTGCGACCAGCTGGGCCACAGATACCGTTTTCGGACACTCTAATATGAGATTCTTCTAAAACTATTCTAGTGTTTGCCTTGGTGTGAGAGTCTGCTGCGTGAGACGTCTAAACTCCTAAAGTACTTGTCTAACTTAGCCCCGATTGATCACTGGAGAAAGAGTTGGATAAACATTTGAAGTCGACATAAACGGAAGTATATTCAATTTATTGAGCTGGCTGTGCCAGAGTTTGCGGTGGAATATCCCAGACATAACCGGACGAAGAGTGCACATATTGGTGGATGAATTGCTGTTTCAGTGGAATACCTAAACAGTTAATGACTCTTAGTTCTTTGCAAAGACATTTATTTCGTATCCTGAAATGGAGACGTTTCGGCAGGAAGGCAGACCCCGGAATCTAGCTGACCTTGATGGTGGGCAAGCTTCGAGCGACTGTATTGTTGAAGACAAGGAACAGCTGGAGGAAGCAGTGCAAATCCGTTAAGTATTCAATGAGTAGTGTTGTAATACTCTTATGAACTCGAGAATAAGCAGACCTTAAAGTTAAATTAATGTTTTGTTTTAAGAGGAATGCAAGAAAAGTATTATTGCTTTCAATTCATGCTTTGAATTAATGAACATTATAGTATTTGTTTGTATGTGACTTATACAAATTGATGATAGTTTCATAAGGCAATTATCATTCTGCGTTTAGAAGCTAGAATCCAAATTTAGCTGTCTTGATAACAGAATTCTTGGTAGGTTGTCTGGACGCAAAGAGTGTCTTTGCCTTGCAAGAGTGAGAACTGCCTTCTGAACCGAACTATATATACACGAGACTGATTTTACGATGCTTTATCAAATATTAACGAAAGTAAATATTTGTGTTACTAATGATATCCCTGTTAAGACTAACCTTCGTCTTCAATAGCTGCCAGGAATGCAGCTGTACCCTTAAGGGAATCTCCCATAGATTACGTTGAATCGCTAATCAACCAGTGGGAGTGGGGGTGTTGTTGTTTGAACCTTATTTTCTGTACTGTTTTTTTTTTTCCTTTCTGTATAATCTTGCACCTCTAATTTTTCCTTTATTTAGTTTTATTTCTAACAAAACTGTTACTTTGTATTCACTAGAAACGTGGTCTATATGGTCTGATGACTTCGATAAGGGTCGGGTTCTACATAATTTAAATTTAAAAAAAGGTATTCAATTATTACAATTTAAAACTAGTTAAAATACAAATATACCTTGCACACCACGACGTGTTTTATATGCTTTTAATTGTAATTTTGAATAGAGAATGAAACTGAAATTTATATGCTTCTCTAATGAATGTAACTAACTAAAGATGGCCACCAAAACATCGTTATGGGCTATACGTCTGCCTATTGGTAGGTGTCACTGAGCTCTTTCTATCAAAGCTGCCGATAGGCCCTCTCCCCTCGGTCCTGCCTACTGAGGGCACTTAACAGTCAAGTAGGGGAGACTCGCTCTCTTTCCACTTCAAGATTGGTACAGTAAGACCTCTCTGTGTTGCATTGAGCCCTTTTTCTTCCTAAAAAGTGCTGCACAAGTTTCTGCTAGTTCCCCCGCACTTCGTGTTGAAAGCCAGCTTCACCGCTTTTCCTGGAATCAGTAGCTTTAATTCGTAGCCTTTTTTTTATTCTGTTTTTAACTATCAGCACCTGCTCGCTCCGCATGTCAGGCTGCTTCTCTCTGTCTGTACATCTTAGTATGGTAAGTATTATTGTTAAGAATTGTGTGTGTTTTTCACCCTTTCTTACGTCGGAGAGCACCGTTACTCCACGTTGCTGGTCTAGCCTTATCCTCGCTATTGAATTAGCCTACCAGCCGCCTGCGGGACGCAGGTCAGGTCTTGTTTTGATTGTAGCTGTGCGTCCTCGTGCGCAGAGGACTAGCGGCAGCATGGCTGCTTACAGCCAGACCAGCCGTGTACTCGTATAGGCTCCCTCGTTGTTGAGTTGAGACGTATGCGGGCTCAGTTGGTCTTCACCACGTGTGTAGGTCTTATAATCAAAAGGACAGTGTGCTCTCCCCCATCTGTACTGTAACATTGAACTGTTTTTGTATTACTGTGTTGTAAAAGTCAAATCGCCCGCCGCGGCCCTGTCACCGTTGTACACTATGCGCAGCTCAGGTGTGTGACTACGTGGTCAGGGTAGGCAGTGTGCATGGCTGCCCTGGTGTTTAATACCGCGGTGCGCAAAACTCAGCCTGTGCTACTTCGGTATCACGGTGCACACTGTGCTTATTGACTTGCTGTACCGATACAGCCTAGCGAGCCGGTGCTGCACGGTACTCTGTGCACATTACACCCGGTACTGCACTGCACGCTGTGCTTGGTGCACGCGGTGCACACAGTATCCGTTGCCCCGTGCTTAGTGCACGGAACTCGGTGCTGCACAGTACTCTGTGTGCATTAGAACCGGTGTTATTCTGGCGCTAGTGTGGGAACACAGGGCTGCACGGTACTCTGTGGCCAGTGCTCGGGTCGCACGGTTTGCCTCTGCCTGTAGACGGTGCTCCACTCCGCTGTAAGCTACACTCTACCCCGATCGTGTGGCTGCACGTAGTCAAGGCTAGACACAGGTCCAGCCACTAAGCTGTGTTTACTCTTTTTCTGTGCAACAGCCTGCATCGCTTGCCGATTGCAGTCTGCTTAAACCTTACATCGCTCGCTGTTTTGTGTTTTCCTCTGCTATTGTAGTTTAAAAGAAAGAGACGTGTGATCCTCCATCGGACCCCGGCTCTGCCGCACTCCGCTGTAGAGTTGGATCTGCTGGACTGCCTCAGGCGCCTACTTGGTGTGCTGTTTTTAATCGCGCTGCCGTTGTGAATGCTATTTTACCTTGCTGTTGGGTGTGTGTATATATGTGTTTTCTTTACTGCCTTGCAGTTTAAAAATAAAACGTAGTATGATTTCTACTGGGACCCAGCTCTGCTGCGCCCCGCTGTTATCTTGCATACGCTGGCTTGTTCAGCCCGCATGTATTTGTGTATTCGTTTCTTTACTGCCTTGCAGTTAGAAATAGGTAAATAATAGGCGTGATTCCTCCACGGGAACCCAGCTCTGCTGTGTCCTGCTGTTGAGTTGAATCTGCCAGCTTGTTTCAGCCAGCCTATTTCGGCGTTTATAAAAACAGAAGTCACATGCGCTGCTGTGGTGACTACCATTTTACACTCACAATTGCTGTTGTACATATGTGTTTTTCTTTACTGCCTTGCAGTTTAAAGAGAAAGTAGCAGCGTGACTCCTCTACTCTACTGTTGAGTTGAATCCGCCAGCTTGTTTTCAGCCCGCCTACTCGGCGCGCTGTTTACAAAAACAAAAAACAGTCAGTCAGACACGGTTGTGGGTACTCTGTAATATTTTCAAGATTGGTGCCGTACTAACGGTCATGATCCAATCTCTTGTCCCATGCCTGTCTTCTTGCAGTTTCTGCAAGATCTGCTTGAGGCTGGTAGATCACCTTACACATTGAAGCTATACCAGCAGCTCTTTCTGCTTGCCACACCCACGTTGACTCAGTGTTGAACTTTCTCTGCCCGATTCGGGCATTGAGATGTTATGTGGATAGGACGAAAGCGCTGCATCAATCTGATCAGCTCTTTGTCTGCCACGGGACACGGACCCTGGGTCAGCCCCTCTCAAAGCAGCAACTGTCACAATGGATTGCAGACAGTCTCAGCTGCATTAGATGGGACCCTCCTGAGACCATGGTGAAACAAAGACAATATGTACAATTGCAGTTCAAACGTGCGCTGGGACCACAGGCATGGCCAAAAGGCTTTGAACTTGCATCCTGCCACTGGAGTCTTGGAGACCCGTATAAAAACCTGAGCACAACTTTCAATGGAGAAAAGGAGAACAAGAGCACCTTACACTAAACGAATCAAGCATGAACTTTGATCATAGAGACTATGCCTCCAAATTGTAGACAATGACATTAAACAGTATACTCAACAATGTTTGGTGTTAGAGGTAGGGCTATGGTCCAATAATGATGCTCTAAACAGTACAGTATGGTCAGAACAGTATGAAGGAACATATGGGCAGGGATAATGCCAGCCACCAAAAGAATGGCTGGATAACACCTATTTCTTTCGGAATAACTGTAACATGAGCAGTCAAAATTGTATTTGGAAACCAATTTGAAATATAACACTGACCTCTTGCAAAAGTAACCCAAAAAAAAAAAAAAGTGTCAAACCGTTTTAAATAATGTAAATATTGACACATGCTATGTTTAACGCTTTGCAGTCCATTTATTCAGCACCTGTCAGGCACGTCTGATCCAATTTATTTTCACACGCGCTGTTTATTTTATGCGGTGCGCGACAAATAATACTATATCCCCCCCCCCCCCCCCCCCCACCCCCCCCCCCCCCCCCCCCCCCCCCCCTCCCCCCCCCCCCCCCCCCCCCCCCCCCCCCCCCCCCCCCCCCCCCCGTTAACAATATATCTTAACAATAACAATTGTATATTTCTTAATTTACATAATTATCCTTGGCACAAGAAATTAAACTGAACAATAGCCAAGAAGATTTTGATAGTTAAATGGAAAGTAATTAAATTAATCGTACTGAGCCCCCAAAATGATTGACTTTAGTTGTTGCTCAGATACATTCCTTTATACCATAATCAAATTAGAAACATTTCAGTTGTCAAATACGACCAAACATTTCATATGTAAATACAATTTCGTTCATCAGCTAGAAGAATTTAATAAATTAATTAATACTTATGCAACTAAGCAATAATACTATATTTAAATACAGCATTCACATTCATATCACATGTTCAACCAAAATTGTGCAAATAGCAATTATAAGTTTAAGTTATTCATATGCAAAGAACCAATTTTATACCATTTTAAACAGAGCAAACACATTCATAAACAATAACCATATCACATGCTGAACTACTCTTGTGCAAATAGCAATTTTAAGTTTAAGTGATTCATATGCAAAAGAATCAATTTATACAATTTTAAATATGAGAAATATTCCTTTACTTTCTGTAATCTGATCATAGATATACTTGGTTTTCAACGATTTTTAACGATTTTCCGTAGGCAACAAAAACAAAAAGAGAAAATTCTGGGTTTCAGTCTCGCTAGTAATACAGCAGTATAAAGAAAACTCCAGGTCTCAGTCTCATTATTAAAAAAAACAAACAGAATCCATGTTGCTTTAACAAACTCCTGCAGCAGACCACTACTCGCAGCTTCAATTGTTTGAACAAATAAAAAAATTAATATGGATTGTTTTCCACACATTAAATAACTGTTTGTGTATTCTAAATTTCAAACCATGTCGGTGTCTTCACTGGTCCTGCACGTTTCAAATCACTCTGCACTCTCTCCTTCAGTCATCGGCTTGACATACAGTTCCTGTTCCAACATACTTCCAATACGCAGAAAACAATCCAGTGTCAAAGCTATATTCATATATGTTTTAACTTTTAGCTAAGACACAAAAACAACAACAACAAAAAAAAACTATAGCAACTCATTGCCATACTGCCACATCTCTCCTGTTCACTCCTTTAACTATTACGTCACTTCCTATGCCCCTCTTCTCTCCACCTATACCAGACGTCTGTGTAATTTTAAAAATGATTCCCAGCCAAAGAGGCTAGTGCTAAATTCAATATGGAACATTTCTTATCTCTGTGTGGTGCAGCTGCTATTATTAAGCATCACATCCCTATACGAGGAGGTGGGGGGAAAGAATCTCCCATCCAAGATAAGAACAACTGAGAGATCCAAGAGTCTCACTGCCAATAAAGGTTTGACGGAAAATCCAATTGCAAAAAGTATGTAGTGAAGCGCAACCCGATTAGTGGAGCACAGATGAGAATCCTGATCGTGATTTTCAAGGGTGACCAACGGTGAGAGGCTGCAACAGGTGAACAAAATCCTGCAAGCAATATGTTATTAAGAATGCCATAGCGACCTCATTAATTCTTGGATACAACAGTTTCTGACTCATTGTAAAGAGTTGCCCCAAGCACACAGCTAATCACTACGAAGAGATTACCTCCCTGTATTAAATATAAACAATTTACTAATAAAGGGGGAAGGGCGAAGCGACAGTGCATCAAGGACGCGAGATCACAAAAGATACACTACAGAAAAAAAAAAGGATGACCTCAAACATTTATTGGTTAAAATAATTATTACTGCAAATAAAAATAGAAAAGACAAGTCCCGAGCAGAAAGAAAACCAAAAGTAAACAGAACAGCAAAACCTCCACTGCTAAAACAAAGTAGAAAAACAAAACAAAAACAAAAAAAACAAAAAAAACAAAACAGTCCCGCAACAAAAATAAAGAAAAGAAATGATCTCACCAGCAACCTCTTGGGTGCCCACTTGCTTGCAGATCCTCTTTGGAAGAGGATGAGGGAAAAAATCATCCTTACAAAGGAAAACGAACTTGGGGGGTGGGGGGAACAGGGAACATCAATAACTACAGTTGCTACAGCAGCTGACAGCTCTTGGAAGCAAGCAAAGCGCTCGCCAATTAAACAAAACAAACCTCCAACAGAAAGAAAACTCTGAAGTAAAACAGTTACGCCGTGACTGACCTCCTCTGGCATGAGAACCAAGGTCGGACCATACACGGGCTAGTAAAACTGAATGAGAACAAGACACGAAAGAAACTCACAAAGCAACAAAGGCGCTCCCCCACATGGTGAAACAAAGGTACTATTTATACTCGCCTCAAACAATCTTTCAAATTACTGGCACAGCGGCATCCAGCAAAATAGGAACAGAAAGAACAAATCGAATCAATTAATATTAATGAACCCCCATTTAATATTACGAACCTGAATATCATATTTGTAACCTGGCCAGGCCGTGCTGCCCAATTAAGACGCAACACATGGTGCGCTTATTGCACCATTCACAACAGAACATTTTTTTTCAAATTTATTTAGTGGTGTCACATAGTCCCCCCCACCACCCCACAAATGGAGTAACTATGGCGGTACCCCAAAATATGGTTTTAAGTTTACAATCCACCCATTTCAACCTATAATTTAATGGTCCCGGCATTTTTTGTTACAATGGCTGGACCAGTCCACTTTGGGGCTAGTTTCGCTGAAAAGAAGGCTACAGCATCAGAAATTGGAGGATTCCTTACCCACACTAAATCTCCTTCCTTAAACACTACCTCCTTTCTTCGAGCATTATAGCTTCTGGTCTGGTGTCCTTGAGCTTCTTTGACTCGCTGCCTTACCAATTGGGCCATACCAGCTTGTCTCTCCAATAAAGAATAACTGGACTCCCCTGGTGAAGGAGATTTAAACAATAATTGATTGAGAGCGCCTTTCAGAACTCTTCCCAATGCTAGTTCAGCTGGAGTGGTCTCCTGTTTTGCTGAATTTATGGTGAATCGAAATTCAGGCAACCACTGATCCCACAGTTGCTGATTCTGACCCACAAAGGAGGCTATCATAGGCTTTAGAGTCATATTAACTCTCTCTGTAAGATTAGTCTGGGGATGATAGCTTGTAATAAGCTTGCGAGTAACTCCCAACTTCCGACAAACCTCAAATTAGAACTCCACTGGTAGACTGAGCCCCCCTGTCAGACACCAGGTACTTTGGTGTCCCCCAGCATTTGAAAATGTCCTGTATTAAAATTTGAACAAGCCGATGAGTCTTTCCATCACGCAACGGGAATAACGCCACCCACTTGGTGTAATAATCCACTATTACAACCAAGCATGTGTTTCCTCTTGCTGCGTGGGAACAGACCCATAAGATCAATTCCCAGCATATACCCTGACTCCTCAACCATGGTAGACTAACAAACCCACATGTTTCTGATTAGGGGGTTTGTACATTTGGCAAGCTACACACTCCATCACATGTTTTGTAACATTGCGCCTAATTGTAGGCCACCATGCCACCTCCAAAACACAAAGTAGAGTTTTCATTCTACCTAGATGACCACTCAAAGAACTGTTATGATACTGCTGTAAAAACACTGGAACTAAGGACTCAGGAACAGCCACCTGATAACGATGTCCCTCGCCTCTTTGCAGGGGCGTCATTCTATATAACACCCCCTGTTCAAGAACAAACCCTACACAATCAGGTCGCTGAGCCTCTATTTTCTCCTTTAGTACTTAAAGGTTTGGATCCTGAGCCTCAGCGATCTCACTCATTTCAGAAGGCATATCCAACACAAAGAACTGCTCCTCCTCTGAATAAACAGCAGCACCAGTTCTTTCACTACATTTTAAACATTCATACCTCAAAGTAAATGACTGGAGGAACAAAGCCCAACGTGTCAAGCGAGACGTCACTTTGGGGCCAGAGCAGCGTGATCAGTGACGACTTCAAACTCCACCCCCTCCAGGTAATGCTTCCATTTCTTAATGGAAGCATTCCTTCTCCGATGTGGAATAGTTCGACTCTGGTTTTGTTAGATCCCGAGAAGCATAAGCCACCACCCACTCGTTTTCTGAGCACCCCTGAGCCAGGACAGCTCCCAGCCCAACCTCACTGGCATCAGTATACACACGAAATGGCTTCTTCAAATCAGGGTGAGACAACACAGGAGATGCTTGCAAGGTTTCCTTTAGTTGTTCAAAACTACCTTGAAAAACATCTGTCCACTCCCAGTTTACTCCCTTCTTTTTCAGCCTATTCAATGGAGCAGCACTATCCGCAAATCGCGGGATAAAACTGATGATACCAACCGGCCAATCCCAGGAACCTTTGTAGTTCCCTGAGATTGGTCGGTGCTGGGTACTCCCTTATAGAACTAACTTTCTCAGAATCCCGAGACACTCCATTTCCTGACACTATGTGACCCAGGAACTTAAGTGAAGGCTGAAAAAAATAACATTTAGCCAAATTGAGGGTTAAGTTGGCTCAATCTACGACATGGAACACAGTTGCCAGATCCATCATGTGTTGTTCTTTAGAAGTAGAGTATACACACAACTATTCCCCTTCAAATTTCCCAACACTTGTTCTATTAAACGCTGGAAAGTGGATGCCGCGTTCTTTAAACGAAAAGGCATAACATTAAACTGGTACAGACCAAAAGGAGTAATAAATTAGGTCTTTAGTTTACTTTGGCCATACATGGCCACCTGCCAGCAACCTGAACGCAGATCTAAAGAGCTAAAAACTGACGCTCCCTCTAATGATCGAGTGGCTAGTAAGGGAGCTGCTCGAACTGGAGAGCTGCCTGGCTCGCGGGGACCAACTCAAGCAAAGCGTGTACAAAGAAATTAAGAGCATCTTGCGGGACCTGCAGCTCCAGCAGTCACGGGGGGCATTTGTGCACTCATGTGTCCAGTTAGTTCGGGAGATGGCTCCCTTCGGACAGATCTGGAGAGGGTGAATGAGAGGGCCTGGGCCTTCTACTTTGCCCTCTTGTCTCCGGATCCAGTTGACTCCGACGCGTGCAGGGTTCTGTGAGATGGGCTTCCCACTGGTCGGCAAGGGAGTCATGGATGAGTTCGAGGGCCAACTGACCCTGGCCGACGCCCAATGCCTTACAACAAATCGCCGGTCTGATCGTGGAGTTCTTCAAAAAGTTTTGGGACTTGCTGGGGCCTGCCTTTGCATGGGACCCGACGGAAGCCTATGAGACCAGAAAGAGCCCCTTTCTATGAGGCGGGCGCTGATCACGCTGTTGCCCAAGAAAGGGGATCTGCACTGCCTTAAAAACTGGTGCCCAGTCTCGCTGCTGTGCATGGACTACAAAATCATGGCCAAGGCAGACTCCCTGAGGCTCAAGTCCGTGCTGGCAGATCGTGTCTGGTGCCTCGCGTGCCGGATAAGAGTGTGTTCCTGTCGGCTTATGCCAATGACGTGATTCTAGTGGCCTCCAATCCAGTTTATCTGGAGAGGATGCGGAGCTGTCAGTGGTACACCTAAGCCCCATGGAGACCTCGGTCACAGCCAACTGGGTGGAGTTGAAGGACTAGGTTATGAGACTGAGGTTGTGGTTGAGTCTCCTGAAACTGCTTTCTTTCAGGGGAAGGGCTCTGCTCATCAACCAGCTGGTGATGTCGATGCTCTGGCACAGACTCGCCGACCTGAGCCCTCTCTCCGAGTTTGTGGCCAGGGTCCAGAGGAAGCAGAGGGAGGGCAAGGGTTGTTGTGCATCAAGATCCAAGTGGACACCTTCCGCCTAGAGACCAAGCAGAGATACCTGTACGCAGACCCGGCCCCACAGTGGCATGCGCTCTCCTCCTGTGGCAGTTGGTGTGCTCCCTCCTCCTGCGGCAGTTGCACGACCTGAGCTATGATCGGCAGCTGTTCTGGATCGAACTCCGTGGAATCCGTTTCCCCGAGCTGCCTGTCTTTTACCACGACCTCCTCAAGACCCGGAGCATGTTTTCCGTTGGCCAAGATGCCGTTCCAACCGATGGGGAGGAATTCCTTCTGGAGCCCCTGCTGCACAACCCCATCTAGCCTAGCAGGCGTTGGAATCTCCCACGGTGCTGAAACTGTTGATCTCGGCCTAAGTGACCAGATTCTGGGATCTCCTGGATCGCCAATGCTGACTCCCTAGTCGCTGGTTGTCAGGGCGGTCTGTCGAGCGATCCAGGTGTGCAAAGCAGCATTGCACCCAGACTCCGTCAGGTATCTTGAGGGGGTCCTCGGGACCAGAGAACTAACTTCCTTCCCTACCCCCAGCTCCCCAGTCCCACTGATCGAACAAAAGGCACAGGACCCCTCGCTGACTCCCCTCGAGAACAATATGAGCAGGATCTTGCAGTTTTCCTTAACCCCCCTCCGATCATCAATGAGAACCTTATACACGATGGTGCTCCACACCCTCCATTTCCTTGCCCTTGTCTCCCACCGAGACACCACTTGGCAGGAGCACCTCCAACCCCCGGAGGGTGAGAGTTCCCAGTGGGAGGCCCTGTACTCCCCGCTGGTCCCTAGAGGAGCTGGGATAAATGGTGTTGCACGGAGCATTTGCGCGAGAAGAGATCCTGCATAACTTTACCGACTCGGACACCACATGCCCTTTCTGCAGTTGCTTTTTCACTTTTTTTCTGCGCCAGACTGCAGCCATTCTTCTTGCTACTGAATAACCTCCTGCTGCAGTTCTGGCTGCATTTTTCTCCAACCCTGTTAATTTTTGGGCACCCTGTTCGTGGCTCCACCAAGAAGAGACCTCCTGGTGAATCTGCTCCTGGCTCTTGCTAAACTAACAATTCACAAAATCAGGAAGCACAAGATCACCGGGGAAGGTCTCTTTGAATGTGGGGCCATGTTCCTGCTGATTTTACTACAAAGGCTAGCTGTGATAAGTATCTTGAAAGTGCAACTCATAAGGGCAAACAAGAGGTATTAAAAGTGCATGAAAATAGACATCTAAAACGGTTACAGAGCTGTTTAATACAAAGACCGAGGAGAAGCTTTAGAGGAGAAATTAAGTGTTCAAATTAACAGAAGCCTTCTCTGCTGCAAATACACCCCTGCATACCCTCGACACTCCAAAACTAGAGGGTTTTTAAAAAGGAAGGTGTTATCCCAGGTGCAAATCAACTTAGAATGTTTTACCTACTCAAAGTGTTTGACTGTCACATTGAAGAATGTTGCAGTTCTGTAGGAATTAGCACTGTGGCAGATGAAACTAGCGATGCTGGAGACAGGTATGTGTGTAACATTCTTGCCATCCCCGTCCCAACAAGCAGTGATGATGCAGGCACTTCTGACGCAGGTGAACACAAGTTGGATCTTTTTTTGTTACATTGTGAAGTTTTGGGAGCAGTTAAGTTTTAAAACAGGTCAGCAAAGCAAAAAACAGGATGTTGAAAAATGTGCAATACCATTTGATCGCATTACAGCGTTTGTGACAGATAAGGCCTCATACATGGGGAAAGCTTGGGATCAAGGTTTGAAACCTCTGGTTTTTAAATGCTCTATTCCTTACATGCTTGGCACATTTGCTTAACCTTGTGGACGATCTGTGGAGAAAAGTACTTTTGAAAGTAAATTAGTTGTGGATGTAAAACGTGCTTTCACTGCCTGCTCTGCCAGAAAAGCCTGGTTCCGCATGTTTCTAACGGAAAGAAGGAAGTCCTTCCATCCCCCCAACCCCCGTTATAACCAGATGGAACAGCTGGTTCAACGCAACTCTATCATATTATACACACTGAGGATTACATTACATTTTTTACGGAGAAGACTGGTCTTAGCAGTAGTTCAATAAATTGTTGATCTTTGCCAATCCGCAGCAGTTATTGAAGAAATCCAGGCTCAAAGAGTTTGCACCCTGAATATATCATGAATATCATGAATATGCTTACAGCTTAAAAACACTCAGTTCGTTCTGATCAAGTCAATAGTGACCTGTGTGATCTTGCGTTGTGGGCAGAGAACTGCTCTGAAACTTGCCAACACCCAACAGCAAAAACAGCGCTCTTGGAAAGCTCAAAAGAAATAGTCACACATGGACAATGACTCAACCTACCGCTTTCGCCAACCTGCTGCCACTTTCTTCGATGCATGCCGTGTATTTGAGCCAAATCAAGAAAAACACCTTGACATTTGTGAGACCACTATATTTGAAAATATACGACTGTTTGAAGACAACACTCCAGCATAGAGAGAATATCGGGCTTAGAATTGATAAACAAGGACATTTTCCAATTCTGGAGAAGCATGATGGCCAGTGAAGTAACTTAAAAAAATGATGGTGGTTAAGTAGATTCAAGAAAATGGAGTCCTTTTCTTCAATCAGATGCCAGGTTTATTGAAATATGCAGGGAGTCTGGTCCCAGGTACAGGACAAACAGAATACTCATCATTCCAATGTTTGCATGACATTAAATACCCTTATGTATAGATGGTCCACCTCCTCTTTCTCTGACACTTAACCAATTGCAAAGGTAATTTAATTTATTTAATGTGTGTGTGTCTGTGTGTGTAGGCTAGTGTGACAACCTCTGAACTCAGTGCATTCTTCACACTCCTGGAGACAAAAGGTCCATACGTCTGCCTTTTGTTATCTTCTTGCAACCCCCTTAGATCCTAGTGGCATTACTCTTTCGATCTCTCTGAAGTCTTTAGAGCCTGTTCCCTTCTAGTCCACAGCATTGTTATCTCATTAGCTTGCAGTCAATGTTGGGCAAGAGCTTGTAGACGCAAAGTCTCTATCAATGGTTAGCAGTACATGCAATTTGAACCAAACAGTCTGCTATCTGCAATATTAGTTTCTTTTAAGAAAAGAACACCAGTATAGCTCTGCCAGTCCACATGCGTAGCAAACTGCTAATCAATTCTCGATCCATGTTTTCCAACAGCCAGATTCCCAGCTCTGTCAGCAGTTGCCCTGTGATGCTTAGCAGTACCAGTCAAGAAAGTGGACGTCAAACGCTGCTTCTCATCATATGAAAATGTGCTTGGGGACAACAGACGCTGTATAAAAAAAATAACAAATCTGTCTATGTATAACTTGTTACACCAAAATTGCCACAGTTTGTAAAAGGAACTTTACTAAAAAGAATCAGTTATTATTTATATATAGTTTTTCGTTATTTGTTCGAAAAATGATTGCACAATATGCATATACAATTTCAACATCGTTTACTTTGACTAGGAAACGAAAACTATTGCATTAACATTGTTTTGTGTAAATGTTACACTGTAACACTTTGTTAAAAATCTTTTTGTTGCCGCAACCATTCCGTGATTCTGTACATTTTTACCATGACTATTCCGTGATTTCTGACTAATTTTACAGTGACAAAACCATATCCTTTACAATTACTACTACTAATAATGGTAACAATAAAACTGTTGGATAGGGATGTTCAATAACCCTACGATCTATACATTTTACAAGTCCAACCTTTATTTTACAAGGGAGTTGACTGGGTGGTAAACCTTTATCAAAACGAGACCTGTTGTTTTGTAATGGGACAGCCCATCTCTAGTATGTCCTATGGGAATGCATAGGCAGGGTCATGTATATATTTCCAGGTTGCGTCTGACATTCTGTGACTTCACTCACGTTGCTCTGTCCAGTGTGGATGCAGTTTAACTCCCACTGCAGTACAATTAACTGGCATACTGGAGTAAAATCACACTGACTGCAGTTTAACATTACATTTATAGAATCACTTAAAACAAAGTTATAACTTTAGTGAAGTTTAATGAAGAGCAAAATGGATTTTTAGGTGGTAAAATGCAACATTACCCTGAAGTCATGAGTAATCTCGATAAATATTGTACAATATTTAATGTTAAATATGGAAATGGTTAATCATTTCACATTGACTTTACCCTTTTCCCATTAAAAAATAAAACCTACTACACACAAAAGAATAAATACATTTGCCGGTTCTGCTGGGCAATGTCCCACCTTCCTTACTTTTATCTATCACTGATTTGTTCTGAATACTTTAAACCCACCCAAACTACTAAGTGACAGTAAATTCCTATATTTCTATTAGACTTGCGAGATTTAAAACGAGAATATAATCAGGAATTGAGGCTTGTTAGCGGGATTTAAAGCTGTATTACAGTTAAGATGCAAAGGATTTAAAACAGAATTGTGGCAAAATATATGAAAATGCCAACACACAAAAACCCCAGAAGAATGTGCCCATGACCATAGGGATTTCTTTGTGGGAGACAGCAAAAGAAGGAAGGTATAACGAGGCAGTCTTCCCAGCGACAGCGAGTGGAAGCGACAGCGTGGGAGAAGTACAGGCGTGGAAAAGTACAGAGCAGTTTAGAAGCAGAAAGGAGAAATTGCATCTTGAATTGCTTTAATCAGAAAACAGAAGACATTGGGGAAACACAGAAGCGTGTGTTTTTCTGATAACAAACAAGCTGAAACTCAGAGCAACTGATTCAAATTCAGCGCCATTCTGAGACACGGGCAAGGGGAGGAGTCAACAGCACAGCAGAACAACGCAGCTAATAACGAGGCAGTCTTCCCAGCGATAGAGAGTGGAGAAGTACAGGCGTGGAAAAGTGCAGAGCAGTTTAGAAGCAGTTTGAAAGCAGGTTGCAGAAGAAACTAAACTTCAAAAAAAAAAAAAAATGTCAACATGGTCTTCAAGCCAGTACTCTGTGACACCTGCATGATGTGGGAAATCCGAGAAAACCCAGCAGAGCTAAACCAAGTGTGCGTAAAGTGCCGAGTGATCCAGGACTTGCATAAACTAGTAAGTATGCTAGAAATGAAGCTGGAAGAAGTGCGACAGCAACAGGATCTTGAGGAACTGGCACACCCACAATTCATGGAAGTCTGCATCACCCCTAACAGACTGAAAGCCACCAGGGAGATAGAAGGTCAGAACAGCTGGGTTCAGGTAGGCAGAAGCAGGGAAAAAAAGAAACTTCGTCAAACACAACCACCAGAAATCAAAACAACCAACAAATTTGAGTCACTTCAAAATTTTGATGAGCAAAACCAACGAGAGAGAAAGGAACAACATCCAGGACCCTATTGACGGTGGTGACCAGACAGCAAAAAGGGAGGTCATGATTGCTGGGGACTCCATATTGAGAAACACAGCAAATTCAATTAGCAGTTTAGACCCCCTTACTACAACAGTGTGCTGCCTTCCGGGAGCCTCTGTCAAGCACATCACCGAGAACGTGGACAGGCTCCTAGAAAGAACAGGAGACGACCCGGTAGTAGTCGTCCACATCGGTACAAACAACATTGGAAGAGACAGACCAAAATCCCTGCAAAACAAATTCAGAGAGCTAAGAAGGAAATTAAAAGAGAAAACCAAAACTGTGGTATTTTCTGGTATACTACCGGCACCTTGCAAAGGACCATATGGACAGCTGGGAACGGGAAGGCTTCACTTATCTTGATCATTGGACCACATTCTACAACAAGGACTATCTGTATAGACGGGATGGACTGCACTTAAATAACAAGGGAACCAGTCTACTTGGAGAAAAGACACTCGAACAGGTTCAGAAGCATTTAAACTAGAAAGGAAGAGGGGAGAAAATCAACAAAAAAAAACAGAAGGGAGACCGCATCAAAACAAGAACAACTCAGGTAAGACAACCATTAAATGTATTTATCTAAATGCTAGAAGTATCAGAAACAAAAATTCTAGAACTTGAAGCTACTGCACTAACAAATAACTACGATGTGATAGGTGTTACAGAAACGTGGTTGTCTGAGAGTGATGGGGACGAATATAATATCTGTGGGTATACACTGTATAGGAAAGACAGGCAGGACAAAAGAGGAGGAGAAGTAGCGCTATACATAAGAAACAGTCTTGAAGCCCAGGTGTTAAACCTGGACAAAGAAAATAAAGCCGAATCAATATGGGTCAGAATAACGGACAAAAATTCAAAGGGCATAATAATAGAAGCATGCTATAGACCGCCAGATTCAGACGGTGAGCAAAATAATCTGTTATACAATGACATTAGAAATGCGTGTAGCAAAGGAGAAGCCATACTAATGGGGGATTTCAACTTCCCCCATATAAAATGGGAAAACCCGGTGGGTAGCACGAAGGATGAAATTAAAATGGTGGAAATGACAAATGACTGCTTCCTAACACAATTTGTGAAGGCACCCACTAGAGGGGAGGCATGCCTTGATTTAGTCTTTTCAAATAACGAAGACAGAATAACTAAAACAGAGGTCAGAGAACCACTGGCAAACTCAGACCACAACATGGTCTCATTTGAAGTGTTTTTTTTAAAACCCCAAAAGTAATGACTAAAGCTAAGGTTTAAAATTTTAGAAAAGCAAACTATGAAGGTATGAAACAGAGACTAACAGAAGTAGACTGGAGTAAAATAGAGAAAACACCCACAGAAGGAGGATGGTTGTTCTTCAAAAATGTAGTACTAGAGGCGCAAAACAATTACATCCCTAAAGTAGACAAATCTAAATGTAAAACTAAATTGCCAAAATGGTTTAATAGATCAATTAAAAAAAATATTCAGCGAAAAAAGGCACTTTACAGAGCATTAAAAAAGGACCAAAAAGAAAGTACGCAGAAAGAGTACACAGAACTGCAAACGCAAGTCAAAAAGGAAGTTAGAAAGACCAAGAGAGAAATAGAAATGAACATTGCTAAGGGAGCTAAAACCAATTCCAAAATATTTTTCCAATATTACAACAGCAAGAGAACATTCAAAGAGGAGATTAAATGTTTAAGAGATACAAATGGCAAAATTGTAGATGAAGAAAAAAAATAGCAAATATATTAAATTATTACTTTTCACAAGTTTTTACAAAGGAAGATACTGACAACATGCCCCACATGTCATCCAGTTCCTATCCAGTTTTAAATAACTTTAGCATAACTGAGGCAGAAGTGTTAAAAGGACTAGGAGCGCTTAAAATAAACAAATCCCCTGGGCCTGATGAGATCCTCCCAATAGTACTCAAAGAAATGAAAGAAGTAATTTACAAACCGCTAACCAAGATCATGCAGCAGTCTCTTGACACAGCGGTGGTACCGACAGACTGGAAAATTGCAAACGTAATACCGATCCACAAAAAGGGAAACAAAACTGAACCAGGTAACTACAGACCAGTAAGCCTGACTTCTATTATATGCAAACTTATGGAAACTATAATAAGATCCAAAATGGAAAATTACCTATATGGTAACAGGGTCCTGGGAGACAGTCAACATGGTTTTAGGAAAGGGAGATCGTGTCTAACTAACTTGCAACATTGACAATGGATAATTGCAAAGCATATGACATGGTTTATTTAGATTTCCAGAAAGCTTTTGACAAAGTCCAGCACAAAAGATTAATTCTCAAACTGAACGCAGTAGGGATTCAAGGAAACACATGTACATGGATTAGGGAGTGGTTAACATGTAGAAAACGGAAAGTACTGATTAGAAGAAAAACCTCAGAATGGTGTGTGGTAACCAGTGGTATACCATAGGGATCAGTATTAGGTCCTCTGCTATTACTAATCTACATTAATGATTTAGATTCTGGTATAGTAAGAAAACTTGTTAAATTTGCAGACAACACAAAAATAGGAGGAGTGGCAAACACTGTTGCAGCAGCAAAGGTCATTCAAAATGATCTAGACAAGATTCAGAACTGGGCAGACACATTGCAAATGACATTTAATAGAGAAAAGTGTAAGGTACTGCACTCAGGAAATAAAAATGTACATTATAAATATCATATGGGAGATACTGAAATTGGAGAAGGAATCTATGAAAAAGACCTAGGAGTTTTTGTTAACTCAGAAATGTCTTCATCTAGACAATGTGGGGAAGCTATAAAAAAGGCCAACAAGATACTTGGATACATTGTGAAAAGTCTTGAATTTAAATCAAGGGAAGTAATGTTAAAACTGTACAATGCACTATTAAGATCTCATCTTGAATATTGTGTGCAGTTCTGGTCACCTCGCTATAAAAAAAGATATTGCTGCTCTAGAAAGAGTGCAAAGAAGAGCGACCAGAATTATTCCGGGTTTAAAAGGCATGTCATATGCAGATAGGCTAAAAGAATTGAATCTGTTCAGTCTTGAACAAAGAAGACTACACGGCGACCTAATTCAAGCATTCAAAATTCTAAAAGGTATTGACAGTGTCGACCCAAGGGACTTTTTTAGCCTGAAAAAAGAAACAAAGACCAGGGGTCACAAATGGAGATTAGACAAAGGGGCATTCAGAACAGAAAATAGGAGGCACTTTTTTACACAGAGAATCGCGAGGGTCTGGAATCAACTCCCCAGTAATGTTGTTGAAGCTGACACCCTGAGATCCTTCAAGAAGCTGCTTGATGAGATTCTGGGATCAATTAGCTACTAACAACCAAACGAGCAAGATGGGCCAAATGGCCTCCTCCCGTTTGTAAACTTTCTTATGTTGTTAAACATTCAAAGCAAATCCGGAATAAGGTTCTTCAAAAGCACCAATCAGGGGTAGGATATAAGAATATTTCCAAGGCATTGAGTATCCCCCGGAGCACAGTAAAGTGCATTATTAAGAAATTGAGAGAATATGGCACAATCTTTTAGAACAGGCCGTCCTCAAAAAACTGAGTATCCGGGTGAGAAGGGCACTAGTCAGGGAGGCCACAAAGAGGCCTATGGCAACTCTAAAGGACTTACAGTCTTACACGGCTGAGCTGAGAGACACTGCATACAGCAATAATAGGCCAGGTGCTTCACAAAACTGGCCTTTATGGGATAGTGAGAAAAAGTCACTCACATCAAGCCTCGGCTAGAGTTTGCCAGAAGGCATGTAGGAGACTAAGACCAAGTGGAAAAGGTTCTATGGTCTGATGAGACCAAAATAGAGCTTTTTGGCCTCAACACTAAGCGCTATGTTTGGCGCAAGCCTAACACCGCACATCATCCGGAGAACACCATCCCTACCGTGAAGCATGATGGTGGCAGCACCATGCTATTGGGATGCTTCTCTGCATCAGGGCCTGGAAAGCTTGTGAAGATAGAGGGCAAAATGGATGCAGCAAAAATTACAGAGAAATCCTGGAGGAGAACCTACTGAAGTCTGCAAGAGACCTGGGACTTGGGAGAAGATTCATCTTCCAGCATGACAATGACCCCAAACATACAACCAAAGCCACACTGGAGTGGCTTAAAAACAAAAAGGTCAATGTCCTGGAGTGGTCCAGTCAAAGCCCGGACCTCAATCCAATTGAGAATATATGGAAAGAGTTGAAAATTGCTGTTCCCCAAAGGTCCCCACCCAACTTGATGGAGCTTGAGCAATTTTGCAAAGAAGAATGGGCAAAAACTGCAGTGTCCAGATGTGCAAAGCTGGTAGAGACTTATCCAAACAGACTCATGGCTGTAATTGCTGCCAAAAGTTGCCTCTACCAAATATTGACTCAAGGGGGTGAATACTTATGCAATCCATTATTTTCTGTTTTGTATCTGTAATTAATTTAGAACTATGTGTAGATTTTATTTCTCACTTTGACATTATGGACTTTTTTTTGTGTTGAGCAGTGGCAAAAACTCCTAATTCAATCAATTTTGATTCCATGTTGTAACACAATAAAATGTGGAAAAGTCCAAGGGGGGGGGGGGGTGAATACTTTTGACTACCTACCTACCTGACCTACCTACCTACCTACCTACCTACCTACCTACCTACCTACCTACCTACCTACCTACCTACCTACCTACCTACCTACCTAACCTACCTACCTACCTACCTACCTACCTACCTACCTACCTACCTACCTACCTACCTACCTATATACCTACCTACCTACCCTGGACCTACTACCTACTCCTTGTTACCAGATGTACCTTACCTACCTACGTACCTACCTACCTAACCTAAAAACCTAAATTAACGACTTACATCAGATTTTTTCTCCTTTCATTATACTATTTACAGTGTTTTGAATACAGTCATCAGAAAGACTGCTGCGGGGCTTCTAGGTATGAGTATATCTCCGGTCCTTCTAGTGTTAATGCATAAAAACTGCAGATGCTTTAATAGACCTGTCACTGGGCTCTTCTATCTTTACTTGATATGCTGAAAGCAGATTGACTAATCACCGCAACACGCGGGCTTTAGTTTAGTTTAGTGGCGTTGGGCCTTATTCATAAATTGTTGCCAACCGGAAGGGACACAACTTTTAATGTTGCCAATACTATAGTCATCGCTTCTGTGCCGAGAGCATTGCGTTTCCAAACCCTCATACTAAGTGTTTCGCTCAAATATGAACTATTAACTATTTTAAAAATGTTTATCTTTCCGAGTTATGCTAACTTGTCATACAATTTGTTTCCTCTTTAGGTAAATGTTAGGTTCACCTCTCTCCAAAAGTGGAAGTGTGGTTTTCATGAGTGACTCCACAGTTTAAATACAGGGAAGGTTTGTCGTGGCTTAATAAAACACTGTACAGTGAATTTAAATCAATCATTCGAAGTGCATTCCTGACCATTATTGATTTACAGAAAACAAAGTAATAAACACTGTCTCAATTCAATATAAAATTCACATAACCATTAAAATAATTAGTTGTTAAATCTATCAAAAATATGAAAATTCACTAAAAAGGTATAAACATTCCAATATAAATTAAATCTGTCATGTAATTCCATCTGAAATCATGAGTGATTACCAAAGTACAACCAAGTGCCTTGCTCTCAATCCGTCTCTGCCTAAAAGTCAAAATCCAATTCCCTTTAATCTAATCTTCCATAGTGACCCTTTAAATCAATTTAAGAAATTTTGCCCATGAGGCAAGGTAAAAAAAAGTTTAGTGAATTTAAATTGTTGAGGGTATTAGTTCTCGCATTTCTCTGATTGTTTTATTTAATTGATTTACAGAAAACACAGACCTGTAAACTTCCATGACTTCTCTATTACAAACAGCTTTCACAATATTCACATGCAAACACTAATTAAAATAATTGAAGTGTAGCCTTATTAGTGTGTGTGAGCTAAAACAATCTAAATTTCAGACAGACTGGAAGAAAAGAAAAAATTCTTCTGTGTGAAGTCGCTGTTCTTTGCTGGATATTCTGGAGGGTGCGTTGCATTGGCAATGATGCTCCTGTGGGTTACGGAGGCAAAACTGGCAGTTTCTCCTCATCACGCTACAGCAGACCCTATCGGGAAGGTGCCTGTTGAGCTCAAGCACACAACTGCAGGGATTGCCTTTGTCCTATAGAGGTTGGTAGCTGGCAGACAGACATTCACTCAAGTTCCAGGGTGTAAAAATAGTTTAGTTTTTTTTTTTTTTTTTTTTTTTTAATCTCCCGAGCTGTGTGGGGAACTGCTGAAGTGAGGGAATGTAATAGGACGTTAGAATGAGAATAATTGGTCACGCAAATATAATTTATTTAAAAAAAAAAACCTAGAAGTTGCTTCCTTAATGTCACCCTCTAAGACACCCTCTTAAAGAGGGATTAGACTTGCATTCCAGTCCCGTTATCAACAGTCTCTTTACACACATTTAGCAAACAGCCACTGCCAATAAAATACCAGCACAGAAGGTACTTCATACTATAAGTGATAATGTGTCCTACCACACCATCTAGCCTTTTAAGGCTTTGACCTTCCCAACTGCTTCCATCTCTGCTGTTCTACAAGCATAGACCCCGTGACAGAACTGCAGTAGCTGGGCACCAGAGAAAGCTTGGAACTGGAATGAAAATGTCCAAACTACTGGGTGTCAAGAGCTGTTTTCTATCTAGAACAGTAAAAAAGCAGAAAACACAGTTAACTGCAATATTGTCAGAAAGACAGATGAGACAGTACAGTACAAGCAATACTCAGTCAATGCTACTGAAATCCATTCAAGAAAACTGTTTCCATTTGTATCACTACATTTTGTTTCCAGAACACAAATTCTCCATCTTACACAATCAGACATGAGCTGCTGAAGGTGAAACAGGCAATAGCAGAAGAACAAGTTCTGCACTGATCCCTTACTATTGATCAGAAAATGATTCAGTACCATCAGCCAATCAGCTTCCAGCTCTAGCAGGCTTCGATCAGACAGTACATACCCGTTGAAACGTCGCAGCATTAACTGTAAATCAAACTTAAAATCACATTTGCATTTTGACTTTCTGGAATGAAAGCTCAGTTCACACCTATTGGACAGCAAATACTAAACAAATACACAACTGGTCTACATTTATTTTATTATCTACCAAAACCCACCAAATCAATAATTTACACCAACGAAAGCAACCAGTCCTGTACCCACAACTGCCGAATCAGCCAATCACAACTTGTCAACTCGACTGGAGCTCATCACCTTTAAACAACAAACCAAGGCATGGAAAGTACAGTAATACTGCTCCATTTAGATAACTGCCGTTGTCCGGATAAACTACTGACAAAAAACATTTGTATAATAAAATTGTTTTTTTTTTCTCTCTCATTATGCAAGTGATCCTTTACGAAAATTCATATTTTCCTAAAACTTTACAAAGCAAAAATGTAAATGTAGGTTTAAAAGTGTTTACAGAAAATAATGAGAAAAATGTTTTCTAACAGCGATACTGCCCTTTCGATGAAGGCGCTACCATGCTGTGCAATTTCAACGATACAATAGTTGTGAGCCCACTATTTCACAGTACAAAAATAGTCACAACAGTAGAGGTTGTTTTTTTAAAATACATTTCTAACTGAATAAAATTAAAAGATTAATTAAAATTAAAAATAAAAAAGACAAAATTATCGCAAGTTGTGTTTTTGGGTCTGGGACAAGGGCCTTGCATTGATCAGTACTTCTTACGAAGTCAGTCAAGTCAGTCGAATGAAATCCAGCGACAGGAAGCAAACCACAGTTCGCAGGATATCAGCACCCCTGTCATAGACGTGAAGAAGACATGCATGGATACAGATAGTGATGAACCTAATGATCCTTGTGAACCCGGTCAGACAAACCAGCGTAAGAGAAAAAAGAACCTCAATGGGCACAAGCCTGGAGTTAAATGGCCAAGAGCCTGTGAGAAAACTGCATGGGACACAGTAAACACTGATCTCTGTTTTACTTTGGAAAGGTTAAATGGAACAGTTGAAAAGAAGCTGGATAAATTTGGGGACATCATCTATGCATATGGAAGTGAGAGGTTTGGAATTGAAAAAGGAAGGAAAAAGTACAAACTATTCCTAGAAAGTCTAGACGGCAGCAGGAGATTGAACACTTAGAGAAAGGAGGCAGTTGAGGAAGCAATGGAGAAAAGCAGAACAAAGTCAGAAAGAGGGACTCAATCTGTTACAAAGGGTCATAAAAGATAACATTGCACAGAGCTGAGCGTCTACGGAAATGCTACCAAAAGAAAAAGCGTGCAAGAACTAACTTTTATAAAGATCCATTCAAATTTGTAAAGAAGATACTCACCAGTGAGAAAAATGGCCCAATGAAATCATCTAAGGTTGATCTGGAGAGATATTTAGAGGATTCAAAAAGGCAGGAGTCTGTGTCAATTCCTTCAGACATCCCACCTATCAATGCACCCAAATACCAAATGGAGGATTGTGCACCTAAGTGGAAAGAGTAGAGCAAGTTGTGAAAAAAGCAAGGGCATCATCATATCCAGGGCCTAATGGAGTTCCATACAGAGTGTACGAGACTGCTTCTGGAGTTCTACGAATCCTGTGGAAATTGATGAAAGTGGCATGGGAAAAACAGGTCGTACCAAGAGTATGGCGCCAAGCAGGTGGAGTCTATACCAAAAGAAAAAGACTCTACAAGCATCAGTCAGTTTTACCCTATTTCCCTATTAAATGTAGACGGCAAGACTTTCTCCAGTAGCTCAGAGATTGTCAACCTACCTATTAAATAACTGCTTCAATAAAAGCAGACATTCCAGGTTTCCCAGGATGCTTAGAACACATCTGCGTAATCTGGCATCAAATTCAATCAGCAAAAAAGGAGCTACGTGGAACATTCCTGGATTTTGCTAATGCATATGGTTCAGTGCCACATGAACTTCTTTGGGCAGCGTTTGATTTTTTTTTTGCGTACCGATGACAATAACAAATTTAGTGAAAGCCTACTTTGGAGAGTTGCAATTTAGTTAGTTAGATTTGCAACTTCAGAATTCAGCACTACATGGCAATGCCTAGAAGTTGGAATAATGGCAGGATGTACCATTTCTCCACTGGCTTTTACCATAGCAATGGAAGTAATTATTAGGGCATCAAAATGGGTACTGGGAAGAGAGCGCTTGGCTTCTGGAATGCGACTACCACCAATTCGAGCATACATGGATGACATGACAACAATGACTACAATGACTACAACAGTAGCCTGCACTAATCGGTTATTGGGCAAATTAACCAATAACATTGAAAGGGCATGAATGCAATTCAAGCCCACTAAATCAAGGAGCATCTCAATAATTAAAGGTAAAGTAGTAGATAAAAGGTTCTATATTAACGGAGAGGCAATACCAACAGTGTCCGAGAAGCCAGTGAAAAGTCTAGGGAGATGGTACGACGGGGATCTAAAGGACACATTTCATGTGGGAGAAGTTAGACAACAAGCAGTGGAAGGGTTGATCAGCATAGACAGCAGCGCTTTACCAGGCAAACTGAAACACTGGTGTTTTCAGAATGGTCTATTGCCAAGACTGCTGTGGCCACTGACTGTGTACGAGGTTTCCTTGACAACAGTTGAGAAGCTGGAAGCTTTAAATCAGTTCACACGTCAGGAAATGGTTGGGATTTCCACGCTGCCTCAGCAGAGTGGGACTTAATGGTAAAGGAATATTGCAGTTGTCTATCTCTGCACTAACCGAGGAGTTTAAGTGCGCCATTGTCCGACTGGAAATGACATTAGTAGATTCTCACGACAAATGCGTAAGGGAGGCAGCACCTGTTTTGAAAACTGGAAAAAAATGGGCGGCAAAGAAAGCTGTGGAAGATGCTAAGGCTACCCTTCGAATCGGTAATATTATGGGGCAAGTTCAGCATGGAAAAGGAGGTCTTGGTCTCAGTGCAAAGAAGAGCTCCAGAATTATTCCGGGTTCAGCATGTCTCCAGGCTACATGGCAAAAACAAAGAAGAACCACGCAATTCCGGCATTAAAAGGACCAAGGTATAAACAGGTATGAAGCTGACCCAGGGCTCTTGAACAAAACTACGTGGCGACCTAATTTAAGGAGGAAGCTGGAGTAGTCAAACAAAAATAGGAAGCACACAGAGAATTGGATGAGTAATGGGAGAGTGTGGAACAATGCAAGATCAGCTGGCAAGACCAATGGACAATGGAACAGAGATCAATTTCCTCATCAGATCAACATATGATGTTCTCCCATCACCACAGAAGCTAAACCTCTGGGTGGGTTAGGATCCCTCATGTCCTTTGTGTTCATTACCTACAACATTAAGGCGCATTTTGACAGGATGTAAGGTGGGTCTTAGCCAAGGACGGTTTACTTGGCACCATGACCAGGTGCTGCGATGTTTGGCCTTAGCATTGGAAGACGAGCGTAACCTGGCCAATAAGTTGCCACCAGTTCCATCAAAGCATTACACACAAAAGGCAATGTTCCTCTGTCCAGGAGAGCAACCACCAAGAAAAGGTGTTAAAACCAAGCCTCACCCAGGACAACTGGAAGCTGCTATAGACTGGAAAATGCCGGCAGATGTTGGGCAATGGCTTATTTTTCCACCTTTGCCACCACTAACCTTCGACCAGAAATTGTCTTGTGGGCTGGATCAGCACGCCATGTTCATTTGGTAGAGTTAACAGTGCCATGGGAGGATGCTGTGGATGAGGCGTATGAGAGGAAGAAACTTCGGTATGCTCAACTAGCTGTTGAAGTGGAACAGCAAGGATGGAGACTCCGGGTTTACCCAGTGGAGGTGGGTTGTCGAGGATTTGTGGCACACTACAACCCGGTTTCTTAGAGACATTGGGTTCAGTGGCCAAGAGTTGCGTCGCACCGTGAAGAACTTATCTGAAGCAACAGAAAGGAGCAGAAACTGGCTGTGGTTGAGACGGAAAGATTCTGGATGGGGATCTCAAGCACAATAGAAAGAAAGCAACGCTGATATACGGGTAAGTAAGCTGGGCTGAGCTGAGCGGTTGATGGAGGGGACGTCAGAATCACTGTTGAGCCCTCTTGCCGTGGGCTAGTCGACGAAACACAGAGGACAGAAGGTGCCCACTTGAAGACCCTAGAGATGTACCCTACTTAGCTCAATCCAGACGGTTGTCATGCTGATGAGCTGGGGAGACCACACTGGGTTGATCCCCTGGAGCCAGCATTGCAGCCGTTGTGTGTGCTGATGCACTGTGGAGGCAATATAAGCTGATCCCTGGAACCAGCATTACACTTTAGCAAATCAACACCAACTAAAAGATATAAAAAACTAATATACATTGAAATACATAAATGCAAAATGAAAGAACAAAACAAAACATAGTAGCCCCCTATCAAATACGAAATGTAACCATTACCTAATGTGTGATTCTAAAGAGCGCTTACTCAGCCGGAGTGTTCACCGCAATGCTGGGTAATTACAACAGCATACTGGTAGCCTATCAGGTCTGTTTGTTGAAACCACTTTCGGAGAATAACAGACCATCACCACAGTAACTAGATGAGCTGCATTTGGTGAACATAAACATGCTCAGTGTTCCCAAATTGAACAAGCAGGCTGTGGGCAGGAGCTGGGCTGCTTTGATAGCCGCAAGGCACGTGTCTGATAAAGGTACAGCACCGCTGTTAGATGTCCCCATTACACCAGGACATACCTTTAGTCCTGCAGTGGAGGAGATGCTACAGAGCTCTCACTGCGCACAGGAGTCCACAAAGAACTGGTGCGATTGCTTCCCAAGCAGCCACCCCCAGTGTGCAAACCAGCGCCCAAGGCCCCAGTAGCTTCATAGACCAGCACAGCCAACTGCAACTATGGTCAGATTTGGTTTTCATAACCGGCCCATGGCTGCGCGCCGTGGGAACTTTAACAAGTTTTGCCGCTAGACAAAGATGCAAAAACCTCAGGCTAAGCAACAAGCCCAGAAGCAGCCCTAGGAGCATGCTGCCCCCAAGCTCATGGCCCCTTTTTAAGGATTCAAAGGCCTCATAGCGCTCAATTTACTTGCATGATTTGCTCATTTGTGCCCAGTCTCCAGCACAGGAAGAGGCCCACATTGAGCTCATCACTGGCCACCTTCATTGGTTTGGTCTGTCGGCAAATAGTGTCAAGAGGCAGCTCACACCTTCGCAGGCAGCCTCCTATCTAGGAGTGTGCTAGGACTCCAGGTCTAAGCACATGGATGACAGAGTGCGGAGCATAGCCACCTGTTTGGAGCGCTTACAGTAGTGATGTTCCAGAGACATTTGGGCTTGATGGCAGCAGCTTCCCAGACACTTCAACTGGGTCTCCTGCGCATGCGCCTTCTGAAAGCCTGGTTCAACAGCAGGATTTTTCAGCCCACATTGAACTGTGGCCACCTAGTGACAGTGTATCGCCACTGTCTAAAGGCGCTCTCTTGGTGGACAGCCTGCCCATCGATGCCTAGGTGTATCGCTAGGTAGCGTCACCAGAAGGGAGGTCATCACCATGGATGCTTCCTACCTCGGCGCTGTGTGGAATGGAGGGGGGGTCAGGGTCTCCACATCAATTTTTTGGAGCTGCAGGCCAAGACAGATTGATTTGCCTCAGAGGAATCAATCTACTGTCTCCTTTGGTTCTCCATAATAGGAGGAGGGGGACCCGCTGGCGAAAGATGCCTTGGTATACCTGTGGCCTAGGCATCTGTTATATGCTTTTCCACCGTTCACCATGCTCCAGACACTGGTATTCGGCTCTGATGCAGCTCCTGAGGGGCCAGCCGTGGAGCCTGCCAGTCAGGCACGGTGGACCTTATGGCATCCCGATCTGGGTCTGGTCCCTGAACGGCTGCATTTGAGTTATGGGGCTTTCTAATAGGGTCATTGACAACCTGAAAAATGCCTGAGCAGCCATGTGGGGGAAGTCTTTCAGATGTGCTGCCTGCCTCTGGGTTTTTACCCCATGACCCATCCCATGGCAGTTATACTTCAACTTTTGAAGGACCCGTTTGACGAGAGGAAATCCCCTTTTACGTTAAAAGGTCCATCTGGCAACTATTACAATTTTCCCTTTCCAGTCCGATGTCAGACCCTGTCCGACATCAAACAGACAAGGCACAGGTCTCTAGCCGTTTTATCTCCAAAAAAAAAAAAAAAAAAAAAAAAAAAAAAAGCCTTTAAAATGGCCGAGTGAGACCGATAGGAACCGAATGAAGCAGAGAAAAAGGGCGTATCTGAGCAATACAGCAGCCCCATGCACCATAGAGATAACACGGACACAAACAAAGGAGATAGCTGCTTCCGCATTCAGCGCTCAAAGCATATCACATACATTTGCAGAGCTTTTACAGATGTTATAGTAATAAAATAATGACTGGAATTGTATTATTGAAGAGTTTGGTGATAAAACAAGGGGTGGGGCTTGGCTGGAGATGCAATACTGATAATGAACTACTACTAGTGGAATTCATTTTGGCAAGTAGCTCAGATAGACCTGTAGTGGTAATCTCTACAAAGTCAGTTAAAACACTCCCTGTGTAGCAGGAGAATCAACAGATAAGGTAGCATTGGTTTCAGAAGACAGAATTTGAATTCGTATATTATCAACTCTATTTTGAAAGAATTCCAAGAAGGAATTGCACTGGTCAATTTAGGCTGGCAAGGGGAATAAGCATGCTGGCTTCAGCATACGATTGATAGTAGAGAATAGCAGCCTAGAATTACCACTTCAACAAAGCCCAAGTAATGTGATGATCTAGATGATTTCAAGGCAGTACCATAAGCTAATTGATGCTGCTTGTAGGATTGTGAATGAACAGTTAGACCTGTCTTCTTCCACAAACGCTCAAGTTTATGCCCTGCTACTTTCATTGTACATGTGAACAATATGAGAAAAGAAAGATAAGGCACCACATCCAAAAACACAACTGTTGATTGTTCAAAATGTTAATAAATTTGTAGTAGGTCCCAAGGTTTGGCCGACATATTGGATTAAAAAAAACAAACATTTTTTCCTAAATCTAAAAATTGGTCTTTCAAAACCACTCATTGCAGAGTGCTGAAACTTTGTATACTTGTTGAGGGATGGTCCAAGATTAACTGGTGTTAGTAAGACACTGACAGGTTGTGTGGTATGGCGGCCAAGCTGCATGATGTCATAATCACAAACTACAAAAGGCTGTCTTCTCCCAAACCGTTAGCCTGATTGAAACAAACCCAAAGGCACACATGACCCTAGTGTGGTTGTCTTTAAAAGGTTGCTCAAGGGAAGTTGCTACAGCCACATTGGATGACATCGCCAACATACAAAACTAGCTTATAACTCCTTACAGAGTGCAGATAGGGTCATGGTTTCTATGGAACTGATATAGGAACCCATAAATACTCTATTCAAAAATTGCCTTGACTGTGACCTATGACCTCTCCTTAAGGTCAAATGCAAAACTTAGCTTGTAACTTCTTAAAGTGCAGATAGGATTATGGTTATTCTTAAACACGTAAGAACCCATACATGCTCCAATGTCTGACTGACCTCTGACCTTTCTTTAAGGTCAAATGCAAAAGTGGCTTACAACTGCTTAGAGAGTGCAGGTAGGGTCATGGTTACTATGGAACACAGATAGGAACAAGAATGCCTTGGAAGCCGTCAAGTTGCTTGCAACTTCTTGTTATTTTTATTATTATTTGGCTTCCAAGCCAGAATGGCTGGGAAGCCTATTGTTTCGGTTAGGATTTTTATTTAAATTTGTTCTTCCGCTCTTTTTTCAAAAACTCTCTAAAATCAACACTGTTGCACAGAAACTCACGAAACTTGGTACAGTGGTAGGCAGCTAAGGAAAGTTGTGTCAGAGTGAAAATTAAGGTCACAGGTCATATGGTGTGGCAGCCATATTAGATCTTTTGCGAATTTTGGACAATTTTAAAAAAATCTTCTCCGAACTGGTTTACCATAGAGATCTGAAACTTGGTGCACATACTCCCCTCATGGCCTAGATTTATGGCTGTTCAAGAGAAATCGCTCGGTCACATCGTTTCATGACCAAATCGAATTTGTCAAATATTCAAATAACTTCTCTCTGAAACGATTATGCTGATTGAATCAAATCTTTGCATACATGGCCTTGGCAAGGTTGTCTATCAAGTTTATTCAAAGCAAATTGGTACATACAAAAAAAACAAGGCCGCTGAGAGCCAATCACATTTTAGCTATAGTCAATTTGCATATATTGCAGTATTTCTCTATGGTACAATGTGGTAGAGCGATGAAACTTCATATAGTAGTAGAGGACTATGGGAAATTAATGTCAACAACAGAAAGTTGATTGGTCACATGATATGGCAGCCATATTGGATTTTACAAGCACAATTTTTCGAATGTCCATAAAATCAACACCATTGCACGAAAACTCACGAAACTTGGTAGGGTGGTAGGCACCTAAGGCATGTTGTGTCAGAGCAAAAACTGCCTTGACTGTGACCTTTGACCTCCCCTTAACGTAAAATGCAAAACTAGCTTATAACTCCTTAGAGTGCAGACAAGCTAATGGTTACTATAAAACACATATAGCAACCCATATACTGTATGCTCCTGTGGTACAACATAGATAGGGTAATTGTTACTATGGAAAACATATAGGAACAAGAATGCCTTGGAAACCATCAAGTTGCCTTGACCTTTGACCTCTCCTTAAGGTCAAATGCAAAACTCCTTAGGAGTGTATATTGGGTCGTGGTTACTATGGAACACATATAGGAACAAGAATACCTTGGAAGCCGTCAAGTTGCTTGCAGCTTTTAGTTATTGTTATTTATTTATATTTCATGCTCCCTAAAATTGGTCAAAAAATTGGTAGGTTGGTAGATGCCCATGGGACGGTGTACCAGAAACAAAAGCAAAACAAATGTCGTCGGTCACATGGTTGGCAGCCATATTTGATTTTGCAGAAATTGTTAAAACGTCTGTGTATCAAACAACTTATTGCAGAGATCTGAAACTTGCTTTACATGTTTAGGGATAGTCCAGCATTAATCTGCAAACATGTGTGGTATCTGCTTCTTCCCCTGGCTGGAATTCACGTTGCTGTTTGAATCGGCATTGAAATAGGTAAGTGGATTGTAGTTTATTTGTTATAATTGTTGCTTGCTTAGGTAAGCAGCAGGCATTTAAATTATTTTTAAAAAGTAATTAAGTGATCCAAACTGTGTTGGGGTGTGTTGAATTATGAGGTTGATGCAAATTTAGTGTTAAGTACATGGCTCCAGGCCTACAGGATAGTATTAATTGGCAATCAGTGTCTTACAATGCCAGCCATTCTACGCGCCAGCCAATCTAAGGACCACAAGTCCAATGGCAGTCTAAGTTGTGGCAGTCCGAGTGAGGACCTTTTCCAAAAACCTCCCAATGGCTACTAGAGGCCTCATTCCTACCATGACACCTAACGTCTCAATCCCCTGGAGAAAGCAGGCTCACTCGTTCCCCACTCCCAGAATGAACACTGGCAAGTACCTGCTGCACAAACCCTTACTAACTACTTCTCCCCTACGCTGCATGCTACAATCTTGAAAATCACCTTTTTCAATTGTCACTCTCCAACTAACAAATCTGCTTTTCAGCAAACTTATAACCAATACCAATCTTGATCTTCTCTGTCTAGCTAAAAGCTGGCACTCTGTAAACAACATGCACTCGCTGCATCTAGCCACCCCAAAGGGCTATTCCCTCTCTGACAGACCTCACCTCACTGGCCGAGGCGGGGGCACTGCTGTTATTGCTAATTCTGTGCTCGCTTCCTCAGTTCTTTTTTTGCCTGCCTTTTCTTCATCTGAGCATCTCACCATCAAGCTCCCATTTCCTTCACCCTTGTTATCTACCATTCACCTAAGAGCAACTCTGCTTTCATTACCAAGTTTTCAGAATTTACATAACTTGTAGACACAAGTTTAATAGTTATTTTAAGTAAGGTTCCCAATAAACCTGAAGGGTATACTGCATTTTAAATGAATATTATAAACGAATAACTATTTTTGAATATTATCCTTTGATTGTATTATGATGTGTTTTATATGCTTGTAATCATAATTTTGTATAGAGAATGAAACTGAAATTCAAATGCGTCTAATGAATGTAACTAAAGTTATATTGAATAGGAGGTTTAAATGATGAATGTAAAACACTTTGATAACGAAATAGGTTGATGCATTCCATTTCTAACACACCCTTTTTGTGTGACACGCAACTGTCTATCAAATACTGTGAGCGCAAGTGGAGGTCGTCGGGACTAACGGTTCTCAGAGAAATGTGGACCGACCATCTCCCCAGCTATAAGCGTGCACTTGCCATGGCCAGGGTGAAATACTTCTCTGAAATCGTAATTATGGGACACAGTAAACCCAAATGTTCTCTAAGGCCATTGACCAAATCCTACATCCAGCCACTGACAGATCCATCTCCTGTTCATACTCCTCTCTAACCTGTCATGATTTCTCCTCTTTCTTTTGGAACAAAATTGACATCTATTCTACGCTCTCCCACGACAAACTCAGTTCACGACTTGACCACCTTGACGGTCCTCCGGTTGCCCTCTCCTCCTCTCATCTGTCCATTGCAGATGTTTCCGGCTTACTGTTGAAATCAACTACTGTCACATGCCCTCTGGACCCCTGGCCGACTAACCTTGTCCGTCTCTGTGCTTCTGATCTTGCTTCCTCCATTATTCACACCCTCAACCTGTCCCTAGACTCTGGCTTGGTTCCTGCTGCCCTTAAGCTTGCCGGAGTAATGCCGGTACTTAAAAAATCCTCCACTGACCCAGCTGACTTGTCTAGCTTCCGTCCCATCTCCAATCTCCCTTTTCTTTCAAAAACTCTTGAAAGGGCTGTAGTCAATCAGCTGATAAAACATCTCATGGACAGCAATCTGCTTGAATGTCTGGTTTCCAGCTGCAACAAAGTACTAAAACTGCTCTGCTCTGGACTGTGAATGACCTCCTGCTCAATGCTGACACTGGTGCTCCCTCTGTGCTTGTTCTCCTTTTGACACGGTAGACCATGGCATTCTTCTTCACCGCTTTCAGAAGTATGCTGAAATCTCTGGAACCTGTCTCTCCTGGATGTCCTCTTACCTATCTGGACGCATGCAGTCTGTTTTCTATGCTGGACGTAGTGGCGTTGCAAACCCAGTCACTTGTGCTGTCCCCCAAGGATCTGTTCTTGGGCCCCTTCTCCAATATCTACATGCTTCCCTTGGGTCACCTCATCTGCCAACACAGCCACATGTTTCACTCCTATGCTGACGACACCCAGCTCTACTTAAAACTTGACCCTGGAAGCCCTTCTGCAATAGTCCGGCTCTCAGCTTCCATTCATTCAAGACATCGAGGCCTGGAAGCCTGCCAATTTTCTTCAGCTGAACACTAGCAAATCTGAACTCCTAGTAGGATCTAAAACTCTGCCCTGAACCATGGAAACTGTCTGCTGTTGCCTTCCCCCACAGTACAAAGCCTTGGTGTACTGCTTGACAGCAACCTCTCCTTTGATGCCTACATCTATTCTGTGGTCAAATCTTCCTTCTACCATCTTCGAAACATCTCTAAAGTCCGTCCCTACCTTTCCCTCACGGATGCGGAGATACTTTTGTCATGCATGTGTCTCCTCTCGACTACAGCCACTCTCTATATGGTGGTCTCCCGGCACGCACCATAAACTGCAGCTAGTTCAGAATGTCACTGCCAGGATCCTTACCAGATGTAAAAAACATGATCACATCACCCCCTGTCTTGTCCAGCTGCACTGGCTACCTGTAAAGTTTAGGATTATTTTCAAAACTCTCCTGCTCACCTACAATGCCCTTCATCACACAGGTCCCCAAGTACCTCCTCAACCTACTGACTGGCTATGTCCCTGGTCCACAAGCTGAGGTCCTCCGACTCTGGACCGCTTGTTGTCCACACATAAAAGTGCACCACACTTGGAGAACGCTCATTTAGCTTCATGGTTCCGACTCATTGGAACACTCTCCCAGCTTTGGTGCATGATGCTCCCACCGTCGCTTGCTTAAATCAACTCTCAAGACCCACCTGTTCTCCGTTGCTTTCCATGCTCTTTAAGCCTGACATCTGCTACTAGCTGCTGTGTTGCTGCTACTATTTCATGTGTTATGCTACTATCATGTATTTTACACTTTCCACTGTTTTTAATGTATTATGCTTTTTTTTTTTTTTTACTGTATATCATGTATTATGCATTTGTCTGTATTTAACCCTTTGCAGTCCATTTATTCAGCATTTGTCAGGTCCAATTTATTTTCAGCTGTTTATTTTACACAAGCTAGTTATTTTATTTTTTTTCAGGACAATATACAAGAATGCAACATCCATAAAAACAGCGACAAAATCAAGATTGAAAAAGGAGTTTGTCAAGAAGATACAATTTTCCCAAATCTCTTTACGGCCACCCTAGAAGACATTTTCAAAACACTGGATTGGGAAAATAAGAGGCTGAAGATCAACTGAGCCTACTTGAATCATCTACGATTTGCTGAAGACACCCTCATATGTACAACATGACTACAAACAAGAATACAACACCACAAGGCTAGCATCAAAGTGGGTTTGAAAATGAACCTGAACACAACTCAACTCATGTTCAATAAATATGCCACTCCACAGGCAATTGAAGTCAATGGGATCAAGCTTGAGAAGTCAATAACTACGTATACTTAGGACAGTTAGTTTCAGCACTGGAGAATCAAATGTGCGAAATCTACAGAAGAGCAAAAATGGGCTGGAGTGCTTTTGGGAGATTAAGCATGGTTCTGAAAGGGAAACTACCCTTATTCAACTGAATTCAATTTTATTTTTATAAAGTACGTTTTGCAACAAGTCGCCACAAAGCTCTTTACAAAGGCAAAAACAATACATATTACTGAACAACAAGCTTTTTATTTAAAAAAAAAAAACAGAATAAAAACAAAAAACATGCAAGATGTATTATAAAAATATTACTTTAATCTAGACAAAAAAAATAATAAATAAATAAATAAAAACAGTGGGAACAATATGGGGGCAAGAGGATATCAGCTCATCAGGATGAAAATGTCAGGCTATGGAAATGGAATTTTAGTTTAGACTTAAAGACATTGACTGAAGGGGCTTCTCTAATTGTGATGGGCAAGTTGTTCCATAATTTAGGTGCCACATAACTAAAAGATCTACCATCTGAAGCTTTTTTTCTGAATAATAGGTACAGACAGTAAGCCAGCATCCAGTGATCAGAGTGGGCGATTGGGGACATAGGGTTCCAAAAGATCTTTAAGGTATGAAGTTGCGGGATCATTTAAAGCCCTCTAAGTTAGCAGCAACACCTTAAAATCTATTCTAAAACTAACCAGTAGCCGATGCAAAGACACCAGCACCGGGGTGATATGCTCTCGCCTCTTGACCAGAGTTAAACTTCTAGCTGCGTCAAGAAGAAAGTCTTTGACCAATGCATGCTGCCATTGCTAACTTACGGATGCCAGACCTGAACCCTCAATGCAAAAATGACTCAATTATAAACGACTCAATGGACTATGGAAAGATGCATGCTGGGAATTATGAGAAGAAAAAGGAAGGAAAGAATAAGAGCACAAACAAAAGTATACATTGTTATTATAAGAGTGAAAAACTGAAATGGCAGTGGGCCGGACATGTAGCAAGAAGATAAAGACCATCGCTGGATCAAGTAGATACTAAACTGGATCTTAAAAAATGTAAAGCGACCAAGAAGACGACCTCCAGGAACATGGCAAGATGAAATTAGGAAACACGCTGCAGCAACATGGATGAGGGATGCAGCAGACAGGCTTTTGTGGAAGAATCCAGCAGTGGATGGAAAAAGGTTAATGATGATGATGAATATAGATATACAAAAGAGGTTGACACAGGTAGAAAATCCAGAACCAGGTACCTGGATCTTTTTCGTGTAATGATTTAAAAAAAAAAAAACACACACACCACGTATGAATATGTTTTAAGTGCATGATACATAATTAAATAATAATAATAATAATAATATCCGTTTAAATAGTTATTAACATTAAATGTGCTTCATGCTGCAGGATTCTTTGCGACATATATTGACCATATTCCACTGCTGTTGTTAACATGGCTGTTATGTTCAGTTTTTAAACTAATGCAGTAGTACAGCACCACTATTATTTTGTGGACTGCCACAATACCTACCGTAAATTGAGCTAGCTGGTTTGTGACAGCAGTCGCAAAACAGTTAGTGAGACATGTGCGTCTGGATGTAACAATAAAGTGCTGTTCCAGATCACTAAATTCTGTCTTGTGAATACATAACAATGGCATCCAAGCAAAGCACTGGGCGGCACTTCTTTACGAAGCAGGAGAAAAATGGAATTCCCCAAGCTCGGCCAAGAAAATATTTCATTCAAAAGGAGGACGCACACTTATTTAATGTGCTCTACATTATTATATTTTTATTTTATTTATTTGCTTATTTATGTTTAAATAAAGGCTACTTATTTGATCTTTTTGGTAAGAAACTATATCTGTGCAATAACTGTATATAAAGCATTCCGTATTGTAAGCAACACTTAATGGATCACAGAGTTATCACTGACATAAACCAACAGGAAATATTATAGAAATTAGTAGAAAATTAATAATTGTTTGGTTGGATAATTGTCCACCCCCCTTGTAATAGCAATTCCAAATTAGCTCAAGTGTCACCAATCGCCTTCAAAATCACACACCAAGTTAAGCGGCCTCCACCTGCGTTCAATTGTAGCGATTCACATGATTTCAGGATAAATTCAGCAGTTTCTGTAGGTTCCCTCTGCTGGGTAGTGCATTTCAAAGCAAAGACTCAACCATAAACGCCAAGGCGCTTTCAAAAGAACTCCAGGACAAAACTGTTGAAAGGCACAGATCAGGGGATGGGTATAAAAAAATATCAAAGGCCTTGAATATCCCTTGGAGCACGGTCGAGACAATTATTAAGAAGTGGAAAGAATTCTTAAGTAGATTGGCCATCCCTCAAAACTGCATGACCGAGCAAGAAGACTGATCAGAGAGGCTACCAAGAGGCCAATAGCAATTTTGCAAAAGCTAAAGGCTTTTATGGCCAACACTGGTCAAAGTGTGCATGTGACAACAATATCCTAATCTGGCCGGTATGGTAGGGTGGCAAGAAGGAAGCCATTACTCAAGAAAGCCCATCTTGAATCCCATTTGAAGTACGCAAAAAAACACTCAGGAGATTCTGTAGCCATGTAGCAAAAAGTTTTGTGGTCTTACAAAACTAAAATTTTTGGCCTAAATGCAAAGCGTTATGTGAAGTATGGTGGTGGCAGCATCATGTTATGGGGATGTTTCTCATCAGCAGGGACTGGGGCACTTGTCAGGACAGAAGAGAAAACGAGTGGAGCAAAGTACAGAGAAGGAAAACCTGCTGCCTCTGCAAGAAAGCTGAAACTGGGACGGAAGTTCACCTTTCAGCATGACAACGACCCAAAGCACACAGCCAAAGCTACACTGGCGTGGCTAAGGAACAAAAAAGGTAAATGTCCTTGAGTGGCCCAGTCAGAGCCCCGACCTAAACCCAATCGAAAATTTGTGACATGACTTGAAGATTGCTGTCCATCAACGCTCCCCAAGGAACTTGACTGAGCTTGAACAGTTTTGTAAAGAAGAATGGTCAAATATTGCCAAATCTATGCGTGCAAAGTTGACAGAGACTTCAACAGACTCACAGCTGTAACTGCTGACAAAGATGCTTCCACCAAGTATTAACTCAGGGGGTGGAGACTTATCCAATTATGATCTTTCAGTTTTGTATTTTTAATATATAATTTTCTCAATAAAACCTTTTTCCCCTTAACAGTGTGGAGTGTGGTGTGTAGATAAGTGGAAAAAACCCTCATTTAAATGCATGGAACTCTGAGGCACTGACGGAACAAAATGTGAAAAAAGTTCAAAAGGGGTGTAGAATTTCTATAGGTACTGGAGATAGATAGATAGATAGACAGATAGATAGATAAAGAACATAAGAAAGTTTACAAATGAAAGGAGGCCATTCGGCCCATCTTGCTCGTTTGGTTGTTAGCAGCTTATTGATCTCATCAAGCAGCTTCTTGAAGGATCCCAGGGTGTCTGCTTCAACAACATTACTGGGGAGTTGATTCCAGACCCTCACGATTCTCTGTGTAAAAAAGTGCCTCCTATTTTGTGTTCTGAATGCCCCTTTTTCTAAACTCCATTTGTGACCCCTGGTCCTTGTTTCTTTTTTCAGGTCGAAAAAGTCTTGGGTCGACACTGTCAATGCCTTTTAGAATTTTGAATGCTTGAATAAGGTCGCCACGTAGTCTTCATTGTTCAAGACTGAACAGATTCAATTCTTTTAGCCTGTCTGCTATTGACATGCCTTTTAAGCCCGGAATAATTCTGGTCGCTCTTCTTTGCACTCTTTCTAGAGCAGCAATATCTTTTTTATAGCGAGGTGACCAGAACTGAACACAATATTCAAGATGAGGTCTTACTAGTGCATTGTACAGTTTTAACATTACTTCCCTTGATTTAAATTCAACACTTTTCACAATGTATCCAAGCATCTTGTTAGCCTTTTTTATAGCTTCCCCACATTGTCTAGATGAAGACATTTCCGAGTCAACAAAAACTCCTAGGTCTTTTTCATAGATTCCTTCTCCAATTTCAGTATCTCCCATATGATATTTATAATGCACATTTTTATTTCCTGCATGCAGTACCTTACACTTTTCTCTATTAAATGTCATTTGCCATGTGTCTGCCCAGTTCTGAATCTTGTCTATATCATTTTGAATGACCTTTGCTGCTGCAACAGTGTTTGCCACTCCTCCTACTTTTGTGTCGTCTGCAAATTTAACAAGTTTGCTTACTATACCAGAATCTAAATCATTAATGTAGATTAGGAATAGCAGAGGACCTAATACTGATCCCTGTGGTACTCCACTGGTTACCACACTCCATTCTGAGGTTTTTCCTCTAATCAGTACTTTCTGCTTTCTACATGTTAACCACTCCCTAATCCATGTACATGTGTTTCCTTGAATCCCAACTGCGTTCAGTTTGAGAATTAATCTTTTGTGCGGGACTTTGTCAAAAGCTTTCTGGAAATCTAAATAAACCATGTCATATGCTTTGCAATTATCCATTATCGATGTTGCATCCTCAAAAAAATCAAGCAAGTTAGTTAGACACAATCTCCCTTTCCTAAAACCATGCTGACTGTCTCCCAGTACCCTGTTACCATATAGGTAATTTTCCATTTTGGATCTTATTATAGTTTCCATAAGTTTGCATATAATAGAAGTCAGGCTTACTGGTCTGTAGTTACCTGGTTCAGTTTTGTTTCCCTTTTTGTGGATCGGTATTACGTTTGCAATTTTCCAGTCTGTCGGTACCACCCCTGTGTCAAGAGACTGTTGCATGATCTTGGTTAGCGGTTTGTAAATAACTTCTTTCATTTCTTTGAGTACTATTGGGAGGATCTCATCCAGCCCAGGGGATTTGTTTATTTTAAGAGCTCCTTGTCCCTTTAACACTTCTGCCTCAGTTATGCTAAAGTTATTTAAAACTGGATAGGAAGTGGATGACATTTGACATAGACACACACACACACGAAGAGAGACAACAGTAAGAGAAGAAATAAACAGAATTAGAATCTGTTTCGTTTGATGAGTACCTCTCACAAAAATCTGAAAAATCCACATTTTAGCATTAATTTTCCTCATAAAACTACTAATTACAGATACTTTCACAACTAAATACTAAACACTAAACTCATTTTCAATATGCAACAATAGTCCTGGCTGTGTTTTAGTCTTTCAAATATAAAAGCACTGGACATATTTATAGACCTAATGCAGAAACTGTAATGCCCAAGACTGCAGCTGATCAGTTCAGTCATGGTTTGACTACTGTACATCATTTCTCCCCTGAACATTACATATCCTCCAAGACCAAAAGCACATGTGGCCCTACTTTGACTGCCTAGTTTCTGTCCTACTAAATTTTGAAAAATAACTGGTTAATTAACAAAAAATAAAATACAATTTTAATTTGTCATTAATGATTAAGTGCAATGGTTGTTTTAAAATGATTTGTTTTATTTTGCTAATTTCCACTCCTTCACCTACAAACACCAACCCTTCATTAGCATAAAATAAGAATCTTCAAAATAACTTACAAATCAACAGGCGCCTCAGCTGTCAAAACAATGGGTGTGTCCAGCACTTTTCTAGCCACACGGTCCTGCACAGTCACTGCTTTTAAAAACCTCATGGTCAAGTTCACCTCCGCCAAACCGCCCCTCTCCAGAACTCAGAAACCCTGAACAATGTTTCTCTATCTCCTTTAGCCTCATGAGAAAACCCTCCCTCATGTCTAAATCTGTATGGCAGTGCAGCCCCTAAAGAATGCATCTGCTCCCTAGAATAAACCTGCCTGCAGCCTCCCATGGGGTTATTCTATTCTTGTGCACCCTTTCCCTCCCCCTTCAATCTTCCAACTGAATTACAGGTACAGTGAATTGGTAACAATTGTTGTGCATTTTAGTAGAATGCTTCCTTACTATATAAGTATTCTCCTCTGAAAAAACACCTCTGTATAAGATAAGTTCTGTAAACTGGTTATGTATGTGTAACACAAATATCAGATATAGAGTACTGTGCTTTTGCCAGAGGAAATATCTTTAAAACTTATTTCACTGAAATACATCACCATTTATTTCACAGTTTTAATGTAACAAAATTAGCCATACATGTTGTTTCATAAATTCATTAAAACGTCCATGAAGACATACTGAATAATAAAGGGCCTACAGTACTATAGCACACATACTGTATATATGCATTATTTTGGTTGATTTTGTTATTTAACCACTTGCTCCCCTCCACCCCCAAAATTATTATTTATTTATTTATTTATGCGGAAACTGGTTTGACTTGAACCTGAAACTTCTACGCCCTTCAAGGTTTCATCTTTATATCCATGCCCAGAGTGAAATTACTATATTATGATATTATTTTATAGTTTTTGCAGTAAAGTTGTTAGTGCCAAGACCCATTTTTTACATGTATTCAAAAGTCAAAAAAATTGTGTCAGAAATTACAGTTGACAGAAATTAGAAATGAGTATAGCAAAATGTGTTTTGCGCTTGGAACGATTTACCACCTTGCCACCAGAATCAGTTTCTAAATTAGCAAGAAGAAAAATAGCTGTGTGTGGTATTTCTGTATATATTAAAAAAAAAAAAAAAAAAAAGGTGGTCAACACTCTTGGTCATGCATTTACTTCTAGCTGTCAAAAAATTGTTAAAAGTTAAACATTTTCGACCTTGGCCACTGGATATACAGTTGTAATTTTTCTATCCTAAATATTCTCCATTATTTCATTATAGTCCTTCATATTTTAGGTGCCAAAGCAGCCACTGAAACTTCCTTTGAGGAATTTGGAGAGGCTGAAGAAAAAAAAAAAAAAAAGAGTTGGCTTTCGGGCTGATTGGACAAATGTAGACATGGACACAATAAGTCAATTTAAAAAAAAAAAAAAAAAAAGTGTTAGTTGTAGTACTGCCTTCTTTAAAAATAATTGTCCGGTAATTCTGCATTTACATATTACATGTGGTTCCGGGGGCGGGGGCTAGGATCCTCCCTATCCTTTGATCTCCTATCATTAATCAAATCTACTAGTCACACCCTATATATCCCCAGCAAATTTCTTTCAGTGTAAAGATTTTCAAAGCTTTTCAAAGATCTTGTCTGTTTCAGAGCATTCTCCAACATCTCCAACAGATCAAGCCTCTCCGTAACATCCAAACAGGTGCCTCCCGAGCAGGACAGCATACCACTACCCACCGTCCAAGGAGTCAATCCCCGTCGATCTAAATGGCTCTGAGCCCAGGACACAGCACCAGAGCAACTGCACTTTAAAAGACTAGACTCTCAACAAACTCATGAAGACCCTCCTCAGAAACGGTAGCGAGATCCAAGCAGGGAGCAATCAGGAATTTCTTTTCATTTTCTATTGTAATACCAGCAGAAACCATTTTTCCACTCAAGAAAACTCCCCATCAGCTGTTCAGTGGCCCAGGTCAGACAGCAGGCAGATTGTCTTAGACCAAGCTACTCCAGTAGCCAGCACATCAGGCCAGCAAGTAGCCACTCCATTCAACAAAACTCAGCAGGAAATAAAAGCAGTCATGCAACCATTCGGTGATGCCTTATCCTCAGTCAATACCAAACTCAGCAACTTGGATGAATGGGTGTCGAACATCGAGCAAAAGAAGCAAGGTTCCCCAGTTACATTGTTTTCTTCCATTCCTGCACTAAAACTCTGCAGCAGCTACAGTCACTCCCAGTTTGATATCAACACCGGTCCCTCCAATCTACAACCTTGCAACAGCCACAACATCTGGTTTCGGCCGCCTCAACCACTGCTTGTCATCACTCAAGATCCCTGCAGATTCGGTGAAGCAGAATTGAAGATCCACCAGCAGAAGCGATCACCAATCTTAATTTACTTTTTGAAGTTGACGTCCCGTTTTCAGAGCAAAAAAATAAATAAAAGAAAATCCCCCTTCATTCACTGGAATTTCTAGGAATCATAAATGGACACAGAAAAGTTTGAGAATTCAGAATTTTAAGATCAGTAAAACGATCAAGAAATGTGCACTGCTCACTTTGCTGGGCCATTTCAATTTTGTAATTCACATTATCACCCAAAGTCGAGATTTATATTTCGATTACTTGCTCTTTCATTGACAGTAGAAAATGTGGACTTCTACATCAATATTTCAGAAGCTGGGAAAGACATTAAAATTAGATCTGCTCTCATACAGCATTGGAATGGCCTGTCTTTTTTAATGATTTCATTTCAGCACTTCGAGACCTGGCTTTATTTATGGACGCTTCATTTAACCCTTTGCAGTCCATTTATTCAGTGCTTGTCAGGCGTGTCAGGTCCAATTTATTTTCACACACGCTGTTTATTTTACAAGCGCTGCCCCCCCAGAGTAAAACAGGTTTAAAACACATTGTATGGCAAAATTACATCAGTACTGCATCTCCAGCAAAGCCCCACCCCTTGTTTGTTGTAATTTTTGCATACCTCTTTATAGACGTGCATACTCATTGAGGGGGACTTTCGTATGTCGGATCTCCTAAAGGGCTGAGACCACTCCTGTGTGTCGAGTTCCCCAAACAGCAGGGACCCCCAACTTTCTACATGCTGGGCCTTTGCAAACAGCAGGCACATTTTTCTATAAATTCTAAGTAGAAGTCAAGGCGGCAATCGGGGGTCCTCCCCCAGCGTGGGTTTTATAGGGGTCTAAATCCTGCATATCCTGGGCCTGATATGTGCCTAATAAGGCCCAAAATTCAAAATAAGGGTTTTTGTTTGTTTTAGTTTTTTTTTTTTTTTTTTATGATTTTAGGGGTCCAGGTTTAAAAATATTTGAGAGCAGGTAAAAGTTACTTATTTGTCTGTGAAAAGTAATTACAATATATATTTTATTAGAATTTTAAAAGCACAAGCTTGTCTTAGCACTCAGTAAATTTCAAAGTCCACATATTTAAGCAAACTGTTCAGTTTTGTAATAATTTCTTACACAGAAAAAATAAGTGGGAAATGAAAGACAGAAGCAGACATCAATGAAACTGAGAAATTTGAGGCACAAAAACACGTCATATATAGATACCATAATACCAAGTGAGACAGAAGAGAAATCAGAAGCAATTTCTAAAGTAAAAGAACAGTATTAATTGGTAGTAAATTTGAATACAGAAAAAGTAAGCCATATGCTGTGTTTTGTTTTCTATTTTTTTCATGTATTCCATTTTTTCTTTTGCAACAAAAGTTTCTAAAAATATTCATGGAACCACCAGTCCTTGCACGTATTTTTTTAGTCTAAGATTCTGAGTATACATACTTTCCCATGGCACCATATCTCATTAACTAATTGAGCCCGAGAATGTGCAAGTGCATAAATAAACAAACAAACAAAAAAAAATAATAAATAAAAAATGTGTGTGCGAGAACTGTGACTTCGAACACTATTTTACAGTTTTCAGAAGTTCATTCCTGTTGCAATTTCTGTAAACAATGCAATCTCTACAGTAAGTTGCAGTAGAGGCTCCTTAGGAGGCAAGGGAGGCAAAGCCTCCCCCAAAAATACCATAATCTTCATCATCCTCCTTTGAACTTTGAAGACTGTACTATATTCTATCATAGGTTAATAGTACAATATATGCTGAAATTTGATTTGCTTGTGGCCTCCATGTTTGACGCAACAACTTAATTTAACCCTTAGCTGTCCATTCATTCAGCACTCGTCAGACGGGTAAGGTGCAATTTATTTTCATACGCTGTTTATTTTACACACACTCTACATTTATTTATTTTTTATTTTTTATTTTTTTATAGAGTAAAACAGGTTTAAAATGCATTGAATCGTGAAAGGACACTAGGTACTGTATCTCCAGCCAAGCCCCACCCCTTGTCTGCTGTATTTTTCATATACCTCTTTATAGACGTGCATACTGATAAATCCTCTCCTGATCACTCGTTTTATCATCAAACTCCTCAATAATGGGATCCAAGTCATTATTTTGTTACTATAACATCTCAAAAAGCTCTGCAAATGTCTGTTTTATTCTTTGAGCGCTGGATGCGGAAGTAGCTATCTCCTTTGTTTGTGTCCGTGTTATCTCTGTGGTGCATGTGGCTATCGGCTACGCCTTTTTTTTTTTTTTTTTTGGCTTCATTCAGCACCTATCGATCTCACTCGGCCATTGAAAAGCTTTTTCCAGAGAAAAAACAACTAGAGACCTGTTGGCTTTACATCTTTGATGACCCTGTCCGAGATCTGAATGGAAAGGGAAAATTGTAATGTCGGACCTAGTCCGACATAGGACCACAAAGGGTTAAACTTCACAGGTCAAAAGGACAATGCTAAGGTAATTTCTAGATAGTACACAGTCACCATGACCCTATCTGCACTCTCTATGCAGTTATATGCCAGTTTTGCATTTTAAGGGGAAGTCAAATGTCAGAGGCAAGGTCAATTTTGGATAGAGTGCATATGGTTTCCTATCTGTGTTCCATAGTAACCATTACCCTATCTGCACTCTGTAAGGAGTTGTAAGCTAGTTTTACATTTGACCTTAAGGAGAGGTCAAAGGTCAAGATCAATGTATTTTTTAATAGCACAAATTAACTCCCATAGGCCTCCACTACCTTAGACAAATACTGTAAAATATCCAAATATACGCAAATTGTTCAGTTGAAATTTGACTGACTGACGACGGCTCCAGAATCTCAGGCACATGAGGCATTGGATAGGCATCCAGTTGTATCTTGGCATTTAATCCTCTGTAATCAATGCAGAATCTGTAAGTCTCATCGCCCTTCTCATTTAGAACCACAGGAACAGCCCAAGACGATGATGATGGTTCCATGATTCTATCTTCCAACATTTTCTGAAGGTGTTGAATTATGGTTCGAGTGTAACGATACCATAAGCCCGGCCACGCACAGGTATTTCATCCCGTGTGGATAGAGTGTTGCGCAACGACTGTTTTTCCCAGCCAAGTGGTGCACACTGTAGACCATCGAGCCATGAGTTTTTTAAAAGCAGGTGGTGTCTGTTTATTACCAGTAAACAATCTGTAACAAACAGCCTTTAACAAATGCCAACTTTAAGAGTCCAGATTATTAAAACCCAAGTTGTTGCTTCAAATTGACATATAGACAATCTAGATCAAAAAAGCTGCTTGACTGCTTAGTTTGCATAGGTAACACCAAGTTCTAAATAGTTCAAATAATGCACTCACTGTAATACTTTGTGGTTAAAATAAGCAGTTTCAGCAACCAAACCATCAAATACCATAAACACCCAAAGAAACAGTAATAAATGAAAACAACTGAAATTGTGTAAATTTATAGAACCCTTCTATAAAAAACTGTAGCAAATACTAGCTTTAACAAAAGTAGTCCAGGTATGTCAACAGTAAACAATGACCTGAGAATTCAAAGGACTGACTCCAAATATACATTGACTTCACAAATTGTGTGTGATAACATTTAAATTCACACTAACCAAAGTAATGGTCAATGTTCAGACCTTTCTAATCTTTGTCCAGTATAGAAACGTTGCATACCAAAAATGACGGTTTAATTGTAAATCGAAAAACTACTCGCTTCTAAATCTTTTGTAGTCATCTTTGTATTACTTTAGTATAAATACATGTTAATTTGGATTCATATGTTGTTTTTTTCTGACTATGTGAACGAAAAGACACACATTTGCCCATTTTCCCATTGGAAATAGTGATATTTTGAAATATCACTGTCCTGGTCACAAAAGCAAAAAGTTTGTGGGGAATAATAGCCATTTTCTATACTTCTGAGGCATAAGCAATTAGGAAATAACACTTACTACCCAGGAACAAAAATTGTGTTATAGTGATATTTGCTTGGTCATACGGAAGTTGCTGACCCAGTCATTATCAACCCAGGTGCAAAGGACTATCGTTTCCCACCAGACACTTATTCGTGGATTAACCCAAATCACTCAATACGGCTAATAGTAATGCAAGTACAAAGAAGAACACTTTGTAGAAAATTAATATTTAAGGCATGTTGACGGAGCCTATGCAAAGATTGCCTATGGGGAGACCGTTGCTGCTTTCTCCATCGCGGATACCTTGTGTTTTTAAGAAACAAACCCATAATGTTCATGCTAAGCAGCGCTATGTCTTCCGTGGGCACAGGCTCCATATTTGCAAGGTTGTAAACAGACAGTGCATTATTGGATACAATCGTATTCATTCCAACAGCCCATTGAGCTGCTAGGAACTGTAACCAAACTATTTTAATAGTGTTTGGATGCATTAAGCTCGACTAAACATGAAACAGTATTTTAGTGTGGACACTTCGAGCTAGATTAATTAAACCGGTTTTGAGTATGGTTCTTGAGTTTGGTTATGTTGTGTGGACAGGGCCACAATCAAGCTAAAACCAGTTTACTTCCTGCAATAGCAACCTTTGCGTCACTTTAGCACACAACATGTAATTTTCTCTGTACAAGAGACTCTCAGCAGGTGCAGCCCACAGGGTGCAAATGGGTATTAAAGAACTTGTTTCTATATACATCTTAGAATCTGCTTGCTCTGTACTTGGAAAATGATTACCTGCCTATAGTGAATGAACTAAACTAACATCTTTGCATCTAGGTCATACCAAGAAACAACTACTCACTGCTTCAAGAACTAACTTCTATCTTCACACAAGTTCTTACACTTTGGTCTTGATTTAAGTTCAAATGTATTGACCTGAACACTATTTTGGCCTTGCCCTTTTTCTCGCTTCAATTTAGAGCCTGAAAGAAGGTCAGATTGCAAACAGGTATTTAGCTTTGCTAAAATATTTTATTATTATTTATTTGTTTATCTAGCGCACTCCTTTATCCAAGGAGTCTTTGAGACTAGGTGTGAACTATGCCTGCAGAGTCACAACAACGTCTCACCCAAAAGACACAAGCAGGTTAAGTGACTTGTTCAAGGTTGCACAGTGAGTGAGCTGGGATTTTAACCTGAGACCTCCTGGTTACAAGCCCTTTAACCACCAGACCACAAAGCCTCCTAATATGTAAACGCTGTTACATTTGTATACAACAAAACTCAAGATACTCACATTAAGTGCCAAATTAACATTCAGTAAATGACTACAGTTTGGGACTGCCCCTGGAGAGAAGGTTGAGATTATCTGTAGAAAAGGCTACTGCAGCTTTTCCCTCGTTCTTTCTTTATAAGCAAACACATTTATCATTAGACATATATGGTCATTTCACCAAGATGTAAATTATGTTGATCACTATTTTTTTAAATGTATTGAAACAATCGTTAGGCTACTGTAATTCCATCTTTCCCCTGGTACCAACATTAACAACTTGAAATGGCTGCATTTGCGCTTAATTATCTGCACAAGTGATATGTGTAATTCAAGAAAGCTGCAGCATACAGTAGTTTTATAGGACCTCATACATGGCTCCAATTTGGAATCTCAAGATTAATTCATTGTTAATTGTTCTTCCAAAGCCTGACTCTGTTGTTTCTTTATTTAATACTTTTACTTTGTTGAAATCAAAACATGCATAAAAGTGCCAAGTAATTTCAGAGCAAGACATCAAAAAAGTGGTCTCTATAGGAACAGGCTACTAATGAATATCAAGCAGACAGCACAGCTGTTGAAATCAATGGTGCAAAAGATAGACTACAGAGAGTTGACCTAAAAAGATATGATGCCATCAATTTAAACCAATTAACTTTGGCAACATTTATTTTTTTTTTTTAAATGTTGTGCCATTTCAGCCAAAAAAACCTTTTCTCCGAACGCTGTTCTGTACCTGCATTTATATGGAAGTAAACGTAACAACATATTTTATGTTTAGCTGTGCCTGAGACTAATTTAATTTGCTGCATGCTAATAATATTGGACAGTAAAGGTGCGTTTACACTTGCACAAATATTCCAGAATGAGCAGCCAAGAGGACATATTCCGGTTTTTCCAAGATTCTGCAAGGGTAAATGCTATCAAACGCATTCCGGAATGCGTCGTCGTCTTCTCTCAAATGTTGTGGTTCGATTCTGGCATAGCCGGAATATTTGCTGCCAGTGAAACTGTCCATATAAATGCTGCAGTAGAATCCAAACTAAACACTGTAGCATATAAACCTGAAAAGTGTCAACATTAATACTGTGCATCCAGAAGCCTGAAATAGACATGCTTGTTTTCTGTCGTCTGTAACTGTTAAATTAGGTTCTCTTATTTTACTCATCCTCTAATTAAGCAACTGTTCAGGGATCATCTTACAAAAATCGAATTCTCTTTCACCGGAAAAGCCACCCACTTCAAAGGCAAGCCAAAATAAACGCTGTGGTATTAGAAAAGTGACTAACCTTGGCTTGCCTGTGACAACGCCTGGAATAACAGTTAGCACCAAACATGGGAAACCCTCTGTGATTATGAGTCAGAACCATTCAGTCTTAACTCTAAAGGCCTGGTCACACAGGCGACTTTTGTTGACAGCAACAAGAGGAACACATTTGTTGCCTGCGTGTTGGTCACATGAGAGACAAGCATGCAGGTCAACAAGGTGGCAACACACAGGCAACAACCTAATGCAACCCAATCTCGAGACATAAACATGCTGCAAAGACAGACTACGGTATAAAAATGTACTTGTTACATTAACAAACCTGTAGTTCCTTATTAATTAAATAAAACATTAGTAGAATTAGTTAGTAGGTTTACATATTTAATGTGCCAAACAAAATAAATATATTTGTATTCATTATATCTTAATGTTTTCAATACTATTAATTCTAGGATTGAGAGCAAGGCGGCAGACACAATCAATTATAACAAGGCAAGCTGAAACAGCTGCCACATAGACCTTTAAACGTAGAGCGGGATTTCCCCTCATCAAGCAGGTCCTGCAAAGATTGCAGTACAAATGCTGTGGACAGGTCGTGGAGTCAAAACCTAGAGGCAGGCACCAGGTCTGAAAAAAATACCCTATTTGTATTTATACTGGAAACACGTGGACGCTGCTCTGGCATTTTGCAGGATGACAATGACCCTATTGGACAGACCCAGACTGCTAAAATGCAGCCGTTCAGGGGCCAGACCCACCACACCCACCTGACTGTGCAGGTCACAGCACTTTGGCAAGCTCCATGGCTGGCCACTCAGGAGCTGTATTGAGCAGAAAACCAGGCTCCTGGTAAGAGACTTAATAGCACCCTGGCCCGGTCCTGCCTGATTTTCTCCAGACACAGCGAGCTGCTGCTGAACCAGGCTTAGAGAGGGCACATGCGCAGGAGACCCAAAGAAAAGGGTCTGAGAAGCTGCTGCCAACAAGCCCAGAAGTCTCTTAACCAGAGCACTTACAGTAGTGATGTTAAGATGAAAAAGCTCCAGACAGACAACTATTCTCCGCACCCTGTCGTCCGACAGAGTGCACAGTGCACTCCCACATAGGAGGATGTCTGCAAAGGTGTGAGTTGGGTCTTTACATGATTCACCGACAGACCCAATCTATGAAGGTGGCCAGTGAGGAGTTCCGTGTGAGCCTCTGCCTGCGCTGGAGACACAAATGAGCCATTTGTCCAAGTAATTGGAGTACTCTGAAGCCTCTCAATGAGGCCAGAATAGCTTCCATCCACTTCGAGAAGGCACGGGGAGCTAAAGAGAGGCCAAATGGCAAGACACAGAACTCGTGCACTGTTCCTTGGAAAGCACACCTCAGGTACCTCCTGTGGACCTGGTCTTATAGGGATGTGAAAATGTGTCCTTTCGGTCCATCGTGGTGAACTAATTGCCTGGCCTGATTGACTGCAACAGCGACTGCATGGTCAACATGTCAAATCTCAGTCGACTCAGATACAAGTTGACCTGTCTGAGGTCAAGAGTGGCCTGAAACCACCATCCCTCTTGGGCACTCGGAAGTACATGCAGTACCCAGCGTCTTGCGGGGCCCATGCCTAATGTTGTAGTCACACCCCAAAACAGAGGGGTACCGTGCTGAAATTGCAGAGAATAGTTGGTCTGTACAGTAGCAAGCATCCAGATGTCCTGGCGGCAGAATTTGTTAAACCTGCCACGGTGTGCAGCCGCAGGTTGGTTATGAAAATCCCTTCTGGCTGTAGATGCAGTTGGCTTTGCCGGTCTATGAGGCTGCTTGGGAAGCAGACGCACCAGCTCCCTTGTGGGCCCCCCGTGCATGGTGACAGCAGTGCAGTACCTCATCCAGCGCAGGACCAAAGGTATATCCCGTGAAATGGGGGAGTCTAACAGCGTTGCTTTATCCCCATCAGACACTTGTGCCTCGGAAAGCCAAAGCTGTCTTCTTGCAGCTATCAGAGCAGCAAGATTTATGACCACAGCTTGTCTGAACAGCTTTGAGATACAGAGCTGGTTTTTATTCACCAAGCGCAGGTCCTCTAGTTGCTGTGGTGAGGGTCTATGACTCTCAGAAAGAGCCTTCAATAAACAGGTCTGGTAAGCTACCACTGTACTGTTGTAATTAGCCAGCTTTGCAGCAAATACACAGACTAAGTAAGCCCTCTTCAAAATGACCTCCGAGACCCTACACTGCTTATTAGGTCAGGTAGCGCCTTTGGTCAGAAGCGCAAGTTTAGGCGCCTGTACCAGCAATTGCAGCGTTTATGGGAAGAAATTGGCCCAAGCTTCTCTGCGTGGAACACCCCCATTGACTAGGAAACAGCCAGAGCTGTAGTCGGTTGATCCCAGGACGACAGGACTTCATAGACTAAATCCATGTGCACTGGGGGAGGGGCATGGGAGAAGAATTCCCATCCTCATCTTCAGACTCATCCTCAAAGATGGACTGCTTCCATGCCTTATCTGCAGGCCAGGACACTTGAAATCTTGCAGCGGCCCTCCTAACCAATGACAGAAGCTCTGCCACAGGGAAAGACTAGCTGCCGGCAATAAACAGCATAGTCTTGCTGCTAGTCTGTGCTTAAAGACTTGTGTTGTTTCAAGGAAACGGAAGGGGCAAGCGAACCTGTGTGCTGAAACAACAGCTCAGCAAGCACTGTGCCCTAATGGGAAACAGCTGCCAGGAGTTTCCCCATTTGTTTGGAGTCCGCTGATCTTTTAGACCGGTGACTCTTTCCCTTCTCTTCCTTGAAGAAGTGGAGGCTGGAGATGAACAGATGATGGAGATGGCCTCTTACAAGGGTCCTTCCCTAGGACAAGCTTCCTGCTCTTCCTTGGCACAGAGCCATCTGGAGCGGGCACAGCCACATCTTTAAATGATGATGGGGAAGATCCCTGTCCAAGTGGAATGGACATGGAGTCAGCAGAACTGTGTTACCCAAGCGAAAGAAAAGCTTGCACAAACCTTGCAGAAGCTGTGGTCAGTGAGTGCCTGTTTTGCACCCCAGACAGTAAGAGCACCTGCCATGCTTATCCTCCACTGGGAGACTGGCCTTTCACATGTCACAGGGATAAAACCCTAGAATGATGCAAACAGCAACGCAGTGTATAAAACTGCTGCCTCAGTCTACACAAGCAGCAATGTACAGTACTGTAAGCAACAGCGTCGTGCACAGTACTACAAAAACTGTAACAAGCCGTTCAACACTCAAATCAAGTCCTCTGGTACTGGACCTGGGATGGTGAAAACTGTGTTGGTGGCTTTGCATCAAGAGGAAACCGAGCAGTACCGGGTATTGGAGAAACATGCACTAAGGAAATATAGTTTAAAAGATTAACAGTTTAGTTTTAGATTGAGTTAGTAAAAGACAATTTGGGTTTAATGCTAATTACTGGAGCAGCAAGACAGATAAGGGGAAAGCTTTAAAGTGTACCAAATGGCAATTTAAAAGGGGACCCGTGCTTTGTCAGAGAGAACACTTTCGGGGCTAAAACCTTCAAAAGCTTAAACAACCTCCTTCCTTCCTTCCTTATCTTTATAACATCAGGGTTCCCTGAGTGGAACATCAAACAGGCTTTGATGTTACAATCACTTCAGGTAATAAGACAAAAGTGGACCCATGTGGTCAATGATACCCGGGCTTATGTCTCTGTGTGATTACGTCACCTACCAGCCCTGCTGCTGCCCTCCCCCTTGCATGCCACAGTACATTAAAACCAGACAATTGTGGAACAAGTATACTTGCAGTATGTTACTTTTTTTGTAAAAGATGATATTGGAGTCTGATCCAAACTTCTTTATACCCTCGTTAAATGTTAAACACTATGGGACGTGAAAAATATTAATGTGCAAATGTTGTATATTAAATATACAAGTGAAATACTAAATACAGTACACCCTCGCTATAACAACCCTGTTTGGGTCCAAAGCCTTTTGTTCGCTATAGTAAAAGGACAATCCAAAACTAACAATAAGCTGCTGGAGTAAGTTTAAGGAAGTCACTTTGGATAAAGGCATGAGCTAAATTATTAATAATATTAGTACTCTTTATTTACTACCAACAATAATAATAATAATAATAATAATAATAATAAATAATAGCAATGAGATTGTGAATAAAAGTAGAATTACAAGTACAGTACCTATTTCTGGCATGCTGCAACCAGTATTCTGGCTATATCCTATTGGTTGAAGCACACAGTACAAACGCTCCACCCCCCCCCCCCCCCCCCCCCCAAAAAAAGGGGATCAAAGTTTAAGTTTTGTTTCAATTGTAAATGTTAATTTAAATCTTGGTTCCTTATTTAGGACGATAACGCTGGCTTCACGCGGGGCACAAGGTTGCTGAAGGACGCGACAAACAGGTCATGTGGACAAAATTACATGCAATTAGAAAACTAAAACAGTGTAAATATTTAAAAATCGCAAAAAGTGTATTACACAATTAATGAAATATAGAAGCAGATACAAAGTAGCAAGTACTCATTTGTCTATGGCTCTCTCATCAAGGTTCAGTCCTGCTGGCACCTTAGCATGGGGCAGGGATACCTGCATTACAGGCGCTGCGCGCAGCTTTGGTATAATTTTATTGAGGTTTGGAATCTTCACAAGGTAAATACCCATACAGTAATGGTTACGTATCATACTTGATAGGGAAATAGCCCTGGCACACTTTATATCCCATGATGCCTTGCACGCTGTGTGATGAAAGTAAAAACAGTCAGAGATAGGCAAGGGCTGCAATGAAGGGATGTGCCTCCACGATACATCAAGTCACTTGCACAGTTTGCATTCAACATTTTTTTTTGGTCATCTAGGTATTTAACCTAACACAAAAAATCCAAAACAGCTTTGAGACATTTGTTTCAATACATCTTACGCTATACAGTGCTTTGCTGTTGAGATGTTGAATGAAGAAATTTGTTTCTGGTGAACATGAGCTGGATGGGGGAGGGAAGGACGGACAGTGCTCTTTTTCAAAATTTTTAATTTTTAATTATTCAATTTTCAAAATAATTATTAGTGTTAGTGTATATTTTGTATGTTTCAAACATATGCTACCATAGGATTTACCTTACACCGTATTGTAGACTAGATATTCAGTACATATTTTACCGAAGCACTACAACCGCTATAAGTACCCCCCAGTGCTTTGGATAATATACCCTGCTCTATACACGGCAGTGGCACAGAGTTGCTACTTAAAGATTTGGTTGGATTAATACAACTTTTGTTTAAGTAATATGCATTATACAGATAAAAAGATCACATTTTGCATGTAACTGACATTTAATGTGTGATTTATAGTATTTCACACAGTCAAACTATTTCTGTTAACAGAAAAAAAACAAACAAACAAAAAACATACCAATAACTAAAACAATCATCAAATTCCTGGTTGGCGAACAAATCTTCGAACCTTCTAATACAGCCCTAGATTAATCTATGAATATTTTTTTTAAATCGATCAAAGATTAAAATCGATTAATAGTTACTCCAGGTAACTACATTCTAAATAAATACATTACAAGCATATTTCCATAAGCATTTATTCATAATACTATATATGATAACTAATGAAATCATTTTATATCATTAACCACATCAGACTAATGCAAAGTTAACAGCAGCAATGTAACTTGATCACATGTGCACCTGAGAAAAAAAGTTAACGTAGAGCCCTGAAACTGGCATCTCTCCCAAATAAGCGCCTCCCCCCACCCTTTGACACTTGAAATTAAGCTTAGCTTTCAGCCTTATGTAAGCTGTTCTTGTGTGCATCATACAATTTCCTCAGGGAGTGAAAAGTGAAAAAGAAAAATTCTTTAGTTTCAAAAGACTGGATGGCTGCCATGAGAATTTTCCAAAGGCCTTTCACCAGGCAGTCAGCGTGAACCTTGTCTTGTTAATTCTGACAGGCTACTGGGACCCAGTGGATGTTCAAGCGCAAACATATTTCACCCTGCTGTCAGATTACAAGCAGTTAAGACATGGATTCAGAGTTCAGGGTCCACATTCAACGCTTTCAATAGTAATATTCTTAAAAGGACAGTAAAAGCACAGACAAACTGCTAAAAAAAATTAAAAAAAAACCACAAAATTAAAAAATCAAAATTCCTTAACAGTCGTTGTCAGCAGGGCTGTTAACACTGCAACAGCTGTGACTGGTGGTAAAATAAACAGATAAATAAAATGGCAAGTTACCGAAAATGTTCCACTTCAAACATTAACTTTGCCTCCAATTATGCAACTTGACCAATGGAACACAGTAAAAACTTTCCAACAGATGCTTTGGAGGACAGGTGGGAAGAATGAGGAGTGGCCACCTGCTCATAAATCACTAACCAGCAGCACAGGACTTGGCAACAAAAAACACTGAACAAATGCCTCACCACTGGTGCAATTCTTAATGGAATTTTAACCAACACTTGGCATCACCTGATGGCAGAACCATGTAAAATGTACTATTTTAAAATATAATTCTAAATTTGGGCACCACTGACTAAACCAGGTTTAAAACATGTTTTTTTTGCAAACAATTAGCCTGATGAGACTAAATGTACGGGGCTGCAAAGAGCTGGAAAAGTGGCCCTCAAACTGCTATCTAAGATAGCCCTCTTATAAATGTTTTACTGTTATTTTTTAATTATATAGGTTTTTATTTTATTTTGGGTCCTGTTTTGAAAATGTTTCTCTGGATAAATGCGAAAGTAAATAGGACATCTGTCTGATCTCTATCTAGCTAACTTAGTATGTTTGCCATGTCAGTGTTGTTTTATCATTGTGTTTATTATTATTAGTGTACTTTGTTTCTGTGTGTGTAAACGATGGAAAAGTATTACTTTTATTATTATTTAGCTGTTTATTGGTAGTTTTTTTTTTTTTTTTTTTTTTTTTTTTTTTACTATACAGTATTTCACAAGTTTTTTCTTTAAAAAAAAAAATAAAAATAATAATAATAAACAAACATACTCAACATCTTTGGTTGGCATACATATTGAGACCTCTACACAAATAACACTATGTAACACAATTTTTGTTCCTGGGTAGTAAGTATTATTTCCTAGATGCTTAAGCTTCAAAAGTATAGAAAATGGCTATTATTCCCACAAACTTTGCTTTTGTGACCAGAACAGTGATATTTCAAAATATCACTATTTCCAATGGGAAAACGGGCAAATGTGTGCCTTCTCGTTCACAAAGTCAGAAAAAAACATTAATCCAAATTAACATGTATTTATACTAAAGTAATACAAAAATGACTACAAAAGATTTAGAAGTGAGTAGTTTTGAGATTTACAATTATACTGTAAATACTATATAATCGTAAATCTCGAAAAACTACTCACTTCTAAACCTTTTGTAGTCATTTTTGTATTACTTTAGTATAAATACATGTTAATTTGGATTCATATGTTGTTTTTTTCTGACTGTGAACGAAATAATTGTTACACGGTGTAATTAACTTTAATCACAAACGGGATTATATTTCTAGGTTTCTTCAATTTCACTTTCAGTTCTACATCTGCCATTCTGGCTCTTCTATGCACATTATTTTAATTACAAAACCATATGTAGCTCTGCAACTGTACAAGCAATTTCAATTCTAATTAAATATTTGAAATCCTCATAAAATTGCACATCTCCCATATACTTTCTCTAAATCGTTTGGAAAAATATGAAAATTTGCACATTTGTGAAATATTATTAATGTCATTTCAGTATTTTTTGGAGGTGTTTTTGATACAAATCTATAAAACACCCTACAACAAAACAGTGGAAATCACTGGAAAGGTCTATTCAATACTTTTCTGTTGATATATTGGGTTTTAATGTGTGATTTATGGTTATTAAACTACAAGCGTTAAAATAGAAAGTTGTTGGATACATGCACAATTTATAGTCATTCCTTGTAGGCAGCATAGGGTTAATTGTGTCAATGAGAGGGAGATGGGTAGAGATATGACTGATCCAACAAATCTCCCTGCAGAAATAACTATAGCACGTTTCAATCAATTACCTCTCTATATGAGGTTAAATTGGGATTAGACAATATCAGACTAGAGTGCAACACATTTGAACCGACCGAGCAGAGCATCCTTTAGGACAACATGACATCAATTATTCATTTACACTTTCAGTTAAGTATTTAACAGAGGGACTTTAGTGTATACGTATTTAAATATTTTAAATACAATAAATAAAAACACACATATCCCACAACGACTCCAGCAGGGCGTATTACTGAAATTCAAAACATGAAGATACTGTATTGTGTATTTTTAAAAGACTGAATGTATGATAGGAAGGTATATTAATTTGTTCTGCACTCACTGTCTAGTTTAGAGCTGGAAGTTGGTGTTTATCAACTCTAAGCTGTTTTTGACATCCACCCCGTTTTTGTAAAATCGAAATAAAATTTTAAACTGAAAAAACTCCTTTGTTTATCAACTGCTTAAAATACTGTTTTTTTGTATTCAGCCAATGAAGGACATTAACTGATAATTGATTTGTAATCACTTTTTTAATAAACACAGAAATGAAAACAAAACAAATGCCTAGCTCCCTCTTGGAGCTCTGACTAAACATCAGACTGGTTCCTCACTAATATATAGGACGGCTAAGCCGTTTACCTGACAAACATATATCTCTCAACACTCTCTTCAATATACTGGACATATATATCGGGCTATCATCATATATATCATATGGCTGCCTCTTTTAAATACCCTGCACCTGTCTCTAATTTATAATTACGATCAGGTGCCGAGGATTAACTAAATCATTAGCGACACAATCCAAAAAGAAAAGCTAAATAACTGGACATCTACCAATCATGTGACTCTACAACGTCAAAATAAACCAGGGAACACAAGCAGTTTGATATCCACACCATTTATATTAAACTATTTATTTATGATTTAAAACAGCAGATATCGCACCAAAAACTAAATAATTTTAAGAAGTTACCGTTGTTTGAACTTGCAACATGACATCCTTGAGAGCACACGGCCTTAGCCCGCTGCACCACTTCACTGTTGTTGAAGTGCATTCATTTTTTAAGTTTACATCCATACCTGACCAGCTTTCACTGAAAACCTGAAGGTTCTGCTCAATTCTAGAAATGCCTCCATTTCCTGTTTGAAAATATCTAGTTTCCTGTTTGGCAGATACCACAGAATGAAATTGTACACAAGAGTGGCATGTAGCTTCCTTGTCTAAATCTCTGATCTCTTATAAATTGTAGTTCCTTGTTTAATTAAAAATAAAGGAATAATTCCTTAAGTAGAAATAAATATATTATTTTAAAAATGCATAGAGGAACAAATCTATTTAAAAAAAACATTTTAAATGTAGAAATTAATGTTTATATTATAAATGTATAAATAAATTAATAGCAAAAAATAGAAAAAAAAATTGTTATACCTAGATGATATAAATGAGTAACTCTTAAATATGTTATATTGTAGTGTTACAATTGCAAATGAATCCTAAGAAATGCACAACGGCATTTTAAAATAACCACTTCAACTGTTGTTAAGTTTACACATTTTTAGTATAATCCATTTATATGTATAACTATTTATATATGATTTAAAACAAGAATAACTAGAGAACAAAAAAACTAAACATTTTAAATGTAGTAATGTTGTTTGAACTTGATAATGTATAAATTAAAAAAAAAAAAAAAGTGTTACAGTTCTAAGTTGGCCTGGATAAGGGTGTACACAAAAAAAAAATGTAAGTCACTGATCTAAGTTCCTTGAAAAAAAACACTTAATGATAAGAAATTATACCACTTTAATTGGTATAAAGGAATATTTTTTTAGGTAGAAATAAATAAATGATTTAAAAAATGCATAGAGGAATAAATATTTTAAAATAACTAAATGTAGAAAGGGTGTCTATTATAAAGAAATACAATAATAATTTTCAGGCCTGGTTGGTACTTGGATAGTAGACTGCCTGGCAATACCAGATGCTTTAAACTTTTCTTTGGAGTTTTACTCAGTGGTGTAGTTGAGGGTATACACAGGTAAATGGCGTTTACCCACTTTGAATTTGGGAAATATATCGTTTACCCACTTCTCATATAAGTGACACAGCATTTATTCACTTCTACACTCCTGTGATGTGCAAATCCTATTTTAATGGCGAGCGTCTGTGTTGTGTTCAGAGAATTTGAGCGGACCAAAGCAGTGACAATTCCGCTAACCACTTATAATACCCTCCGCTCTGCTCCAGACAAAATGATATTAAAAAAGACATGTCAATAAAAGACAGTAGCTGTTTTTCCCTCCATCGTGTTGCCGACTGCAGATGAAATGATGTAACGTTAATTCAGAAAGGAATACCATTTAATTGTCTTTATTAAATCGCACACCTTGACCCAAGAAAAACCCAGCTTGCAAAAAAAGCCGACAAAGTGCTCAGGGAAGTTATCTAATTGAATTTGAAGATGGTTTCTCATTATTATTGTTTGGTACGGAAAACATGCGTACATTCCAAACTCTGCATATGATTTGTATCAAAATTAGCTTCATACAGGGCTTATTTGTATCCGAATCTCTCATAGGGAGCTCAAAGCAACCCACGAACACATATGACTGAGTCAACAGGGCTGACGGACCAGTGTATGAACTATCCTTAAGAGTACAGAAAATATAAACATTGTTCACTGCGCTGCATGCTGCATAACTGTAGAACTGTATAAGAACAATAACCACAGACCGGTGGACACACACGGATGACGTTTCTCACATTTTTATATGGCACAAATATAGAGTTTAGATGCAAAACGAAATATGCCATTTGGACCAAAACTGAGCTAAAAGCAGGGTCATTCATTTCACAGTGCCTACTTTCTGATGTTCAGTGTCCTTTGTCTTCAAAACACTGTTACACCACGTTAAATAACTCAAATAATCGTTTCTTTCCATAACTCGCTATACGCCAGGCGTCTAATTTAGCAAAATCCGACACATCCACTGAGCCAATCGACGTGCTGTATCAAAGTTGTGTGACCCTATTATGTCAGCGCATAGGAGGAGTATAGTAGCGTATTTAACCTTATAAATTGTGATTTTTGTGACAATTAAAAAAATGCTGGGAAGTCAATTTTCTAACAGGGTGTAGCAATGGTGAATAAGTATTCACAAATAATGCTTAGAAAACAGGTCACTTGATTGGAACAGTGAAACCTCCTTTCATCTCCCTTGCAATGCCAACCCCTTTAATGGTGTTTTACAGATGTGAAGTTATCGTTTGAATTTACTGAAACGTGTTGCATCTTGAAGTGTAAAGTCATTTTACAAAAATGTGGAGATTTATACTTGGTTACAACCCTGACTGAAGATGTCATTAGCAAAAAGGGGGCTGGTTGTACTAATGAGGTCAAACAACAGGTCATGTTTTACTAAACATTTTAAAACAAATAAACAATTACCATAATGAACACTATTATAGTATGTTGCTTAAAACATAATAGCACAATATATTATAAACACATTATAAACAGTAACACATTTAAAGCTTAGGACTCCCTGTCTGTAGCTTGGTGTTGTTTACATTATGGTCAACATATTTTCAGTGATTGAAAGCTGAAATTACTTTTTCAAAAACATACTTTTCTTATACCAATACAGCATTAGTAAGTGATAATCAGTTTGTTTGAAAACCAGGCTTTAAATCACTGATAATAGGTGCACAGGCGGGGATTCAGTAAGTGATATGGGGCACAAGCACCAATGGGAGAAAATAAGGTCCTGTACAGTGCAAATAAATCATCTGTTCTGTCAAATCTCCAACTACTGTGGATATTTGTCACTTCTTAGGAGAACCCTTCAATAGAGGTGAGCAGCAAGATGTTGCAGTTTCTCACCAAATTGTGTGAAATTTGTCCTGAAGTATCTCGCATGGTTTCAGTCACAATAAGTCATGACTTTCTCTGTACTAGATGTAACTCCTGCTCATCAAACAGACAGCTGCTGCATGTTTACCCTCTACATGTACCTACTGGTACAGATTCCATGTGTTTGGAAGAACTCATTTATAGAAATAAGAAATGGGCAATGATTCTTGGTAGCAAATGTAGGCAATGCAAAACTTCTCCAAACATGAAACATGAACTTATTCAGTCAGCAGGAAGAATGATTGCAGTCCAAACCAGACAAGACTGTTACAAAGCAACACAATGCCAAGTTTACTGCTGTGCAGAAGAGCAACATTACTGTGGACAACAGGAATGACCAATTAGCTTTCATTATCATACACCAAGGACAGGGTGTTACTTCATGACACTGTGCGTCTGTTCTTGCTGTGGGTGCTACTAGAAAATGAGTGCATGCAAATTATGCACTCATTGAAATCAAACCATGGCCAAGAAATGCAAAGGTCATGGATATGGCCTTTTATGAACAGATATAATGCTTTACAAATGCCTTACATTGGCCTAAGTTCATAACACCTCTATAACAAGGAGAATAAAATTAAAATGTGATTAGTATACTTACTACCCTTTCGCACTGACATGCATAAGTACATTTTTAATCATTCATAACATTGTTGTTTTGTACTTATGTAAATATTAACATATCAATACCTACCAAAACAGACATATTGTTTTCACCGCTCATGGATGTACATTTGCAACTAAAAGAATATGTTTACACTTTCAATACTGTCCAAAAGTCCCTTCTACCATTTTTACTTTCAAATCTTTTCTTATTATCTTATATTATATTATCTTATATTACTCTACTTATTACTCTCATCTTGTCTGTCTGTTTATTTACCATACATATTCGCTAATATCTTTCCCCTGGTTTAATCATTATTTGATGAAGTAAAAAAAAAAAAGTGATATCTATAACAAAAAAAATGTCAATGTTAAAAAAAAATGTTAGAAAAAACGCAACAGCTGTTTAAAGTGGTGATATCAAACACAAAAGCCGAAGTTAGGAGCAGCAATTGGGGCAACCTTGCCAAGTATCAGGCAAATAAGCACAATTGAAAAGGTGCTGGGGTCCAAAATTCACACAATTGTTGCTTCTAACTTGACTGCTTTTTTCACCGCTCCACTTTACACTAAAATGCTCAAAAGCCACATCTGCAACAAAAAAACATTGACAATGCACAACCAAAAAAAAGGCTCCAGCACCCCAGCCCTGGATCTGCAATGCCTGCCTCAAAACTGTCTCTTCCCATACACTTACCATGCATTCTCATTATCCCTTGCACTCGTTGCCATTATTGGTCTTGTTCATCAGCTTCACTGTTGGAAATATATTGCTTCATAATCTTGTACGTATCCTTGTATGTATGGGCTAAATGTCTGTTCATGTATGCCCTGATCTACCCGTGCCTTACCAGCATGCTAGCCGTGTGTCTTCCCAAAGCATACTTGTCTGCGCCTGTGATGACGCCTCTCCCATTATGTGTCTGTCTTTCTCTCTGTAGTAGTGCTTGTAAGGACAACCAAGAACACTTCAGTCTGTGTTGAGCACTTTCCTTGGCACTAGGACATTAAGCCTGTAAAAGCTTGTGCAACCGTGTGAACAGGCTGGCTGTAGGGTGACATCAGGCCAGAAAGGAGTACACAGAGAAAATCAGTACCGAGATGGAAACTGAGATGTTGTGGCGCTCAGTGCGTTTGAGTGCAACAAATAAGATTTAAACAAAAAACAGGACACGGCACTTGAGGCCAGAACAAATAAATAGACAAATAAAAACGGATTAACAAACAGACAAACAAACACTGCGAGTCCGAACAAACATAGGAGTATCGTGTTGGTCCTTCCAGCAAGAAATAGCAATTATATGCTTGAATTTAATTTACTACTTTCTCCTTCTCCACACCCGTTCTCCACTCACTGAACATACACCCCTGATTCAGTGAAACATGTATGCTTTTATGCAGCTGTACCGAGACTCAATTGCTAATCAATCATTCAACTGTAATCTCGGTTTAACTGCACGTGAATTAAAATTAGTGCACTCCCATATCCACACACTATATACTTTTTAATCTGCACGTGGAGTGATGTGCAATCCTCATGCTTAAATGCAAACATATTTTAAATCACTCATGTTACACAGACCCATTTATATCCTGTGTACCAATGACTATACATACCAACATTAACACACTACATACAACATAAAACAGGAAATAGCACAGGGGCAGGGCACTTTGCCACAAACCTGCATCACTAATGTCAGAGACCGATGTACCATGAAACGCCCAAGAGGTAGCAAGACCCCTTGTGAAATGACCTGTGACCTTCTCTGGGGGGAGCAATTTGGCTTGCTCGTAAGCAATCTTGACTGTCTCCATAATCCAACTTGACAGCCTCTGTTTTGACAGGGCTTGAACTTGGTTCTTAGCTCCAAAGCATATAAACAGTTGCTCAAAATTGCCGCCAACTTTTGTCCTGTCGAAATAATATGCTAACGCCCTAACCAGACAAAGCACATGGAGCCGACTCTCCTCATCTGACTGGAATGGTGGCGGATGAAAGGCCTCCAGTTCCACCGCCTGATTGACATGGAAGGTCAATAAGCATTTGGGCAGATTCATACAGATCATGACCTTAAGACTCTGTAAAGAACAAACAAGCTTTTGTTTCTGAAAATGATTGCATCTAGCAGAGGTGAGGGCAAGTAAAAATACTGCCTTCAGAGACAGGTATTTAAGCTCTGTAGAATGCAGAGGTTCAAAGGGTGGTTTCATGAGTGCACGCAGCACCACATTTAACTGCCACTGAGGAACTTTGTCCTTCAAAAGGAGGCTGAACCCTCCTCATGCCTTTCAGAAACTGGCCAACCAGAAAATCAGCCAGAGTCAATTTTAACATTGCAAGCTGTGATGTCTGCCAAGTAAACCTTCACAGTCGAGGGGGACTTACCCTCAAAGAGGTCCTGCAAAAGCTGCAAAATGACTGGCGTGGGGCAAGTCGTGGCATCAACCTGATGTGCCAAATGCCAACTTTGGAACACATCCCATTTGTATCCATACTGAGAGCACGTTGAAGCAGCTCTCGCATTCTGGAGAGTCGATATAACTCTCTCTGACAAGTCTAGCTGGCTGAACCGGAGCCATTCAGGGGCCAGACCCAGACTGGCTCGATGGAGTGGGATGCCACAACGTCCCCTGCGCCTGGTTGAGCAGGTCATGGAGCATGGGCAATTGCCAAGGCTGGTGGTGCAACAGCTGCACCATGGTGGAGAACCACATTCTCCTGGGACAGTACAGGGTACCTGAAAGAACCCTGGCTTGTTCCTGCCTGATTTTTTTCAGGTACATCGGAAGCAATGCTACCAGTGGAAAGGCATAAAGGGGAGTCCTCGGCCACTCGTGGGCAAGGGAGTCAACTCCCAGACGACCCCCGTTCCCCAGAATGGAGAACCAGAGGGGACAATGAGCGGATTCCAGGGAGGCAGAGGTCGACCTCTGCTCTTCCGAACCTGTACCAAACCTCGGTGTGGAGCCTCCACTCTGAGCCATACAGGACTCCCCTTGATAGGTGGTCTGAGGCATGATTTTCGCCCCCCTGGCAGATGTATTGCTCTCAGACACCACTGGCCGTTGAGTCTAGTGCTGCTGAGCTCTAAGACGCCAAGGCGCCTTTTGCTTTCTAGCTTCAGCAGCCTTTTTGGGCAGCAAGCAAACAAGCTCTTGAGTGGACTAGCACGCCTTCTGAAAGCTCAGCAAAAGTTCACCCACCACTGGAACAAACATATGGCCTGGTGTGACCGAGGCATCCAAAGGAGAGCCTGAGAGAGCCAAAGCTGCCGTCCAGCAGTTATTAGTGCTGCGAGGCTTCGACCAAGAGACAGGCCATTGTACTTGGACAGCTGTAGCAGATGGTCAGTGATAAGGTGCAGCTCCTCTAGTGTCTACTGGGTGGGGGCTGTGACTCACCGACAAGGTCTGTACCAGCATCGACTTGAATGCCACCAGGATGCTCAAGTAGTTGCCCAGCCGGGTAGCTAGAGCTTCTGCTGCATTCAGCAAATCGCCTCCATGACCTTGCACTCTGTTTGTGCATGACACATCTTTGGAAAGGACTGCCAGATGTGGGCCCTGTACAAGGGAGGCGATGGATGCTGCAACAGGAGGAAAGTTGCCTCTATGTTGTGGACTTGATATAGCAGGTCAGCAGCCCTGGGGACGGCCAGGGCCGTCCTGGGGTGTATGTAAATGGACTGGACCTCATGCACAAAGTCTGGGTGGACAGGGGACATCGAGGTCCTTTTGGAGGGAGCGGAGGGCCTGTCAAAAATGGTGCACTTCGGCTCGGACTTCTTGGGCCACGGCACTTCCAGCGCTGTGATGGCTCTTTTCAATAAAGCTGTGAGCTCTGCGGAGAAGGGGTGTACCATATGAATAGCCCATTTTTGCAGCAGAGGTGCTACCCCGAGACACCACAGCGCCATCCTGTGGGTCTGCAACTGATGTAATCACACCATGAAAGCGAGTAACCGGCCTGAAGTGTAGTAAGCACCTGGATGTTTGGATGGTGCACAGACACCAATCATCCTGATTGCTCCTCGAGAAGGGGCCCTGGATCTGGGGCAGCAAACCCCTATTGTCGCTGCTTACCTTGTTGCTTGGCCCGAGGCTCTTGCCTCTGTGCCGGGAGGCGGTCTGGCCTCAGGCGCAGCTGCCTGAAGCTGCTGGCACAGGGATAAAAACCCAGGCCTTATGAAATAGCAAGCAACGTACAGTTGAACAACCGGACTGTCAACAAGGCCTGCTTAGTACTAGATTGGAGATTGTAAAACCTGGGTAGGTAACAGGTAGGAACCAAGACTACCGGAACGGTACGGGTCAGTCTGTACTGGTTTGGTGACCGTAGCACTGTGTTGGTACAGTGGTGTACAGTGCTGTTGCTGCCCTCAAGGGGGCGTCTGCTCAAAAAGCAATGCTGCTGTGCAGTAAGGTAACAGGGCTGATCTGTAGACCAGGTCACCTGCAAGACCGCAGTTGCACCATCTGAGTCCATGTGTTCAAACAGGAACGCCAGCTCCTAGAGACACAGAGTCTTGGAGGAATGCGCCGAAAACTCACAGAAAGCAGTTTAATAGAGACAGCAACTAGGTGATTCTCATTCAACTGGCTGTAAAACAGAGTGAACTTGCAGAGACTGCAACAAAGGCAACATGGACTGCATGTACTAACAATATCAGAAATGCAACAACAAAACACTTCCTGTCACAACAGATAACACCACCAAACAAAACATTACACCAAACAAAACATTATACAATGACATTAGAAATGTGTGTAGCAAAGGAGAAGCCATACTAATGGGGGATTTCAACTTCCCCCAAATAAAATGGGAAAACCCGGTGGGTAGCGCGAAGGATGAAATAGAAATGGTGGAAATGACAAATGACTGCTTCCTAACACAATTTGTGAAGGCACCCACTAGAGGGGAGGCATGCCTTGATTTAGTCTTTTCAAATAACGAAGACAGAATAACTAAAACAGAGGTCAGAGAACCACTGGCAAACTCAGACCACGGTCTCATTTGAAGTGTTTTTTAAATCCCCAAAAATAAAGACTAAAGTTAAGGTTTACAATTTTAGAAAAGCAAACTATGAAGGCATGAAACAGAGACTAACAGAAGTAGATTGGAGTAAAATAGAGGAAACACCCACAGAAGAAGGATGGTTGTTCTTCAAAAATGTAGTACTAGAGGCGCAAAACAATTACATCCCTAAAGTAGACAAATCTAAATGTAAAACTAAATTGCCAAAATGGTTTAATAGATCAATTAAAAAAAATATTCAGCGAAAAAAGGCACTTTACAGAGCATTAAAAAAGGACCAAAAAGAAAGTACGCAGAAAGAGTACACGGAACTGCAAACGCAAGTCAAAAAGGAAGTTAGAAAGGCCAAGAGAGAAATAGAAATGAACATTGCTAAGGGAGCTAAAACCAATTCCAAAATGTTTTTCCAATATTACAACAGCAAGAGAACATTCAAAGAGGAGATTAAATGTTTAAGAGATACAAATGGCAAAATCGTAGATGAAGAAAAAAAAAATAGCAAATATGTTAAATGATTACTTTTCACAAGTTTTTACAAAGGAAGATACTGACAACATGCCCCACATGTCATCCAGTTCCTATCCAGTTTTAAATAACTTTAGCATAACTGAGGCAGAAGTGTTAAAGGGACTAGGAGCTCTTAAAATAAACAAATCCCCTGGGCCGGATGAGATCCTCCCAGTAGTACTCAAAGAAATGAAAGAAGTAATTTACAAACCGCTAACCAAGATCATGCAGCAGTCTCTTGACACAGGGGTGGTACCGACAGACTGGAAAATTGCAAACGTAATACCGATCCACAAAAAGGGAAACAAAACTGAACCAGGTAACTACAGACCAGTAAGCCTGACTTCTATTATATGCAAACTTATGGAAACTATAATAAGATCCAAAATGGAAAATTACCTATATGGTAACAGGGTACTGGGAGACAGTCAACATGGTTTTAGGAAAGGGAGATCGTGCCTAACTAACTTGCTTGATTTTTTTGAGGATGCAACATCGATAATGGATAATTGCAAAGCATATGACATGGTTTATTTAGATTTCCAGAAAGCTTTTGACAAAGTCCCGCACAAAAGATTAATTCTCAAACTGAACGCAGTTGGGATTCAAGGAAACACATGTACATGGATTAGGGAGTGGTTAACATGTAGAAAACAGAAAGTACTGATTAGAGGAAAAACCTCAGAATGGAGTGTGGTAACCAGCGGTGTACCACAGGGATCAGTATTAGGTCCTCTGCTATTCCTAATCTACATTAATGATTTAGATTCTGGTATAGTAAGCAAACTTGTTAAATTTGCAGACGACACAAAAGTAGGAGGAGTGGCAAACACTGTTGCAGCAGCAAAGGTCATTCAAAATGATCTAGACAAGATTCAGAACTGGGCAGACACATGGCAAATGACATTTAATAGAGAAAAGTGTAAGGTACTGCACGCAGGAAATAAAAATGTACATTATAAATATCATATGGGAGATATTGAAATTGGAGAAGGAATCTATGAAAAAGACCTAGGAGTTTTTGTTGACTCAGAAATGTCTTCATCTAGACAATGTGGGGAAGATATAAAAAAGGCTAACAAGATGCTCGGATACATTGTGAAAAGTGTTGAATTTAAATCAAGGGAAGTAATGTTAAAACTGTACAATGCACTAGTAAGACCTCATCTTGAATATTGTGTTCAGTTCTGGTCACCTCGCTATAAAAAAGATATTGCTGCTCTAGAAAGAGTGCAAAGAAGAGCGACCAGAATAATTCCGGGCTTAAAAGGCATGTCATATGCAGACAGGCTAAAAGAATTGAATCTGTTCAGTCTTGAACAAAGAAGACTACGTGGCGACCTAATTCAAGCATTCAAAATTCTAAAAGGTATTGACAGTGTCGACCCAAGGGACTTTTTCAGCCTGAAAAAAGAAACAAAGACCAGGGGTCACAAATGGAGATTAGACAAAGGGGCATTCAGAACAGAAAATAGGAGACACTTTTTTTACACAGAGAATTGTGAGGGTCTGGAATCAACTCCCCAGTAATGTTGTTGAAGCTGACACCCTGGGATCCTTCAAGAAGCTGCTTGATGAGATTTTGGGATCAATAAGCTACTAACAACCAAACGAGCAAGATGGGCCGAATGGCCTCCTCTCGTTTGTAAACTTTCTTACGTTCTTATTATTTCTTGGGAAGAGTGGGTTACAAAACCACATGGATAAAGAAAAAACAAAGATGGGTTGTTTACAGAATTCAAAGCAAAATCCACGTCAAGAGAAAAGATTCAGCACTCGAGAAACTGGCTGACTTGGCCAATGATCATTTGCCAGGATTTTGCACCTATATTATGGTACTAGTCAAAAGTTTGAGTACACTTGCTGGAAACTAGGTTTTTTTCATAATTGACAATGTTTTACATCCTATACGTTTCTGTAAATACTTGAAAATGAAAACACATGTTACAATATACAAAACATAAGGAGTATCAAACCAATGTTCAAGAAAATTGAAAATTGTCTCTAAATCTTGGATTCCTCAAAATAGCCACCCTTTGCCTTAATAACAGCCTCAGAAAAACGAGGCATTCGGTTAACAAGTTTCAGCAGGAAATCACCCGACATGTCTTCCCAGCTCTTCTGCAGCAATTCCCAGAGATGTAGGGCACTTGTGGGTAGCTTTGCTTTGACTCTTCTGTCCAGTTCGTCCCATACAAGTTCTATGGGATTGAGGTCTGGAGACTGGGCAGGCCAGTTCATTAGATTGAGTTGTCCTTCACTTTCCTTCTTCGCCAGATAGTTCTTGCACAACTTTGAGGTGTGTTTCGGGTCATTATCTTGCTGAAGAATGAAGGACTGCCCAACTAGCTGTAATCCTGATGGAATGGCATGCCTCTGAAGTATGCTATGATAGCCATGCAGGTTGAGCTTGCCATGGACTTGGTAAAGATCACCAACTCCAGTGATCACCAGCAAAGCAACCCCAGACCATGACACTGCCTCCTCCATGCTTGACAGTAGGAACCACACATGCAGAACTCATGCGCTCACCCTCTCTGCGTCTTACAAATACTAGGCGGTTGGACCAAAATATTTCAAATTTGGACTCATTGGTCCATAAGACCGACTTCCACTCCTCAAACTTCCATTTCTGTGTTTTTTGGCCCAGGCAAGTCTCTTCCTCTTATTCTGCACTCTTAACAATGGTTTCTTTGCAGCAGTTCTTCCAGTTAGGGCAGCTTCATGCAATCTCCTCTGAACAGTTGATGTTGAAACATCTGTACTTCTAGCAGCATTTAGCATCTGTACTTCTAGTAGCACTTAGCTATTTCAGGGGCAGTTAATTACCGGTTTCACGGACTTGTGACTCAAACGAACTTGTTCTCCGATTCTGAGGTCACCCTTTGATCGTCTTGGCGACAACAATTAGAGACACTTGAAGTTCTTGTGATTTATCTTAAAGATTGACCTTCATTTCTTAAATTACAGACTTTTTTCTTTACTTGACAGTGGGAGCCACACACGAGCGTATCTTGCCATTTTCTGCTCCCTTACATTCAGGAATGACAAACTTATGCTATGCTACCTATATTTAGAGTAATCATGGACCCTAACCTGTTAACAGTAATTGGTGACAAAAGGTTAATTGGGTAACATGCTAGTTAACTCAGAGGCCATCTAACAAAGACACTTGTTTACTTAGGCCAGTGTTCTAACACCGTGTTATATACATTTCAGACTTTTAACTGACTTGGGCTTCAGACTGAAATCCCCTTGCTTTGGGCGACCATTTCATTGCAACTGACAAGATTTACATTTTCATTTAAAAATGTAATCTTTGAATGCAATTCACTTATGATTATCAGCTTATATAAGTACACAAGTATACTGGTTTGAAAGTTCTCTTGCTGTTATAACATTGAAAAAATATTATGAAATTGGTTTTAGCTCCCTTAGCAATATTCATTTCTATCTCTCTTGGTCTTTCTAACTTGCATTTGCAGTTCCAAGTACTCTTTCTGTGTACTTTGTTTTTGGTCCCTTTTAAATGCTCTGTGGAAAAAAGTGCCTTTTTTCACTGAATATTTTTTTAATTGATCTATTAAACCATTTTGGCCGTTTTGTTTTAGATTTGTTTACTTTTGGGATCTAATTGTTTTGCGCCTCGAGTACTACATTTAGAAAAAAAAAAAACAACCATCCTTTTTCTGTGGATGTTCTCTAGTTTACTCCAATCTACTTCTGTTAGTCTCTGTGTTATGCCTTCGTAGTTGGCCTTTCTAAAATTGTAAACCTTAGCTTCAGTCACTACTTTTTGGGTTTTAAAAATCACTTCAAATGAGACCATGTTGTGGTCTGAGTTTGCCAATGGTTCTCTAACCTGTTTTAGTTATTCTGTCTTTGTTATTTGAAAAGACTAAATCAAGGCATGCCTCCCCTCTAGTCGGTGCCTTGACAAATTGCATTAGGAAGCAATCATTTGTCATCTCCCCCATTTCAATTTCGTCCGTCGTGCCCCATCACATCGTAACCAAGTTTCTGTAACACCTATCACATCGTAACCAAGTTTCTGTAACATCTGACAGTCTTCAGCATGATGCAGTTGCCACATGGACTCACGTGGATCCTGTGCTGGACTATATCCAAAACAAGTACCCAAGTGTCCTCAAGGTCCATTTCATATCTGATAGCCCTATATCGTAATATAGAAATAAAACATGCTTCTACCTTACTTCCACTGCACCTTTTCATGAAAGGATTTCACTATATAACATGGAGCTATACTGAAGCATCCCATGAAAAGGATAGTCTCTGATGGTGTTGGTGGAGCGCTTAAGAATCTGGCTGACAGAATTGTTACATATAGAACAAATATACCAAATGCCACAGCCACAGACTGTCACAGAAAGCACACCACTGACAATGACACGTGAAATCTTTTCAAAAGATGATAAATTACAAACATTGCAATAATGTACAGTAACCATATGGATTGATAATACGGAATTATATAGCAGATAAGACAACTTCAGCAATGAATATGGAAAAATAAATGTTTCTATACTCATTGTCAGTGGTACAAATTTTCTGTTGCAGTAAAGTTAGTTTGTAATCCAGAAATACAGGTTTATATTCCAATGCAGCAATGCCATAACAACTATTTATATGTTTTGTATTCTGATGATGCACACACAAGTTTCTATATAATTGTAAAAAGTGAGTGATGATATTACAAATGTAGGTTTCTGTCAAAAATAATAATGTAACTGAAATACTTTAACTTACTCATTAGGTAAGCAATGAAATTAAGAAACAGACAACCCACATTCCACAAAATTGATTTCCTCCGAGTGAGTGTTCAATAACAGTTGTTTTGTCCCCGTCTGTTTTAGGTGACACAATTTTTTTAATAATGCTAATATTCTTAATAAACAGTGCTGCAACCATTTCAGTAATATAAAAAAAAAACTTCCAAGATACACTATGTACTGATGGCATAGGAAATGCTTATGTGACAGATATGGTTACATATGGTTTCTTGTAGAACGTGAGGATAACACAAATTTTGACAAGGAATTGCATTAGTTCATTAAGGTGGTTTGAATAAATACTTTCTGATTTAAATATAACCCTACTATGTGATAGTTTGGGTTGTTCAGTCTATTTAAAACAGTAGGTAGGTGTTTATTTTTTTATATCAAATCAATCTATTTTATATAGTGCCTTTCATAGTGGACCACCACCACAAAGCGCTTTACAAGATAGTGAGGAACAGCGTTCCCTATAAGGCTAAAATGCGCGCATTTTACACAGTAACTGGCAACAACCTTCGCACTCAGTTTACTAACTTTCACAAGTTAGGAGACTCAATCGAGACTCCAGCCACTCGAAGTAAACCTATTATTTTGAGACCATTCTTACAAAGCATTAACATAAGCATATTTGTGTCTCTTGCAGCTGATTCTCCGATTTCCCTCTGTAAACATGCACGTCACATTAGTGCAGAGCTCGCTTTGGCACCAGCCAATCTATTGGTATAGGGTGGGTGAGGCGTCTTGCGATTCTGCCTCTATAGAGGGTGCTGCTCATGAAATTTACAGTTTTTAACTAGTCGTATAATTGAATACTAAAACCTATGAAGCACAATCTTCCGGCATTATTTAGAAGTATAAATACTCCGGTAAACATAAATAATCACGTTCACACTCGCTTTTTGTTTTATTACCCTTTTAAAAAACTACCATTACAGAGCTCAAACTGTATTCAGCACATTAGTCGTAAATACACATTTAAGTGTAGAGTAACTGAAAACGACACAACGTCCATTATTTTTATTAAATTTTTTGCGAGTTTATTCATCATGTGACTTCACTCCATGTCTCTGCTGAAATTCAACATGGTGGCTGCACCAACAAAGAAAAAATAAAGCAGTGTTTCAGTAAAACAGAGCTAAAAGAAATCTGAATCTATGAGGATGGTGTGACAGTATTCAATTGGTTTACTTTAAGACCATTTTGCTACCTACTTTCCAGGCAGGTAGAAAATCCTCACTACTGCCTTAAAGTCAACTTGTAGCCCTGATGTTATATTTTTTGTTGCGACTTTGTTATGTGGAATATAATAAAACGAAGCTTGTCTTGAAGTTTTTTTCACCACCTCTTCCACGTTTGTTTTATTTGAAGTATTTAATATTTAAATTTCTGTTTTCGTTTACTTGTTCAGCTATAAAAAGGCACAAGTAAACCTTGTTGTTAGTTTATGAAATCATGTTTATGGCCACTGTTTACTGTGAAGAAACGGCAATGGCAAGGAAAGCTATATATCACAGCTATGCTGGACTACAACTGTTTAATAACAATTACAATAGTATCCTTTCAAACAAGCACTTCATATGAAAATATGAGTTAAGCAGCTTATAGTTACTTTTTTTCACATGGTTCAAACTCGAGGCTTTTCATGCGCGCATCAAAAAAGTGCAACTTAACTATTTTATCAACTTATGTTTGCAACTATAATTACTGTAAAAACCTATGTTCAAGTCAGTGTAGCCGGTGCCCCCGCCCCCCCGGGGGGGCCCACGCCCCCGCCCCCGCCGCGCCCCCCTTCTTTTTGAGACAACAATTTCAGGAAAAAGTCTATAGGTCACACCAGTGTATAAGTCACTCCCCCCTTTTTAGGACCCCATAAAAAATAAATACCTAGAAAATACTTATACAAATGTTTTTACAGAAATATTCTAGTTCCGCATGGGAAAGGTAATGAAATCATACTCAACAGTTCTTTCAAGAATAAATATTCCAATATAGTTTAATTTTCACTTTGTTATAACAGATATTCAAACCTAAGTTGGGGCTCCACTATCTTCAAAGCCAAACTTGGGGTTTTCGCACACTTCCCACATGTTCTTTTATCTTCAAAACCCAAGTGGGGGCTTCACACACAGCCTGTGTGTTTTCTTCTTTCCTTGAATGCTTCACCTCAAAAGGCAGACACAAATCGATATGTTATGGTTACAACAGAAAACAGATGCCAATATCCGAACCAAGAATTGTTATTTTGACCCGTAGATGCACTGACTTACAGATGTCTTGTTTTTCCTAATCAGCAGGAGTCCCGAGAGCTTTCTTTGATGTTTGTTTATTGCTGGGTAGAGAATCTTCTTGCAGTCAAGAGGTCTAGAGATTGATGCCAACATCTCTTGTGGAGACAAGCAAGACTTGGACACCAATTCGGGAACCAAACTGGAAACCAATTCAAAGTCATTGTTGCAAGTTGGCAGTGTTTACAGGACTTTCGAATGAAGACCTATACATTTTCCTACCCCTTTCTTCCATTGTGTTGGACAATGGGTTGGCTCATCCTGCTTTGCGAAGATTATATTGTCTAATTATGATTCCTCATTTCCACTGTTTTCAGCTTTCTTTTCCTCTATAAATCCTAGTTGGATACTTCAATCTATTTACAATCCTGTAAAGCCCTTTTGTGCTGGGTTCAGTTAAAGTCCACTGGTCCCTCCTTTATGCTTTGTTCTCGGAAGTTACTCCAGTCGTCAGTTCACACGCTGCCCTAGGGGGTGTAGATTACGTTGTTATCTACTAACATAAACATGCATTAATTTGTGACCACACAGATAAATTAACATTATCTAATTACCAGTATGTAGGCTAGCAGCCTCAACTTCCAATCACTGTGTTCAGGATGTTTTTGTCACGTCCGTCGGTAGCTGAGCAAAACGGAAGTGGAGAGGAGACAGGTTAATGTTGATAATCTCATCAGGGCGACAGTGAAATTCAAACTCCTCTAGCTGGTTTAAAATCCAGTGTAAAGTTTTTTAGGGGTTAGACACAATGGCGCATGTAACAAAAAAGCTGCCTCTCCCTTTAAAACCATGTGTCAATATTTATGAATGCACTAGGACGTCAGTCTGTATGGGGAAAACATGTATTTAATAAACTGAAGTGCGAGAAAGACGGTACAACAACAACTTCATCAAATACAAATGCTTGTAAGTGCAGATTTGGTGCTGTAGTTTCACGCAGCAGTTGTAATGGTGACCAAACGTGTTCGAGTGTTGTATAAACACTTAGTATTTAAAATCGTAAATAACAGAACGAACTCACTGCAATTTAAACTTGTTTTTACTGAAAAATAAACAGTAAAATGTAATCATAAGAGCTGTCTGATTAGGACTTCTACTGAGCAGGGGCGCTGCTACACTGCAGCGTGCTGTTTCCCATGTTAAAACTGGACATAATTGAGGGGCCGTCACCAATTCCAGACGCAACACTTGAAAAATATAACATGTAAACATGCAGAGTTCATTGCAGTCATCAGCTGCATAGATTAACCATGCTGAATTTACTGTGTCATGACACATATTGTTAAAACACTGCTGATACCCAGCCCTACGCTGCCCTGCATACCGTGTGCTAAAGAATGAATCTAAGAGATATATTCAGATATGCACTTACATCAAAAATAGTTATTAATTTCAGGCAATTGTCCCTACAAGGGACTCTGAGACATTGGCGATTTTTAAAAGACAGCTTGGCCAGTTACATGAGGAAAGCCTGAGAGAGTTAGTCCAATTATGGTAAAAAGTTATAAAATGTCAAGAAATGGGAAATGGAGGAAATGTATTATTTTAAGTTGTACTGTCATATCAGTGCTGATGGGTAAAAAAAATGATTGCAAATCCTTGTGTCAAGTTAAAGTGGAAAGTAATAAGGCTGAAGCATTACTCTATTTGCAAAGCATGGTCACTTTGGTCTCTGCGCAGTTAGTGAACAAGCCATGAATTTACTTTTACCCGCATACATGTTAAAACATGCGAGTATCCCATTGCAGGGTTCATATACAGACCAACGCCTGGTATGTGAACTGCAGGGTCGGTGTGGTCACCACATTAACGTATCAGGGAATATTGGGATGGGACTTTCCCAACTTCCCGCAGGTTGGGAGACAAGAAGGGTGAACTGGATCCGTCAGAAAAACAAAAAAAGTTAGTGTAATGAGCTTGACGCATTATTCCCTTTTGATTTAGATTTATTTATCTATTTCTTCAAGGGGAAGTGTGTAACCAATCCTGACAATGGTATCTTAAAATAGTCCTGCAAAGGTAATGGCAGGAGGGAAAACAGGTCTTGAAGCAAAATTTTGTTACCACACAATTAAGCGAGACGCCACGGTACTAGAAATAGTAAAAATAAATCAATGGCACCCTTGTAAAGCCAGAAGTTCCGATCTCTTATCTATCTTTTTTATCATGTAGAAAAGAAAGGAGTTCTACAGCAATATAGACATACTATATTGGATTTAGCTCAGTCATGTGCTGGATGGACATCTGCAAAGCGCTAAAAATAAAGCAAGAATACTGAGGTGTTTTCTTTGGTTGAGTGTCCATGCTGATGTAATTAAATGCTGTACTGGGTGTCCCGAATATCAGCGGAGAGCTCCTTTTAAAAGGAGTTTTGCAACTGTTCATGCCATTGCCAATCACTGAGGTTCACTTTGAGGATTGTAATGGACCCAATAGGGCAGACAGAGAAATCTGCTAGAGGGCACCAACACCTACTGGTAATACTTGATTATGCCACTCGCTACCCTGAAGCTGTGCCAATTCAGAATACTAGTGCAAAAACTATTGCAAAATAGTTTATGGACATGTTTAGCCAGGTTGGAAGTATTTATAACACTATATTTATAATCCCTGGGTTTGACCTGTAACCAAAAGTCCAGTCCTGCACACCGAAACGTAACAGAAAACAAAGACACAGTTTACAGCAAGTGATATTGGTGCTTGTGGTGCAGACAGTTCTCCGTGAACAAATGGAAAGTGCTGGTGTCTGGGTTTGACGCTGGCTGAACAGCGACAGCTCCGGATCGCGTTAGTGTCCAGAAATAACAGTTTTACTTCCACAGACAAACAAATACAACACTTACGTTTTTCTTTATTTTACTCTCCTTCTCCACACGTGTTCTCCACTCACCGAACACACAACCCCGAGTGAGCGCTTCGTGCATCTATACCAGTGGTTTTCAAACTTTGTAGGCCCCGTACCCCTTTCCAAAAAATCTGGTCTACTGCGTACCCCCATCTCATATAGGGTCATAATATACCTATGAAAACAAAAAAAATTGTATTTTATAATGACTAGGCTTAAGTACTTGTGTTAACTGGAAAAAAAAAAGAAAAAAATTTAAATGCTTACCTACCAATGTATTGGATGTCTGCTTTTTTTATCAGATTTCAGTAAAACTACACCCTGATTAGTAAACAATGCAGCCCCTAGACAAAGTTATGTTATTCTGTATTTTAAAGTGAACAAATGGACTTCAAGTTACAAAAAAAATTACTCATTAAAAAAATAAACAGGACTTGATTTTCTGGCTCAGAAGGCACAGGGAAGTAGGAGGGGCTAGAGTTGAGCCAATTACTGTTAATGGAAAACTGCTGTTAAACTAATTCAAATAAAATTAAAACTAAAAATGCTAAAGTAAAATGATTTCAAAATCCAGAACAATAAATGGCAAAACGAGTCCAAAAACAGGTTATGCTTTTGAAAACAAAATCAGAAAGCAATTCAACAAAAGTTGTGCATTTATTCCAACAAATGAAGAAGTGTAGAGAGAAAACAGAATGGGGCATTTTGCATAAAAGCTATTTAATTAATAGAGGCATATTTTTTTTTTTTTTTTTTTTTTTTTTTAAAAAGAAATCAGGTAGCATACAGACCTATCCGAATATTGAATAACACATTAATGTGGGTTTTTTGTTTGTTTTTTTGTTTTATTAACTTGAATGTTATGGTTTAACACTTGAGCTGGACATTTAAAAATGCTATGCGTGTCTTCTACAGTATCGAATCCAGCCAGAATAAGCACATTGTTTTGAAGTGAATATTTCCAAAAAATTAAATTTGATTAAAGTAGAAAGGTGAAATTTACGTGTTTAGTGCAGTCGTCTGTTCATGTTAATCAGCTGCCAGACAGCTTGTTGATGGGCACTCGCTATGATATTAACAAACTCAATAGGTCTGGAGTAGGGAATCCAATTTCACATACTTCCCAATCCAGTAGTTAGGGATTGATTATTATTTATTTATTTTAACTCTGCGGTTCCATTTTTGTAATAATAATAATAATAATAATAATAATAATAATAATAATAATAATAATACTGTGCTTTTGCTTTTATTAGCCTAATAATTAGCAGCATACATGCGTAGGCTAATGCAATTACTCGACAAAGGAGTTCAACGAATTTGTCAAAAAAACAGATAAAGCATTACAAGATAAGTCGTGTATGCTCCAGCACAGTGATTTCACGGTCTAACACCATTTTCACACAGAAATGCAGCTACTGTTCCATCTGAAACATTAACGAGTGTGTAAATTACCCTTTTACACAGCCAAAGAGATTGCGCGAGCACAACTTTCAAACAGATTGTTCTCATGACAAGACTGTTCTCGTGCAATCTGAAACACTGACAAGTCCTAACACATGCACAGTGCTTAATTTGTAAAGAGGAGTCGGGTGTAAGCAAAGACAATAATACCGACCCCAAGAAGCGCATATTTAAAATCATAAAATGTTTATTTGAAAGGATATTGTATGTACTTGTGTTAGATGTTTACAATCACGTATTCTACATATACAAAGTAGTAGTGATTTAGTTACTAGCTGATTAATGTCAAAGAGAGAAACCTCAGCAAAGTTAGTAAAAAAAGGTGACCTAGGTAAGCAGAAGAAAATTTTGGGGCAGGAATAACAGTGGGTAATAGCTGGTTTCTAATGTTAATTTTAAAGAATTCACCATATGTATTACACTGGTCAATAGATACAGATGGAGAAGCTTTGCTTGCTGGCTGTAGCGTTTGACTCGTAGTAGAAAAAATAAACTTTGGGTTGCCACAGCCATTTTTAATCAGCTGGGAATAATAAGAGACCCTAGGTGAGTTTAGGGCATCCCTATACTCACACTGATGCTGTTTAAAGGCTTGAGAAAAAAACAGTTAGCTTAGATTTTCTCCACAAACGCTCCAACTTTCGCCCCTCAGCTTTCGTGGTTCCGAATCCACAGTTTAACAAGGGGTGGAGGGAGGGAGATAGACAGATAGATAGACAGATGTAAGTAAGCTATATGATACCTGCACGCTGCTACTAAATGCCGTGGGTGTCTGTGAGAGTGAGCAACCTGTATCAGATTTCACTGGCCTGCCAATGCTTAGCGCATTATCAGAGCTTTAACTTTTGTTTTTATATGTAGAAACTAATAGATCTACTTTACTTTTCTGATTTCTGTAAATGTGTGTACTTAACAAAATACTACCATTGATTAAACATTCCTTGTGTCCTCGATTTTGTAACATGTCAATTAAATATTTTTATAAGAAAACTAATCAACCTAGATAAACTAAATTATTATATATAGAATAGTTTTTGCATCAATAATAAACAAACTCCGGCCACTCGCCCATAGCCACTCACTCTGTGCTGAAGAGCTTGATCATGCCGGATAAATGGTTCGGGTGGACATGTGACAAGTGTTAAGGAAATTCATGGTTAACTTCATTTTAATATAAGCATTTCTCAGATATTTAATTCTGTTGTCTGTGTGACATGCCGTAGGGGTTCGGTTATTAACACCGATTCTTTTCAACTACAAAGCTAAGGCACAGATAAGGCACAGAACACAAACTGTTAACTCTTTGAAGCTTGCCTTCCATTTGTACAGAGAATGAAATTGAAATTTGTATGTGTCATCAATGAATGTAACTAAAGTTATATTGAATAGGAGGTTTAAATGATAAATGTAAAATCCTTTGATAACAAAATAGACGGATATTTTCCATTTCTAACACACCTTTTTTGTGTGACATGCAACTGTCTATCAAATACTGTGAACCAATGGAAGAACCGACAAAGAATTTGTTTACAATACAAAGGAACGCCTATACTTTGTGTTATTTAAACTCAAAACAAGGATTTTCACTCTCTTAGCTGGTCTCTGCTCTGCTTTCTTCAATCTCATCGCTCTCAACTCAAACTGAAGTTCTTCAACGAAATCACAATGATTTAATCTTCAAAACTGTCCCGGAGAAGATGGTCTGCCTCCAGAACAAAGGATTTTGCCTACAGTACAGACTTCACAGAGATACTGCACTGTGTTGTTGCACAGCTAACTTCTTTCTACAGAGAGAATGGCTGTTTTAAGAAGACTGTTTTAAACATCGCACAAACAGAATAAGTATTGAACTTATATTGTGTGTTTACAAGTAGCTGAACTGAAGCTATGCTTCTGATGTCATCACAATACGTAATGTGCGTCTATTCAACTAGATGTAACCACTGTACATGCGTATTTAGCCACGTGGAAGCTGGCTAAATGTGTGACTGAATAGAACAATGCATGATGAACTGTAAAAAATGCTTCACTCAATGCAGAACTCTGTGACCAGAGAGGATATCAAGGATTTATTATGAACATTTCACAATGCATTACTTTTCCTTGAATGTTTTAATTTGTTTCTTCTTTATACATATGTTTTTAACTATGAAGCCTAACCTTTATTCTTCTTCTTTTGAGAATATGAATAAATGTAATAATTTGGACTGTTAGGTTTCTTTTTGACTTAACAAATACACATTTATGATTGATTTGAAATACTTAAACATACATAATATTAATTATTAATCTCTTTTCATCATGAATCTAGGGATAATTATGCCAGAATCGCTAGTTCTTAAGGTATTGTGTTTGTGGTTAATAATTACATTATGAACTATAATGGGTATTTTCTTTAATGGTAATTGGCATTTGAATTTGATTTTAAAAAACACTTATAGAATAGAGCAACAACTTAAATTAGACAAATTAAACAAATTTCAATACAAGCACAGTAAATGAAGCTACCATAACAATAAACAACCTGCTCACAGAAGCATCTAATTTAAAGCATCTTCCAGATACTCCAAGTGGTAGACTACAACATCCCTTTGAATAGGAGGTGCTTAGCGAGCACGGTTTTCCTCAAATTATTATCAACATCCCTTTAGCTAGTTTTGCAGCTCCACCCAGTTTACTGCTTAAGTTTCACCATGCATTTAGTCAGTTTAGCACCCTTACTTAATTTGTTATTAAGACTAAATTAGGTTAACAAAACATAATTTAACAGATAACTTTTTTTGTAAAATAAAACACATTTCATCCATTTTTTTTTTTTTTTTTTTTAAATAAAAAAAGGTGTAAAACTTAAGGTACACAAGCTGAGAGTTTGCATACCAGCTAGAGATCTGATCCCCCAGTCTGAGGGCTGGTTTGCAGATGAATGTGATACTTCAGGCTCAGACAGCTATAAAAGCTGTGCAGCGTCACTCCGACCATGCAGTAAATGTTGACATGCGATGTCAGGTCACAGACGCATGAGAACAGGCTGTACAACTTTCCAAAAAAGGACACATATCGCAAGAGTGTGGATAAACTAATTCCAACCTGTCGCATAGGGTCAGAGATCCTCGACTCCGCCTAGAAATTGTCGGAGTCTGAAGTATGAATTAACCTTAAGAATGAAGCTGTAGTTCAGAGCTGTGATAATGAAATCAGGTAACTCGATTCAGAACACTTGATTCTTGACGCTGTATTAATTAAGGGATGTTAATATGAACTATCTACATGCAGAAAAGTTCACAATGAGCTCCCAAAATTTCTGCCAGCTTAGTGCCGAGACTGACAGTGTCATTCAATTTAATTTTATGCAAATGTCAGTTTCATTTAGTGTTGGGAAAATCCTAACCATTGCATCCCTGTGGTAAGCATAAGTCACAAAAACAAATAAAAAAACAAGCAACTATTTTCTATGCATTACCAATATAACAGGACTAAATAAGCAGTACTCTGTATCTAGGGTTACTGTATATAAAACAAAAGAATGTGATAAACATGCTCCTTGTGATTGAGAACTATTTTGAAAATGGTGCAGCTTCCCGTAAAAAATTCTACAGTATGGTCCAAAAAGGTTGATAATATACTAGCACTGCAGTATACTACAAGAAACCATAGTAATTTTGGATGGTACTAGTATTTTTGCTATATGGGTTTGGAAAATGGTCTAAATATTCCCACTCTTTTTAGGGGTAGACACAACTAGGCAGTAATAATTTTACAATAGATTGTTTCATTAATTTATTTAATCAATCGTGACCGTTACTGAACAGATATTTAAGCTTCATAATGGTTACGACACAGTTGCAGGCTCGTTACCTTTTTAGGAAAGGCCAAGAAACCACTGCAGGAGCAGTTAACACATAATCTTCTAATATTTCATATTAAAATAGCTTACATGCTATAAATATCCAGCTTTTACAGACATTCGTGGCTATAATGAACCTCACATTACTGCAGCACTCTGCTACAGTCCTTGCAGGTTGTTTGTAGGTTATCATTTAAAAAATTCCTCAGGTTAACAGTTAAGTACTGATTAGACATATTTACCATAAAAAAAACATTGTATAAGTCGATTTTCTAGGCATTTTGCAGGGCCCTTAAAAAGGTGCGACCTAGGTGTCGGTGTGTCTAATTTTAAACTACTGTACCAGTGTCACAATGAGATTACTACAGCCACGGTTATGGCTCACACAAACTAAACTGTCAAAAACCACATTTGTTCAGGATCTACACTATTCAGGTCATATTGCTAGGTAGAAACACAAAACCACTCTTCTAATTAAAAGTTTTATTGTTTGAAATTGTTACTTTAAAATTGTTACTTTCAATCCCCTTAGTCATTTTGAATGTTAAAAGCAAGCGTTGAGACCTCCTCTCAACCCAGATGAGTGTGTAAAAAAAAAAAAAAGTGGTTGGAATATGAAAATGTCACAGCTATACTTCTTCACTGTTAACACAATAGCTGTCAGTCTCTATGAATATCCTTATTGCCACCCTCAGGAGCCAACATTCAGACTGAACCCACCCCTGGGATCCACAGAAAACAGCTATTGGTTAGAAAGCCGAGTAAACTTATCTTGTCCTCCGTTTGTTTTAACTGCAATGACTGAGACTGAATAAAGTTTGACAGTGGGACAAAAAACAACGCTACACAACAGGTTTGAAATTGCGTGTTGTTGAATTTGCCGACATGCACGGCAATCACAATGCTGAAAAAACAGTACATGACTGGAGATGAAACAAAGACAAATTTAAAACGGCTAAAAAAAAAAAGCAGAGGAGCAAAGTGTTTATGCAGAAAACATTTTGTTTGAATGGAGTACTTTGAATGACTGTAAATTGTTCTACATGTCGGTGCAATGCAGTGGTACACTTGTAAAGTGTGTGTATGGTTATGGTTCTGATTAACAAAATATGTACTTGTACAGCTGGAAATTGAATGCAACTGTACTGCTCTGTGTGCAACAATAAAATATTTTGTTTACTGGTTATGAGATGATGCACTGTTTAGTTTCTTAGGGCTGTATTAAAGTTTGTTCGCTAGCCAGGAATTCAAAGATTGTTTTAAAACTTTGATGGTTCGTCAGATGCCATTCGCACCTGTTTTTTTTTTTGTTAACACAAACTGTTTGACAATGTGTGACTAATATAATTCATAGTAAATGTCACTCGCATGCAAAATTCAATCTTTTGATTTGTATAATGCATATTACTTAAACAAAAGTTGTTGTATTAAAATCCACTGCCAAATTGTTATACATAGCAACTCTACAGTGCTGCTACCATGTATGGACCAGGGTACATTATGCTAAAGCACAGGGGTGGGTGAGTTGTGTTGCTTCAGTAAAATATGTACTGAATACCTAGTGTACAAGACAGTGTAAGAGAAGTGCTATGGTAGACTATGAAACATACAAAATATATGCAAACACTAATAATCTCTGAAGCAATACACATTGAGTATGAAGTAATTTTACAAAAATGTTGAGATTTATTCAGGGTTGCCTTGCAAAGCACGCATAACCATATTCTGATTTTGTGTGACCTGAATGAGGCAAAAGGATTAAACGTGGGAGAGGGGGGGGGGGGGGAACTATAGAAATTACAAACAGGCACAGCAGTTTATACATGCTATTGTGAGGTATCAAGCACAGTTAACCAGAATTGTCACTGCTAAATATTTGTTGGTTATCATCTCGGACGGTTCTACAGATAACTCTTACTGAGAATAATATTTTTAGGGACCCAAACAGCTGCTGTTGTTGATTCTGACTCACTCCACATAAGGACTGGGCCTGCTTATACAGCAGGAACATTCATATTAGTACTGTAGCTATTCTACAAATGAAGATAGCCAAATAACCCACAAGCCCTAAAAGGGTTTGACTGAGTTCTTTATGACTATCTTCTTGAGTTTACCGTATATAACAAGGATAACTGAGTAACCCTGGACCCCTGCCTCTCCCACTCCCAGCACATCTCCACTCTAGCACGCACCCGCCGTTTCTTCCTGAGCAACATATGAGAATACGATTCTTCCCCACCAATTACTCCATGCAGCTCCTCGTCCAGGCCGGGGTACTCTCCCGCCTAGACTACTGCAACTCCCTCCTTGCCGGCCTCCCTGCGTCCTCCACCCGCCCACTCCAGCTCATCCAGACCTCCGCTGCTTGTGCGGTGTTCTAACTACCTCGCTGATCACTGCTCACATCAAGTTCAAGATTCCTGTACTCTCCTACCAATGCCTTGAGTGTACCCAGTTACCTCCAGACCCTCATCTCTCCCTAAACCCCCACCCGACCTCTACTCTCCCCTGCCTCCAAAGACCGCTCTTCTCCACCTTCACCCTGCAGTGGTGGAATGACCTTCCTATGGATGTCAGGACTGCCCACTCTCTGACCGCTTCCTCAAGACATCCCACTTCAGACAACACCTGTAAAACTCAACTCTTCCCTTCTGGACAATATAGCACTCTGCCTTTAATGCACTTGAACTTAGCAGTTGGTTCAAACTACTTAACAGCAATGCTGGAAATTCACTGTATAATTCTGTGCAAAATATAAAACTATAAAAGAAGGGGAAACAATATTAATGTAGAAATAGGTTTTTTTTTATGCTGGGTGGTTTTTGGATAATAATAACTAGAACTGCCAGGCAGTTTTACGGCTCCCAAGACCGAGTATCAGTACCCGTCTCAGCATGTTTAGTTCTCAAGTGCCAAGTTTAAAATCAGCAACTTCAATTGTTCCACAGATTTTGAAAGTTTTTTTTTTTCATAAATGCGTCAGGCAGCCATATTGCAAAAGTATTGACCCCCCCCCCCCCCCCCCCCCTTGGCATTTTTCCTATTTTGTTACCTTACAACCTGGAATTAAAATTGATTTTTTGGGGGTTTGTATCATTTGATTTACACAACATGCCTACCACTTTGAAGATGCAAAATATTTTTTATTGTGAAACAAACAAGAAATAAGACAAAAAAACAGAAAACTTGAGCGTGCATAAGTATTCACCCCCCCCCAAAGTCAATACTTTGTAGAGCCACCTTTTGCAGCAATTACAGCTGCAAGTCTCTTGGGGTATGTATCTATAAGCTTGGCACATCTAGCCACTGAGATTTTTTCCCATTCTTCAAGGCAAAACTGCTCCAGCTCCTTCAAGTTGGATGGGTTCCACTGGTGTACAGCAATCTAAGTCATACCACAGATTCTCAATTGGATTGAGGTCTGGGCTTTGACTAGGCCATTCTAAGACATTTAAATGTTTCCCCTTAAACCACTCGAGTGTTGCTTTAGCAGTATACTTACCGTCATTGTCCTGCTGGAAGGTGAACCTCCGTCCCAGTCTCAAATCTCTGGAAGACTGAAACAGGTTTCCCTCAAGAATTTCCCTGTATTTAGCGCCATCCATCATCGTTTCAATTCTGACCAGTTTCCCAGTCCCTGCCGATGAAAAACATCCCCACAGCATGATGCTGCCACCACCATGCTTCACTGTGGGGATGGTGTTCTCGGGGTGATGAGATGTGTTGGGTTTGCGCCACATAGTGTTTTCCTTGATGGCCAAAAAGCTCAATTTTAGTCTCATCTGACCAGAGTATTTTCTTCCATATGTTTGGGGAGTCTCCCACATGCTTTTTGGCGAACACCAAATGTGTTTGCTTATTTTTTTCTTTAAGCAATGGCTTTTATCTGGCCACTCTTCCGTAAAGCCCAGCTCTGTGGAGTGTACGGCTTAAAGTGGTCCTATCGACAGATACTCCAATCTCCGCTGTGGAGCTTTGCCGCTCCTTCACGGTTATCTTTGGTTTCTTTGTTGCTTCTCCGATTAATGCCCTCCTTGCCTGGTCCGTGAGTTTTGGTGGGCGGCCCTCTCTTGCCAGGTTTGTTGTGGTGCCTTATTCTTTCCATTTTTTAATAATGGCTTTAATGGTGCTCCGTCGGATGTTCAAAGTTTTGAATATTTTTTTATAACCCAACCCTGATCTGTACTTCTCCACAACTTTGTCCCTGACCTGTTTGGAGAGCTCCTAGGTCTTCATGGTGCCGCTTGCTTAGTGGTGTTGCAGACTCTGGGGCCTTTCAGAACAGGTGTATATATACTGAGATCATGTGACAGATCATGTGACACTTAGATTGCACACAGGTGGACTTTATTTAACTAATTATGTGACTTCTTTTTAAACAAGTTATTTTTTTCATTTCACTTCACCAATTTGGACTATTTTGTGTATGTCCATTACATGAAATCCAAATAAAAATCAAAATTCCAGGTTGTAAGGCAACAAAATAGGAAAAATGCCAAGGGGGGTCAATACTTTTGCAAGCCACTGTATTGCTACAGTGTTTAGGATGATGCTTGTGAAGTTCCGAGTTAGTCAAGTAAACCGTTTATCAACTGAGGCAGTTTTAAATTTCAGACTTAAACATACACCTAGTGGCCATCTTGTATTATAAAACATAACCATTTTGACATTTGTATTCCATTGTTACTGGGACAATAACTACCATGCTTGGAGTTTGTTGGCGAAACAGTTTTCAGGTTTGCTGTTAAGGGCGCGTTTCGATAAGATTTGTGGCAGCCATTTTGACATTAAATTTTGACACAGCAGCTTCTGCTTCGCAAACTTGATGCGGGTTTGGATGCTGATGATACATGCCAAGTTTCAGATCAATCGCTTCACCGGTTCCCATGAAGAAGATTTCAAAAGGTTAACGAAAAATGCATAACGGCACCAATTGCAAGGATGCAGCAGCAAAAAATTTTCAGCATCTGACAGCCAATGTATCCAGCTTGTTAGCTGCCAAGTCAGAACTTGATCAGTCACACAGCTTCAAAGCAGCAGCAGTTTAAAGTTTTGGGAAGAAAAATAAATCAATAAAAAATCTTAACAATAGTAACTTAACTAATAATAATAATAATAATAATAATAATAATAATAATAATAATAATAAATATAGCTGCAAGCAGCAATAACCAGGGGCCAAGGTAGCTTACACTTTGATGACATACATTTTGGAACGGCCACAATGATCATTACTGTGTAAATTCTCATATCTGTACATAATGCCAGATGATATTTCAACTTCAGTTTATTCAGAAACTGGCAGCAAGAAAGAACTGGTGACTGCTTAGTTAGGAAATGCCAATTAATAATCTAACAAAACAAGGAATCCTCGGATCATCCTCATATTCATCCTCATAGGTTTCCTATATGTGTTCCATAGTCACTATGACCCCATCTGCACTCTGTAAGCAGTTTTGCATTTGACCTTAAGAAGAATCAAACGATCACAGGCAAGGTACATTTTGGATAATGTATATATGTGTTCTTGTTTGCATTTCATAGTAACAATGACCATATCAACACTCTAAAGAGTTATAAGCTAATTTTACATTTTAACTTAAGTCAAAGGTCGCAGGCAAGGTCATTTTTCCAATAGAGAACATATGGTTTCCTATATGTGTTCAATAGTACCCATTAACTTATCTGCACTTTGCATGGAGTTATAAGCTAGTTTTACATTTGCCTGAAGATTTTGAAAGGTTTTTAAAGAAATGCATCGGGCTGCATCTTGAAAAACACAATTTTTGAAAACTGTATTGACACAGGGATGATGCTCATCACTTTTGGAGTTAATCAAATAAAGCACTTTTCAACTGATTTAGTTTTAAATTTAATAACAAAAACGTAGGTCTGGCCGCCATCTTGTTTTACAAAAGAACACCATTTTGCCATATTTGAATTCCATTGTTCATAAAATGACGCCTACCAAGAGAGGAGTTAGCTGGTCAAACGGTTTGCAGACAGAAGCAGTTTAATGTTTGGGGCACGTTGGTTGCTGATGACATATGCGAAGTTTCATATCAATTGGTTCAAAAAAAGATTTTGAAATTAAAATTAGTGAGGCCACCATCTTGTTTGATGCAGGAGCGCAATTATTATTATTTTTTTTTTCTCAACTGTAATCTACACGGGATGATACCTGCCAAGTTTCATGTTGACTGGTTACACCGCATGCGAACAGGAGCAGTTTAAAGTTTTGGGAGGAAAAACGACAATAATAATAAAATTAAATAAAAAAAAAAAACTTTACAATAACAATAGGCTTCCCAAGCCAGCTTGACAGCATTATAATAATAAACAATAACAGCATCAGTGAAGAAAAAAAAAAAGTGATGAATGCAGTAATTGTATCAATTAAATATGAGACTATATGGGCTAACATGGGTTTCTCTTGGAAATCTGTGTCAGGACTCTCAAATGAAACAATTGAAGGTCACAGAGGAAATGTTGGGGCTTCCAGTAAGTAGGGTTACCAGATTTCCAGAGTGAAAAACAAGGGCATTTCTTCAATCCACTGCCACAGCAACTCTGAAGCAGTTAAAATAACTGTATATAAATAGGGATGGGAATTTGGAATAGTTTCCTATTCAAAAGGGTGTGATCAGCTCACCGCGCACCAGTGACCCCTGCAGACTGGCAGGGCGCTTGTGGGCTTGCCTATAAGCTACGACACTGTAGCTCTGGGTTGGCTGAACGGCGGGCCTGCAGACTGAAAAGCAGCGGTCAGCTGATGGCACATGCATCGAGGACAGAGTGCATTCGTCTTCACCGCTCCCTGTGTAAAATCAATTGTCGATTACTAAATTATTTTAAAAAATAAAAAAATAAAAAAACCCACACACAATAGCTGACCTTTTTTTTTTTTTTCCCCCTTCCATAACTGACAAACTGAACACTATTGGACAATGATGAAAAACAGCACACAACAGCCAGTGCCTACCTCATCGATCCTGCGTTCCTAGCAAAATTTATGAATTGTGAAAGCTTACAATACAAAGCAAAACATGTTTAAAATCAGATCAGTGTTTTTTTTTTTTTTTTTTTAAATGCTTAAACATTTTTTGTGGGGGACCAATTAGGAATGAATACTCAGATTGTTTTCCAAATGGTTTCATGTGGGTACATCCAGCATTACTTTTGAAAATCCAGTATTTGCACCAAATATGGCCTTGATAGCCCTACCAGTTTAGAAGAGAGAGTCTCCTTTTCTTTATTCTGGGCTGGGAACCTTCCCTAGAAAATCCACCCAACAGAGATTGGCAGCATTTTCCAGTTCATCATCTTCTACTATTATTATACTGATTTTTGGTAACCCAATCTTCACATAGTATAATGTTTTACATGCAAATAAACATTCAATTATTTGTAAGTTCCCTAACAATCCAAATTATTAGGCTAGATCACAATTTTAGCATCCATGCAACTGCTGTCTGCTACTTTTGTACATGTCCAGCTACTGAAACTTACAGAAATATCATTACAATAGCACATTCACCCTTTGCAGGAAATTAAATCACTAAGCAAATTTGCTGAAACTTGTTCATATCACTAACACGCCTCTATGTGGACATTATTCTTGAAAATGTTTCTTTGTAATGGCTTATCCCACCAGGTTGAGATTAAATGTTGGTGCTATTTACAAAAGATACATATTAAAACAGTAAAACATTGCAATCCTAACGCCTAGAGGAGCAGCGTCTTCAAAAACAGGAACAATTTATTACATACCAGCAACAAAGTTAGTTCTGCCGTGTTTTACAGAATGCTTTAATTCAGCTCGGCAGGCAGTGTTCTGCAGCGCCCAGTACTGTGCTAGGAAATCATGGTAGGCTTATTGATGTGCAGATGTTTTACTGTATATGAATACAGCATTCCATTTCGCTCCAACTTTTTACACTCGGCAGAATTTCAGCATGTTTTCACTATTTTCATTTATGAATGTTTAACCATTGTTACTACAGCTTGTACTGCATGCATACAACATCAAATATCAAATGCATGCATACAACATATCGCAAAACGTCCTTTCATATTATGTAAGTTGCAACAGGATCAGGCATACTACACCCACCCCTCATTATATTGCACCTCATACTGTGGATTCCGATATATCGCGGTCCTGGAGTTTGACTCCTTTTACTGTCTAACTGCATGTGCCTTAGCTGCAATATACACTGAACAAAAATATAAACGCAACATGCAACAATTTCAAAGATTTTACTGAGTTACAGCTCATAAGGAAATCAGTCAATTGAAATACATGTATTAGGCCCTAATCTATGGATTTCACATGACTGGGAATACAGATATAAATCTGTTGGTCACAGATACCTTAAAAAAAAAAAAAAAAAAAAAGGTACGGGCGTTGATAAGAAAACCAGTCAGTATCTGGTGTGACCACCATTTGCCTCAGGCAGTGCAACACATCTCCTTCACACAGAGTTGATCAGGCTGTTGAATGTGGCCTGTGGAATGTTGTCCCACTCCTCTTCAATGGCTGTGTGAAGTTGCTGGATACTGATGGGAACTGGAACACGCTGTTGTACACGTCGATCCAGAGCATCCCAAACATGCTCAATGGGCGACATGTCTGGTGAATATGCAGTCCATGGAAGAACATTTTCAGCTTCCAAGAATTGTGTGCAGATCCTTGCAACATGGGGCCGTGCATTATCATGCTGAAACATAAGGTGATCGCGGCGGATGAATGGCACGACAATAGGCCTCAGGATCTCGTCATGGTACCCCTGTGCATTCAAATTGCCATCGATAGAACGCAATTGTGTTTGTTGTCCATAGCTTATGCCCTATAACCCCACCGCCACCATGGGGCACTCTGTTCACAACGTTGACATCAGCAAACCGCTCGCCCACACGACGCCATACACGCTGTCTGCCATCTGCCCGGTACAGTTGAAACCAGGATTCATCCATGAAGTCGGTTACGACGCCGAACTGCAATCAGGTCAAGACCCTGGTGAGGATGACGAGCACGCAGATGAGCTTCCGAGACAGTTTGACAGTTTGTGCAAACCCACAGTTTCATCAGCTGTCCGGGTGGCTGGTCTCAGATGATCCCACAGGTGAAGAAGCAGGATGTGGAGGTCCTGGGCTAGCGTGGTTACACGTGGTCTGCGGTTGTGAGGCCGGCTGGACGTACTGCCAAATTCTCTAAAATGACATTGGAGGCGGCTTATGGTAAAGACCATGGGACCAACACTTCACATGTTGCGTTTATTTTTGTTCAGTGTACATAGGCACTTAGAATTATTGTTTGTTTTATTTTGTACTGCACATTGGATAACATGGAAATAATTTTAAATGCAATATAAGATACAAGTGTTTGCAGGTCTGTACACTCAGTTTTAAAAGGAGATTAATCAGGAGGTATAGTAACTGGTAAATGCAAGATTTCATTTAACTGCACTCACGACGACCGTCTGACTGTTGCCCTCAAAGAGAAGGAGGGTGGGGCTGAGGTTAGTGGCCACTTAATCAAGGTGCACTCTGCTCAGCTCACCTCACTTCTCTTTCATTAAGACTAGTATTGGAGACTTGTCAATCGAGAAGTCCTGCAGGATCAAACCTACAGTAATGCTTTGCACTATTTTGTTCTGTTATGTTTTGTTTTGAACTTAAGTATTGCAGCGTTCAGTTTGCATAAAAAGTGTGATCTGTACTGTTTTGCTTTAAGCATTCTTTTTGTTTCCAGAATTAAACCTGTATAAGGGCAAAAGACAAGACGCAGCCATTTTCATGTCCTAGCAACTTAAGTGATACGTGAAACATTGACATATTTAATTTTATATTCCATAAAACTACTTCCTATGGACTAACTTATACAGTGATTTTTTTCTTTTTCTTTAAGGATAGGTTTGATTTTTTTTCACTCCAAATAGTCTGAATGTCCCATGGTGCGACTGCCCCCGGAGGTGTGCAGTTCCAAAAACTTGGAATAAACTCAACCTTTTATGCATAAAAAATGCAATATACGGCTCCTGAACTGATTCTACGGGGGTTTCCTATGCTACTATATCACACCGTTTTAAAAAAATAAAAAAAATAAAAAAAATCCTATTTCCACTTTTTTTTTTTTTTTTTTTTTTTTTTTTTTTAAGATTAAAAAAAAGTCATCCAAATCAATGTCCTATGGTGTGACGGTTAATCTGCCATGAAATTCAGATAAGATGTGTTAATTTTATATGTCCAGCATAGGACACAGTGTGACAGGTATTCGAGTGTCACAACACAGGACACAGTCATCACACCATAGGACATTAACTTTTCACTTGTTTTTTTTTAGCCTTCTAAGATGTACTATATATTTGTATAAATCTGTAAAGGCAGTATACGTGATTTACCAATAATTCACGTAGGATTTTAAGTGATAAATCTATCATTTTAAAATAGAGCTTACGCTTTGCTAGAATATGGTTTGCACAGCACCAGTTCAACTGGATCCACCAGGCAAAAGCTCAATTTTTCTTTTAAAATCCTGAAATAATGAAATAGCTCTCCATTTTTCAGAAAATTATGCTTGTAAGCTGAGCTCAGAAATACAGGCTTTCCACTTTGGGGGCAGTCAACAGCAAGCCACAATCCATACAATGGTAGCATACACGTCAGATGGATGTCAGTCGTATGCAACAATTTCAAACTGCACACGCCATGATGGGAGAGCTGTATGGGCTCACATTGAGCCTGTACTCAAAGAAACGTTGATGATCTGCATGTTATGAGTGATGGTACAGTCAGTCAATACAAAAATAAAGCTAATTGCTACCTCCTCAGCACTCTTCTATTCTCAAATGGCTTTAAGTCAACCACCTGGAACTGCTGTGAAAAATCTCATGGGAAAGGAGCTCCTGATGGTGTAGAAGGTGCAGTAAAGAGAATGGCAGACATCCATGTCAAGGACCTGCAAACACCAGAAGATCTATACACTAAGTGAGAAGTCACCTGCAATATAAAGTTCTTCTGGGTAACTGAAGAGGAAATCCTCAGCTGTGATGAAAAACTACCTGTCACAGTCAAGAAAGTACCTGGCATAATGAAATCAAATCAGGTTATTGCAACAAGTCCTGGAGTGATTCATCAGAGACATAAGTTGTTTTTCCGAAAGACCTAACATTTGCAGTTGTAGATTTTTTAGAACATTTGCAGATAAGACCGATGTGAGGGAAAGAGAGGAATCTGAAAGTATCCGCTCTAGCTGCAGTAGCAAGCATGAAGTCAATTTGACATCAGAAAGCTCAAATTCAGAAGCTAAGGAGGTGGATGTTGGAAGGTTTGTTTTAGTCAAATATGACAACCATCCACATGGTCGGTCAAATTATGAAGAACTCTGAAGATGAAGTGGAAGTGAGCTGCATGAAGCAACTTAATGTCAACAATGTGTTTACATGGCCACAAAAACCTGACTGCACATGCTGCTACCATTCAGAAGTTCTCAGTCATATCTCACAGCCAGAACCTTCACCATCGTCACGCTTTGTGAAGCTGACCCATGATCAGTGGGAAAATTTCAGGCAGCTATCATAATCATTTCAAGGATACTTTAAAACCCCTCCTGATTCTCAAAGTGTCTGATTTTAGACTTCCCCACACATGCACAATTATTTAAAAAATGTAATTATTTTTAGCTACTTTATGAAATAGTATGTCATTTTTTTCCATACTTACTAGTACAGTACTTGTTTTCCTGTCACTTGGTTATGTCTTAATGTTACATAACGTACGATGTTACTTCTTAACTAGTGTTATTTTACTTACTGAACTTAATGTTACTTACTATTTAAATGCTACTTGTTAGTGAAAATGGCCATGAAGTACCATAAAAAAATGAACTGTCCCGAAAATGGACTGGCTTTCCGTGCATACTGTCTCTTACCGTACTTATGTCCAACATGTTGCTTTTAAAAACAAAAACAAAATTAAAGTATGTTTTCTTTCCAAATGTTTCCCATTGTCTATCTTGTATTTTCTCATTTGTCATTTCTCAAATCATCACCATATCAGTCAGTCCTAACGATAGTGTCCTGGGGTGTGACGTCTCAGTCCTACGGTGTGACATTTAAAATTGGTAAACAGAATGTAATGAATAATGCTTTATTCTGTAAATTTGTACAACATTAGGGAAAACTGATTAGTACAAAGCTATACAAATTATTTTAGGTAGAATACATTTTTGATTAAAAAAATGAAATGACAGGTGTCAGCTATGGCTAAAATGACCAACGTTACAGCCCAAGTCTCATTTAAAACACTTTTAAAAATAGAAAACAATTTTTTTTTGGTCATGGTAACAAGTTACACACACACACATATATATATATATATATATATATATATATATATATATATATATATATATATATATATATATATATAATATATATTAAAAAAACGTTTGTAAGAAGAAACATTCTATTCATCTTTTTAAAGAACATGTTGTCACACCATAGGACACTTGTAGGCCACAAGTTAGCTACATCCTGTAAAAAATGTCAAAATGAATTTGATCTAGTGTGGACAAATACATTCTCATAAAGGGAAGACTCTGTACAATCCAGTGGAAGGTTAGTTTTGTTGCTTTTTCAATTTTGATTTTTCAGTTTTGAAAACCTTATTCGTCTTTCGCCCATATATTGAATAAACCAAACTAATATCTGAAGAAAAGGACTGTGCATTTCGTTAATCAAGAAACAACTACTCACTACTTTAAAAAGCTACTTAATTGGAGAGCCACCCATCAGATTGTTTGCTGACTTTTTCTTCCAAAAACATTGGGCGGTTTCAGACCAGACTGCAGTGAAACACCTGACCACCGAACCTGACTCCTGACCTCAGGATCAGCATACAGCGGAGACAGACTGCTCCTAATAGACGACCTCTTCAGGACTGAAAGGAAAGAATACAGTACTACAAAATGAACCATCTACATTTGTGAGTATATATTATTTTGGTTATTGAACATATGCAGTTGGGATATAACAAGTATAAAAAAAAAAAAAATTGTGTAGTGTTATGACGTGCCAGTAAAAAGTTATTGGACTAACTGGACATGCTTGTATTGTCTATGGGTAGAGGCATAATCATTTTTATTGCTACTGAGAGTGATGTATGAAACAGGATCTCTAAATTGACAAATTGTTTGGTATTAAGAGAGAAGTTAAAACCCCTGAACTCAGGCTATAGAAGAGTTAAGTTAGAACCTCTCAAATCATCGTTAGTATGTCTAAAAAATAAGTGTTAACCACTGTAATGATCGCACCACGTGGAGTGTGGATTAGATAACTAAATACTGCAAAGAGGGGCTGTATGTAAAGAACAGGTGAGGACCCTGTGACTACATTGAGACAGGAATGTGATACTAGAAATATAGCTGAGAAAAATAAGAAAATGAAGCAGGTTAATTGTGTAATGGCAATGAATCAGACAATTGAGGAGTTGCAAAACAGATATGATTTTACAAGCAAAGACTGTAGAAAAATGTCTGTTGAGACAAAGCTTGAAAGAAGAAATTTAAAAAAATTGGAAAGTGTTATTTGGGCATCAATGGCTGAGAGGCAGCTGGCTGCCATACAACAAATGGAATTGCGTAAAAACAATGCAGGTCAATTAAAAGAATTGCAACGATTGTCTAAGAAAAATATACGATTGAACGGTAGCTTAAGAAACATACAGATCACATCAGGAATTGTGGAGTGTCAGGTGAAAATAAGACAGATGCATTGTGCAAGAGTTACGTGCAGCGCGTAAACAGACTCAGAGTCAGAAAGAGGCAAATAAAAAATTACAGCGCCACACTGCAGTGGTGTTTGCCAGGGCTAAAGTCAGAGACTGACCGTGAACAAGATGAGGATTCTGATGTTATGGGACTGGAGGACAGTGATGACAGCAGTAGTACCACAAGAGAGGTGGACAGGGAGGATGTTGCTTTCTCAGAGGAGGAGCAGGAGTACCAGGATAGAAAGCACCCACCACATGCTGGAGTAGGGGAAGGAGTTATGACAGAGTCGCGAGGCAAGTAAGGGCACCGGTAGCAAGTCAGAGCAGAAGACAGTGGCTGTTACTCCCTTGGTTACCCGTCAGGTACGCGCTTCTGGGACCACGGATGGGGAAGGCACCACTATATAGCAGTATGATGATGTACAGGTTAATTGAGATGTCACCTTGGCAAAGCGGTTATTGACTAAGGATCAACTACCAAAGTGGGATGGCAACAGTGAACCCACTGTGTGACAAGCTGCGTCAGCTACAGCGTACATATAACCTGAGTGATAGAGACTGTTGTCGTGTTTTGAGTTCTGCACTGCCCGTTGAGGTGCCAGTACCGGTCGAATTGTCCCCGGGTAATGTTAATTACCCACAGCATGCACCATGTGTAGTCGTCATGTGTACTGCAGCTAACTATTGCCATACATACCCCTGATCTGTGTAAGATTTTATAAGCAAAACCCAAAGAGAGCCAACACTTGACACTTGCAACACACAGAGAGTGTAGTGCAGTCGATGTAACACTGGTCGGTAATGACTCGACATTTTGGCAGTTGATGATTAGCAAGTACAAGGGTTTGGTATCCCCTACATGTAAGCATCTGCTGATACAGTACAGTCATGAACTATCGAGCGACAGTGTTTTGCTTTGAGCATTCTTTTTGTTTCCAGAATTAAACCTGTATATATTGAATAAACCAAACTAATATCTAAAGAAAAAGATTGCATTTTTTTCATCAAGAAACTACTCACTACTTTTAAAAACTAATTAAATGGGAACAGATACCTTAATATAATTTATCTTCCAAATATCCTATAACAATTACTATAGCCTACATCAAGAACAAACAATACACACACTGCATTAGTCTTAATCCTCCAGCTAAGTTTACATTGTGATCTCCATGTCCCATCAGTCAGGCATCACAGGCTTAATTAAGCAATATAACCCAAAGAGGGCTTTACCATCTGGCCCACCTCATGCTGTTAAATATCCAAAGCCTTTTGGCTTTGTTAGACAAGACAGCACAGTGCCTGTTATGACATGCTAAAATAAAGTTGCTGAAAGTGAATAGTCTGCATCCAGTTGTTTGACTTCTACAACTTGTCATTCAAACCGGAGACCTGTTGCTATTGCTATTATGGTTACTGTATTGCTTGACAGCAAAAACTAATCTCGATTTAATTTTTATTTTCTTCAACTTTATTTGCTATACTAAATTTAAATAGACAGACTGAATGTATAGGACAGCAAGGAAGCAGCCTTACAATCCACATTCAGAGGATGTGTACTAGAAAGATGATTTTCTTTCAAGCAGGAAAAAGGTAAAATACATAAATTAATACTTAATTTATGTATTTTCCAGTGGATTGATTTGGAACAGAGATTAAACATTTTAAACAATAACATTCAAGGTCCTTTACCAAAGATTTGGCACCTCATATTGACCAATTGGAATAAAGAAAATCTCTGATCAATTTTATAACTTAACTCATTGCTGTCCTATGTCGGACCAGGTCCGACATTGCAATTTTCCCTTTCCAGTCCGATGTCAGAAAGACGTAAAGCACAGGTCTCTAGTCGTTTTTTCTCTGGAAAAAGCACAGAAAACCATTCAATGGCAGAGTGAGCCCAACCCAACCCCCACTCCCCCTCCCACGTATAACGCTCTTTGGTTATAATGCTCATATAATGTCCCGTGAGTCACGTAATAGCGAAGGAGCACTGCAATATTAACATATCATACATACATTTTATATATATATATTATATATATATACACACACACACACATATATATATATTATATACAGTGCCTTGCAAAAGTATTCAGACCCCTGACCAATTCTCTCATACTACTGAATTACAAATGGTCCATTGAAATTTTGTTCTGTTTGATATTTTATTTTTAAACACTGAAACTCAGAATCAATTACTGTAAGGTGACATTGGTTTTATGTTGTGAAATATTTAAGAAAAATTAAAAACTGAAATATCTTGCTTGCAGAAGTATTCAACCCCTGTGCTGTGGAAGCTCCCAGTTTGCACCGAAAGAAATTGCCCTAACAAGGGCAGAATTACCTTAGCAGTGACCACCACCTATGAACCATTAAAGTTGCTGACACATTTTCTGAATAAAAACCCCACTGTTGAAGGATCATTGGTAAGGCTGTGAATCTGAAGGAAAATGAAGACCAAAGAGCATTCTGCAGAAGTTAGAGATAAAGTAATACAAATGCATAGATTAGGGAAAGGGTACAAAATAATATCCAAGTGTTTGGATATCCCAGTGAGCACAGTTGAATCAATAATCAGGAAGTGGAAGCTGCATCACACCACCCAGGCACTGCCAAGAAAAGGCCGTCCCTCAAAACTCAGCGCTCAAACAAGAAGGAGATTTGTGAGAGAAGCCACAGAGAGGCCAACAATCATTTTGAAGGAGCTACAGAGTTCAGTGGCTGGGAGTGGAGTAATGGTGCACCAGTCAACCATATCAAGAGCTCTGCATAACACTGGCCTGTATGGGAGGGTGACAAGAAAGAAGCCATTACTCAAAAAGTACCATCTGAAAGCACGTCTGGAGTTTACCAGAAAGCATGAGTGACCCAGCTGCGATGTGGGAAAAGGTTTTGTGGTCAGGAGACCAAGATAGAGCTTTTTGGCCAAAACTCAAAGCGCTATGTGTGGCGCTAACTTAACACTGCCCATGCCTCAAGACACACCATCCCTACAGTGAAGTATGGTGGTGGCAGCATCATGCTGTGGGGATGCTTCTCATCAGCAGGGACTGGGCATCTTGCTACAATTGAAGGAAGAATGGATGGAGCACAATACAGGAAAATACTGCAAGAGAATCTGCTTCAGTCTGCTAAAAAACTGAAGCTTGGGAGGAAATTCACCTTTCAGCAGAACAATGATCCCAAGCACAAGGCCAAAGCAACATTGGAGTGGCTCAAGAACAAAAAGGTGTCTGTCCTACAGTGACCCAGTCAAAGTCCTGATCTCAATCCCATTGAGAATCTGTGGCACTATTTGAAAATTGTGGTCCACAAGCATTGTCCACCCAACCTGAACAACCCGGAGCAAATCTGCCAAGAAGAATGGGCCAAAATCACTCCGACACTGTGTGCAAAGCTGGTACATACTTACCCAAAAGACTTAAAGCTGTTACTGCAGCGAAAGGTGTCTCTACCAAACATTAATGTGTGGGGGTTGAATACTTATGCAAGCAAGATATTTCAGTTTTTTTTTTTATTTATAGATATATACATTATATATATATATATATATATATATATATATATATATATATATATATTAGTTGCGCCACAAGGGAAAATGTTTCGCTTGTGACGACGTGGCAAGCAGCTAGCCGGAACGTAGCATAACAAGCTGGGTTAAATAAATAAATTGTTCAAAAGAAGAACAGTAATGTGTATTCCAAACAATTGAGATATTCAATTTTTTTTTATTTCAAGGTCTTTAAAAAGAAACCAAAGTTACACAATTTTACAATAATCCTTTTGTATGGTTTCAGTTCCCCATAGACATATTTTCATATAGTACGTAGGTTATAAAATATAAAATGTGGCACAAAGTACATATCCAGTTTTACCTGCAAGTAAGTGGAAAAAAACGTTTATGTTTTATATTCCTTAATTATGGAACAACAGTGACAAACAAGTTTTCCACTTATTCTTGCAAGCACACTGATCAAGTGGAAGTTACATCTCTTAATGGTGCAACAACAAAATCAAAACTCCACAATCACATGATCACAGTAAAGTTTATTAGACTATTTAAAATGTGAGATGATGCACATTAGTATAGCTTTTTCAGTAATCAGTAAGTAATCTATATTATTTTAACTACAAATAATACAACTTACATGCAGAAACTACTACTATGCAGAAGGCTACGACTGAACAAAAAAAAAAAAAGTTGCAAACACTAGCACCGCCACAGCCGTTTTTTGAACAGCTTTTGCAATTAAAATATCTCTGCGTATGTGAATATCTCGTGCATGTCCGTTCTTAAGTGTTACTAAATATCTGAATCAAATACCCATACGGTTTTTCAGCTGCAGAATCGTAAAAATGAATACGTTATAAGCACTTGCTTCTGCAACCGCCAGACCCGCAGTTTATGTGGCATATTGAAAGGAATTCAATACAGCTGAAAATTTAGTCTGGGCTTTGTAACAAAATCAAAGTCATAGTAAAAGAACATACTACATACTCCTGTCGAGTGCTGAAACACTAATGAAAGTCATTCTACACATCATATTTATTATTTATTTTATTAGCAGTTGTCACAGAATTGAATCACAATACACCATCAACACAATTACTTGGAGGGACTTCATTTTGCAGCTAGCCCTGGAGCTATGGCAGAAACATTTTGATAAGAGACACGAAAGCCGGCTGGCAAATGCCCCTCAACCTTCAGCCAGCGCTGCGCCCACTGGCACACGGAATAAGACAATGCCAGGTTGCTAAATGTGCAGGGGTTGCGTGTTGATGTGTGTGTGTGGAGTGTGGGGGTGGGGTGGGGAGTGCAGGGAAAAGACTGGGAAGGGTACTGTAAAACAGAAACTACTACAATCATTTATTTTCAATTTTGACTCCCAGTTCCCTTTTCTCACTTTATGATTTTATATTGTGATTATTTAATTATTGCCAAAATAAACAGCCTTCTCAAAAATGTGTTTTAAAATAAGCCTTTAATAAAGGAAAATGACTGCTTTAATTAATTTGCATGTATCTATTTCAGTGCAATGTAGTTTCTTGATTGTAATAAGAAATACGTTTTGTCACCATCTTAAATTAATTCACAATCCAATTTATGGTAAACTGTGCTGCATGACTTAGAAACTCGGCTGTCAGCCGAGTCCCCAAAACTAGGCTGAATACGAAAATTATCTAAAAACCAAATCGGCCCAGAATTTGTGACGTAAATGAAAATGGGGCAGTCATTATTTAAAACTATGACTGCATTAGATATATACTAATGTATCCCGTAACAAAACTGCAATAGTGTATAAAATACATCGCGCAAATGATTATCGATACATGCGATTTGAAAGAAAAAAGTATACCACTACAGGAAAAAAACTCTTCTTACATTCATTCGTGCATAACATGATAATTCATATAAAGTAATAACCCATAGTTTGTTATGTTAGTATTGCAAAATACCACGTTATATTTTAATAGAAAAGTTGTGGGAAAGCAGATCTCTCGCTCTCTTTCTCTAATGTTAAAAATGCCTGCAAGCTTTTCCACTCGTGTGATGACTTATTCATGCGACAGACATGGACCAATTAAAATGCGAGACTTATGTGATTCCATCCCAAAAACCAGGCCTGTGTCATACCTCCCTAAATGGGTGTGGAACTTACCAGGCACGTGACTGATGATCGATCTCACTGTATACGGAAGTATCTCAGTATAGTGTATGAGCTTAATCTCAGTGTATGCATTTCAGTATAGAGTGTATGCATCCGAGTATATAGTGCATGTACCATGGGGTGAATTATGTCCCTAACAGCGCCCCAGAGTATTATCCTGACAACTACTTCCATAAAGCATAAGCATGCGCATGACTTTTCCTGGCTGGCCTGCAGAGGGTTGCGAGGATCTCTGTTTCTTTCCCTGACCGGCCCCGCCCCCATTCCCACCTTGGCCCTGCCCCCACTCCCGCCCCCCCACCACCACGCTGTGAAAAATTCCTGGTGTGAACACTGATCAATATTAATATATAAAAAGATCCAAACACTATGAATGGTGCATAATGCAGGCTGTCTTGTCATCATAAAAGAAAAACATTCGGTACATCTGTCTTATTGAAAGGTGGAGGAAGCACTGATCTTAAAAAACCCTAGCTCTGTAAATGTTTAAATCCCAACACCAGGCCTGTTTTATATTTATACAGAGTAAGACACACACATGTAATTAAAGTTTTATTTTAAACAAAAATTATTATGTGACTTGATTGACAAGATTTGTACAGCTTAATGGTATTACTGACAATTGCCATTATTAGAATTTCACTGTGCATACAGGTGTAAATCTGTTAGTCAAAATGCCAAGGCAATAAAACATACCACCAACTCGTCCTTACCAATGAATGTAAAATAAACCCACCTTCAAACAGAGAACCTGTGGGAGCTAAAATTGTGTTTTATAACAAATTGTGTGGGCAACAGTTGTTGCCAGACAAGTAAACATTTCCCAACCACTGTTTTTCTTGTACAGGTATTTAGAAACAAAAAAACCCCAAAAAACAACTGGCCTTTCAGTTTGGATTAACAAGTGGACTTCCATATCAAAGGCAAATTTTATCTTAACTATGTGACAAGTAATAAATACTGTGTGTGTGCGTGTAAACGTAAACACACACATATATAGAACTGTTAATATCATATATATATATATATTATATATATATATATATATATATATATATATATATATATATATATATATATATACACACACACACACACACACACACACAATTGTGTTTTAATCAAAAATATTATACTGTACATTTTAACCGGGGTAGCAATGTGAATACAACTATGAAAATGGACAATCAAAAACAATTCCACATTTGAAAATTAAAATGCTTGTGGAAATATTAGGATCCATGGCACGTACTCCATCCATTTCAAAACATAAGGTAGACAACAATAAATTGCATTAGGATTACAACCAGATTACCATGTATATCCATAACAATTAGATGGATTGATTTTGTTTAAGACGGATTGTTTGTTTTAAACGGGTATCGTAGCTCTTTTCCACTTGTTATTGATTCCATGAGAAGACGACTGCATTGCAACAAAGGCGAAATGCAGAACATTAAACAACTTCATTTAAAAAAAAAATGTTAAGACATAGAGGTTTTATTTAATCGTGTAATCATGAGTGGTATCCTAGAATTTGTCAAAAAGAAAAATAATAATTTGCCCATTGATAAATCGTCCACTGTGTGCTTCATTCAACAATGCTTCAGTTCATGTAAGAATTTCCAAAAACATACATGAATTACATTAGTACGAGTTCAAAATATCCAATCTGACATGATGCATGCAATAAACACAAACAGTCCTGGTTGTATACTTGAATATGTTTGCACATGCAAAACTAAAATAAAGTTAAATAAATAAAACAAACATTCAAACAATGCAGCATTCGCATGTTTTTGTAAAATATATTCTTACCTCATGTTGGAAATGCTTTCCACGATCAAACTGTTCACCCTCGGTCCGAAACGTTATTCAATTAAATGTAACGCTATTCCTCTTCTTTTCACACGCACACGCACAGTCAGGCAGGCTCATTTGGTAACAAATTAAACAATATGTGGAAAAATGCCAAGACTAAAAATGTAAATCCCCCCAAAAAATGTAATAAAAAATGCGATTGTTCCAACTGTTTATAACATCCCATAAAGTGTAATGTTTGCTGTAAAGAAAAAAACAACTGCAACTCAATTCTCTTTTCTCTTTCGACTCAGACTTAAATCGCTTCGAGCAGCAGCAACGCGCGCCCCCGGGATTCCCGTCTCCGACACCGCACTGACGCAGCAGGGCTTCTCAGAGTGGCGTGGCACACGCACGAGACGTACAAAACTCTGTTAGCCACGCCCTCAGTGATTGTTCGCTCGTGAGAGAGTTCGTAATATGCCCTATTCTAGCGTGACACCTTATGGTGCTTAAAAAATCTTAAAAACAGTCCCTTGATTTTTTTTTTTCTACCTTGTTAAAAATGAAAAAGCACAGACTGCTATGGACATGGAGGTAACATTGCAACTGAAAAAAATATATACATTTGTGAACCGGGTTTAAGTTAGTTTCTTATTCCTTATTTGGGGTTGCACAAACAGGCAGTCACACTGGCTTTGCCATGATATATACCCCTCTTCCCTTATTAATAGTTGCCACTTTGTTGACTACTAGATTCTACATTCTACGGGTTCAATCACATTGAGCGCCTGTCTGTGCCACCTGAAGTAGGACATCATTTTAAATCTTAAGCCTTTCTCTTCAAAATAAACGCGCAATGTTAAGGCTCGAGCTGTCCACATCCAGCCAATATACGGACAGCTGGAACCTTGATCGACCAGTCACATTGCTGGTTCCAAGTTCCATTGCCAGGCTGGATAATAAATTAATTTGGGCTTCTGTTTTTGATTTTTATTAATTACATTTTTCGGTGCTTATTTTTTAGCTTTTTTCGAGATACAGATTTTTATAAACTGTATGACGTTGTTTTCAGTTACTTTCCAAAATGTTTGTTTTTTTGTTTTGTTTTATTTTTTTCTGACACAATATGTACAGGAACTCGTACTTACCACACTTAAGTTGTACCTTGTTTGCTTTGCTGCCTTATTCAACCAATTTGTTGTAGGCACACTTTTTCTGGGTTTATTGTGTCTAGGTATTTTTTTATTATTATTTTATTTTACATTTCGCAACAATTTGCAATTTTGTTAACTCCTCCCTATCTAACTGTATAGCTTTAAGTTCCACAAACACGTATCCGACATTTCTAATTGAAATCTATAGTTTTAAATCTCGCAATATTTATTGCAATATTTACTTGCAATTAATTAGAGGGGCCGATCTAACGTGATCTTGAAAAAAAGAAATTAAATAATGTTCGTATAACGTTCCTGCAACATTACTAAACACTAAAAACTAGCCAAACCCTGCCTTTGATGTGGAAGAAAGGTTAATTTTGAATGAGACCTAGTATGCAATTTCCGAATACTCTGTGTATTATTCCAGTAGGTTTCACAAACTACTGCTGGCCGTAGTCAACGCAAAAATAGTACATCTGATAACAACAGAACTCTATCACAGCAGGCTTTCTTACTGGGATTTTCAAACAGTTGTTATAGGGTCAGGGAGATCATTCTGTGCAGATTCTGTATAGAATCTGACCAATTTAGCCAATGGGTGCGTTCATGGAGATCATTCTGAGAAGATCATTGGCTAAATTGGTCAGATTCTGTGCAGAATGATCTCAGTGAACACCCCTTATGCACCATGAACAGTTCACTCAGCAACCAGGTGAAATTTACACCGGCTTTTTGATGCGGCCTAAGCTAAAGTATCAATGCTGACTCAGAGCCGGCCTATCTGCATGTGTGAACCCAACGCAGGCCCTGGGCCGGCCTTAAAGTGTCAATGCGGTGACGTAGCTCAAACCACTCCCCTACTAGGTCGAGCATAGTAGATGTCGGTTTTAAGGGGTAGCAACTGGGACAATGCAGAAATTAACACTTAGTGGTCCATTTATTCAGTGCTTGTCAGGCGCGTCAGGTTCAATTTATTTTCACACTCACAGTTTTAAATATTTTTTCCAGAGTAAAGCAGGTTTAAAAGGTATTGACTTGCAAAAGGACAATCCTGCATTTCCAGCCAAGCCCCACCCATTGTTCGCTGTATTTTTCACATACCTCTTTATAGACGTAGATACTCTCCCGATCACTTGTTTTATCACCAAACTCCACAATAATGTGATCCAAGTCATTAATTTATTATTATAACATCTCAAAAAGCTCTGCAAATGTCTGTGATATTCTTTGAGCGCTGGATGCAGAAGAAGCTATCTCTTTTAAGTCCATGTAATCTCTGTGGTGAAAACCTGCAAGGTTGTCCTAGAACTCTCGGAAATACTGAGCAGCAGGCCAGAGAGAAACCCACCATGGATCTTGGATTTTATGGAACCTACAGTGATCTCCAGCCCGTTAAATAGCAATGGGGAATGCACTGAATACACTGACACTTTTGACGATGATGCTGGGTCAGTCATGAATGGTAAGTATTTCTTCATCGTACAGCTTTCATTAAAACGATAAAACTTGCGTTCTCTCTCTCTCTCTCATTCTTTCTATTCCTTATGTATATATATATATATATATATATATATATATATATATATATATATATATATATATATATACATACACACACACATTTCAGATTGTATCTAAGATTGTAAATCTCAATATTGATAAATAATGCATACAACGTTGCATATTCAGTAACATTTAATATAATGATTATAATATATTTATTTATATATAATATAATATATTTATTTATTTGTTATAACTATGGCTGTTTAGGTTTTTATTTTAAGGGACAGTGCTCCATCATACACATAATACATAATACAATCAATAAGTATTGTAGAGTTATCGGTTGCTATCGACTTATCCTAAAATAATGAAAAATTTGCAGACACCAGGACTGTAGTGTATCACTGAGATCAAGTTTATTTCCTCACGCTAACAAACTAAGGACTCTTTTGGCCAAGCCCATGCCAAAAGAAAATAACAAAAGCCTATATCTAACCACTCGCTCTTTCCTATCATACAGCCACAGCCACTCTGCAACTAGCTGTATAGTGTTTTTCCCAGTAAACTAGCACACTGTTCATTTATCTGGTTCGTTACAGCACAACACAGCTTCTCTTAGCACAAAGTTTCTCCTACTAAACATGGAGGACCCTAAGGCCACTATTTATAGCTCCATCCCACGTGATCCCCTTCCCTCTAATCGCTGTCTCACAGTGGTTTCACAATACACAAGAATGACAAAAAAGCAAACAGACAACTGTTTACAGTTGCAGCAATACAGCAGTCCAAAAGTTCCATGATTACTACATTGCACCCCCCCTTCAGTCCCTCACCCTTGAGGAAGGACGAAATCATTGTAACGATGTGGAAGCATTATCATCCTGAAGAGACGTTTAATGGGAGCGTCAGGATAGGATTCTGGGGGGACCTGGTGAGAAAGGAGGGGTGGAACCGTCTGCGGTATGGTATCAGCTGGTCCTGGTAGAGAACGACAGTCCTGCCCCGGGGAAGTAGATGGATCCTGTAGACCACCTCCCCTAGGTGCTCCACCACTGGGCAGGGGCCCAACCACTTACTGTCCGGCTTGGGGCATGTGCTCTTTTATTCATTTCGGACCAGGTCTCACCTTTCTTCTGCCTCACCCCGGCTGCCCCCAGCTGTTGCCTGGCAAATTGGAAGCACGGTGTCCAACTGTGCCCCCACCCTTTACTGCTGGAGGAGGCCGCAGGACTGATCCTGGGGACCCTTGCGGGCCGCACGTGCTTCGCATTGGCGGCAATGGACATCCCTGCTGGATACCGGGTCAACCGTAATGCTCTTGCACCCTGACTTGTTGCTGGAGTGCACGCTGCTGGAGACCCCCAGCAGCTCCTCTCCTCTTATCGGTAGTGGCGAATCCATTCAAACTCAAATAATACCAGGCAGAAGGATATCTACATGATCAGATGGAAGGAAACGCAAATGGATGGAGACGCAGATGGATCACATTAGTTTACTGTAAAGCTATGTCTTAGTTGGTGCTTATCTTGGCGAGAGCCGAGTTCAAATCAGCATGAAGTTTTAACATCTACTCTCATGTAATGGAAATCTTTGTTTAAAGAGCGCAACATGTAATTTGCATTGTCCTAGCATAAAAGTTAACGAAAACATTAACTGTACATAATTTATGAAAAACAGTTATATCCCTACCTCACTCTTAATTCAATATTTCAAAAACTAAGCAAAATATTAAAATCCCAGGTCCTGATTCTCAGGTACATAATACTCTCTAAATAAGAGTATTTTGTTTGCATACATTCAACCATTAAGACTATGGTGGAAACAAATTTTAAAATGCATTTTAATCTTATTACAGTAGGTTATGAGCCAATTAGCACAGTAGGTTATAAGCCAATCAACCATTTATGTGTATAAACACAAAGGTGAATCAATTATTTTATCAAATATATAGTGGTTCTGTATGTGTATTTATGATATCATAGATGTTAACATTTAAACACACCACACTTGCAACCTGCTACATTTTACTCAGTTACCTAAATGGACTCAGAAGGAAAACGAACGAGGTGTCATGGCTGCACACCTGATTTTGTTTCTCACAATGTGGTGCCAGTTTCAGAGCGTCCCCTGTTTTCAGCTCCATGTCTGTTCCAGACACCCTGTGGTTGCGTTTGGTTGCTTCTACAAAAAATGTTGGATTATACATTTATGTAAATTAGTATACATTGTGATTTATGAAGTGTCTTGTGACTAAACATAACAAAAAACAATCAAATAATATTCTCATGACATGCACTACTATTCTCACGCTTCAAGTTGGTGAGTCTTTGCAACCATTTTGAATTTTTTTTTTGTTGTTTACTGGATTTACTATAATTTACTGTGAAGCAATAATAATTATAGTCCTTAAACTACAACAATTAAGACATAATCAGTCTCATTATGTAGGTTATAACAGCTGGCGGCCACTGTGCCAAGGGCACCACTGGTAAAATCAGTTTCACTACAATTTGGTTTACACCACCCACCCAGAGAGAGGTTTTTACCATCAGATCTAGAATCATATATATTTATATATATATATATATATATATATATATATATATATATATATATATATATATATATATTAGGGCTGCAACAAAGGGTACATTTTGACCTTCAAAGGTTCAGAACACATTACCGAAGGAAGGTTTGAACCTTCAATGGTACTAATTTGCATATTTACTGGTGACATCATGTGACAGAAATACAATGAGTTCTGGTGATAAATCTTCATCCCGACCTGTGAGGGGGCTAAAGAACGAGAGGAGAAATATCTGGAAGGGCTGGCCTGACAGTTCGTTTCCAGGACCGGGAAGTGGGTCAGACTGGAAAGAAGCAAGACTCTGTTGTAAGACCATATTGACTTGAAAGGTAAACGAGGGGCAGCTGCAAGTAATAAGGCAGCTGCAACCGTTTACCTAGCTATCATGCGGGATTACATATAGGGGCCAGGGTAACGCTGATCTTTTCCTTTGTTTGGGTAAATGTTTGGAGAGAGAAGGAGCGAGAGAGGAACTCTCAGTAATTAAAAGAGAAATAAGTGTTGTGTGTGTGTATTGTTAACTGTCTGTGTTTTTGTCACTGTAGACAGTTAAAGTACTTCTCCAGAGCTGTCGGAATAAAGGGTCAGCACTATCCGGAGCACCACTACACTCCACACAAACCTGTGTCTACACAGAGCACCTGCACATCTGCACGCACCCAGGACTGTGCTCAGTTTTTATTATCCCCGCGCTTTACACATTGTTGTGTATAGCCGGGGATTTATTATTTAACGGTCACCAGACCTGGATTACCAATTAAAGCACCTTGTTCACTGAAATACCGTTGTCTGTTCATCACTCCTGCACCGCATCACCGCTACACCTGTTCCCCTTACCAACCACTTTGCCACACGTGGTGTCAGCTCCGGGATGGACCACTATGCACTGGCGGAGCTGCTGCAGGCACTGGAAATCAGACGGGATGCAGAGGAAAATTCGGTAAATTTGTTGATGTCGCCCCCGAAGGCACCGGCCATGAAAATGACGGTGGAGGATGGCCCAGAGGCATATTTGGTGGCGTTCAAGCGACTAGCGACCGCAGCAGGATGGCTGCAGGAGTTCTGGGCAAGCCAGGTGGGACCACGCCTGGTCGGGGAGGTGCAGGCAGCCAACCAAACCCTGAGCGACTGGTATGCCACCGATTATGACCTGGTTAAGCAGGCTATTCTCCGCCTCCTCAACATCACCGCGGAGACCCGCCGGACGCAGTTCCGCGAATACCGGAGAGCCCCAGAGACACGCCCCAGGGTGGTCGCAGAGCGGACCACATGGTCCATTGGCTGATCCCTGAGAAGAAGACCGCTCGACAAATGGGGGAAGCCATTGTGGTGGAACAATTCTGCCATGTGGTAGGCGCCGAAACCCAGGCATGGATACGGCGCCACAACCCCGACACCCCCGACACCCTGGAGGAGGTGGTAAAATTGGCCGAAGACTTCGAGGACTCCCTGACGTTGGCCTGAGTCAGGATCCTGTCAGTACCTGCCCTTCGCAGTCACCAACCTCTCTCTCAGCCACACACGTAAACGTGGCAGAAAAAAAGGGGAATGAATTCATACTGAAATGTTTTCACCTCTTTTCTGTCCTACAAAAACAAATAAGAAGAGACGGACCGCGAAATGGAAGGGAGTGTCTTTGAGACAAGGCTGGGGTCTGGTGGGAGAGTGCTGTAATGGTAACAAACACCAGTCAAAGGGAATGGGAACGCAGTGTTACCGAGAGAGAGAGAGGTTACTGGGCCGACTAGGGCAGAGGCTATTCCAGCCTCTCTCAATGTACCGGACCTGTGGTACTCAAGCGTGGACATAGTGTGGGGCCAAAATAACGACCTGTTATCCCCGCTTGGGGCAGGTCCGGTCCATTGAAGGTAAGGATGTTGATGGCGCTGGGGCTCTAGTATATCCACATTTCAGTATTAAGGGGAAATTACTGTATAGGGTAAACCTAGCCGCGGGCACAGGACAGCCTGTAACACAATTGATGGTTCCCCTGTTTTGTCGGGGTCATGAGGCTGGAGCATGATATTCCTTTTACAGGGCACCTCGGAGCCGTGAAGACGAGGGAACGGATATTGGCTCGATTCTATTGGCTCAGTCTTCATACTGATGTGTCGAAATATGTAGCCATATGCCCAGACTGCCAGGGAGTAGCGCTGGGTCGAGTGTGCCCCGCCCCTTTGGTCCCACTGCCCATTATTTCCACTCCTTTTGAACGCATTGCAATGGACATAATGGGCCCTTTGCTACCTTCTGACTCCGGGTATACGCATATATTAGTAGTGGTGGATTATGCAACGCGATACCAGGAGGCAGTTCCATTGAGGTCCACTAGTGCCGCTGCAATAGCCACCGAGTTAGCGCAGATTATGGCGAGAGTAGGGATCCCCAAGGACATTTTGACCGATCAAGGAACCAATTTTTTGTCCAATACGTTACAGCAGGTGTACAAAATATTGAAAATACGTCCCATCAGGACATCCGTTTATCATCCACAATCGGACGGTCTGGTGGAACGCTTTAATCAGACCCTAAAGTCGATGCTGAGGCAATTCGTAACACAAGAGCAAAAACATTGGGCATCGCTTCTTCCCTACCTCCTTTTTGCAATGAGAGAAGTGCCGCAGAGTTCAACTGGGTTCTCCCCCTTTGAGCTCCTGTACGGCCGGCAGCCTCGCGGCATTCTCGACCTGCTGAGAGAGGGGTGGGAGGAGCACAAAGGCTAGTCCAAAAATGAAGTGAAGTATGTGCTCCTACTACGAGATCGCCTGGATTTAGTCGGCCCAAGACAACCTCAGATCTGCTCAGCACCGACAAAAAGGCATGGATTTGAACCTTTCAACCAGGGGACAAGGTAATGCTGCTACTTCCCTCATCAGAGTCAAAACTGTGTGCTAAACGGCAGGAGCCGTATGAGGTGATTCGGGCTATAGGGAAAGTAAATTATGAAATTAGACAGCCCGATCGCCGGAATGAACGTGAAATTTACCATGTTAATTTGTTAAAGCCCTGGCAGGCAAGGGAGGTACAATTGGTTCTGGATCAGGAAAGAGAGCCGCGTAAGCTCATTGAGGAGTTCAGCGATGTTTTTTCTGATGTGCCCGGCAGAACAAACTTAGTTGAATATGACATTATCTCTCCACCAGGTGTCACAGTGCGAGAGAGACCGTACCGGATCCCGGAAAGTTGATGAAGTGGCGTTCGCAAAGAGGTATGGGATATGTTCGAGCTTGGGGTGATTGAACCTTCCAGGAGTGAGTGGTGCAGTCCGATTGTCATAGTGGCTAAGAAAGACGGCACCAATCGCTTCTGTGTGGATTTCAGAAAGGTGAACGCTATTGCTAAGTTTGATGCATATCTAATGCCTCGGGTTGACGAACTTTTAGATAGACTGGGAAAAGCAAGGTTTATTTCCACTCTGGACCTGACGAAGGGATACTGGCAAATCCCTTTAACCCGTAGCTCCAGAGAGAAAACCGCATTTTCAACACCAGAAGGGCTGTTCCACTTTAAAACATAAGAACATAAGAACATAAGAACATAAGAAAGTTTACAAACGAGAGGAGGCCATTCGGCCCATCTTGCTCGTTTGGTTGTTAGTAGCTTATTGATCCCAAAATCTCATCAAGCAGCTTCTTGAAGGATCCCAGGGTGTCAGCTTCAACAACATTACTGGGGAGTTGATTCCAGACCCTCACAATTCTCTGTGTAAAAAAAGTGTCTCCTATTTTCTGTTCTGAATGCCCCTTTTTCTAAACTCCATTTGTGACCCCTGGTCCTTGTTTCTTTTTTCAGGCTGAAAAAGTCCCTTGGGTCGACACCGTCAATACCTTTTAGAATTTTTGAATGCTTGAATTAGGTCGCCACGTAGTCTTCTTTGTTCAAGACTGAACAGATTCAATTCTTTTAGCCTGTCTGCATATGACATGCCTTTTAAGCCCGGAATAATTCTGGTCGCTCTTCTTTGCACTCTTTCTAGAGCAGCAATATCTTTTTTATAGCGAGGTGACCAGAACTGCACACAATATTCAAGATGAGGTCTTACAAGTGCATTGTACAGTTTTAACATTACTTCCCTTGATTTAAATTCAACACTTTTCACAATGTATCCGAGCATCTTGTTAGCCTTTTTTATAGCTTCCCCACATTGCCTAGATGAAGACATTTCTGAGTCAACAAAAACTCCTAGGTCTTTTTCATAGATTCCTTCTCCAATTTCAGTATCTCCCATATGATATTTATAATGTACATTTTTATTTCCTGCGTGCAGTACCTTACACTTTTCTCTATTAAATGTCATTTGCCATGTGTCTGCCCAGTTCTGAATCTTGTCTAGATCATTTTGAATGACCTTTGCTGCTGCAACAGTGTTTGCCACTCCTCCTACTTTTGTGTCGTCTGCAAATTTAACAAGTTTGCTTACTATACCAGAATCTAAATCATTAATGTAGATTAGGAATAGCAGAGGACCTAATACTGATCCCTGTGGTACACCGCTGGTTACCACACTCCATTCTGAGGTTTTTCCTCTAATCAGTACTTTTTGTTTTCTACATGTTAACCACTCCCTAATCCATGTACATGTGTTTCCTTGAATCCCAACTGCGTTCAGTTTGAGAATTAATCTTTTATGCGGGACTTTGTCAAAAGCTTTCTGGAAATCTAAATAAACCATGTCATATGCTTTGCAATTATCCATTATCGATGTTGCATCCTCAAAAAAATCAAGCAAGTTAGTTAGGCACGATCTCCCTTTCCTAAAACCATGTTGACTGTCTCCCAGTACAATGTTAACATATAGGTAATTTTCCATTTTGGATCTTATTATAGTTTCCATAAGTTTGCATATAATAGAAGTCAGGCTTACTGGTCTGTAGTTACCTGGTTCAGTTTTGTTTCCCTTTTTGTGGATCGGTATTACGTTTGCAATTTTCCAGTCTGTCGGTACCACCCCTGTGTCAAGAGACTGCTGCATGATCTTGGTTAGCGGTTTGTAAATTACTTCTTTCATTTCTTTGAGTACTACTGGGAGGATCTCATCCGGCCCAGGGGATTTGTTTATTTTAAGAGCTCCTAGTCCCTTTAACACTTCTGCCTCAGTTATGCTAAAGTTATTTAAAACTGGATAGGAACTGGATGACATGTGGGGCATGTTGTCAGTATCCTCCTTTGTAAAAACTTGTGAAAAGTAATCATTTAACATATTTGCTATTTTTTTTTTCTTCCTCTACAATTTTGCCATTTGTATCTCTTAAACATTTAATCTCCTCTTTGAATGTTCTCTTGCTGTTGTAATATTGGAAAAACATTTTGGAATTGGTTTTAGCTCCCTTAGCAATGTTCATTTCTACCGCTAACGGTCCCCATCCCCAAACCCCAACCGCCACTACAAAACCATGCCGTTTGAGCTACATGGTACGCCCGCTGCCTTTCAGAGACTGATGGACCAGGTTTTACGCCCACATCATGAATATGCAGCAGCGTATATTGATGACGTGGTGATTTACAGCTCCACCTGGTGAGAGCATTTGGCTAGGGTTGCAGCCGTTCTTCAGTCTCTAAGGGCAGCCTGGCTGACAGCTAACTTGAGGAAATGTGTGTTTGCCAAAACAGAGACTCAATATTTGGGATTTTTAATGGTGAATGGAAGGGTGAGACCTGTGGTCACCAAAATCCAGGCTTTGGTTGATGCAGCGATCCCCAAAACCAAGACTCAGGTGAGGTCACCACTGGGCTTAGCCGGTTATTACCACCGCTTCATCCCCGAGTATGCCACAGTGGTTAACCCGCTAGTCGACCTCACCAAAAAGAGTGCTTCAAATTTAATTAAATGGTCAGCTAAGTGTCAGGGGGCGTTTGATACTATTAAGCATAGACTTTGCCAGGCCCCCACTCTTATCACACCGGATTTCATCCTCCACACTGACGCATCAAAATGTTACCTCGGGAACGTAACTACTCCATAGTCGAAAAAGATTGTTTGGCCATTAAATGGGCTACTCACTCTTTACGATACTACCTGCTGGGACACTCATTTGATCTGGTCACAGACCACTCCCCACTCACGTGGTTAAACACAATGAAGGAGAGCAATGCCCGGATAACTCAGTGGTACCTGGCATTGCAGCCCTTCATGTACCACATGGTACACCGAGAGGGGAAAGACCACCAAAATGTGAATTATTTTTCCCGGGAGGGGGAAGTAATGGGAAAGGAAGATTTAGCCGAGTGTTCCTTCGGCTCCACTCTGAGCGGTGGGATGTGTGACAGAAATAGAATGAGTTCTGGTGATAAATCTTCATCCTGACCTTTGAGGGCGCTAAAGAACGAGAGGAGAAATATCTGGAAAGGCTGGCCTGACAGTTCGTTTCCAGGACCAGGAAGTGGGTCAGCCTGGAAAGAAGCGAGACTCTGTTGTAAGACCGTATTAACTTGAAAGGTAAACGAGGGGCAGCTGAAGGTAATAAGACAGCTGCAACCGTTTACCTAGCTATCATGCGGGATTACATATAGGGGCCAGGGTAACGCTGATCTTTTCTTTGGTTTGGGTAAACGTTTGGAGAGAGAAGGAGCGAGAGAGGAACTCTCAGTAATTAAAAGAGAAATAAGTGTTGTGTGTGTGTATTGTTAACTGTCTGTGTTTTTGTCACTGTAGACAGTTAAAGTACTTCTCCAGAGCTGTCGGAAAAAAGGGTCAGCACTATCCGGAGCACCACTACACTCCACACAAACCTGTGTCTACACAGAGCACCTGCACGTCTGCACGCACCCAGGACTGTGCCCAGTTTTTATTATCCCCGCGCTTTACACATTGTTGTGTCTAGCTGGGGATTTATTATTTAACAGTCACCAGACCTGGATTACCAATTAAAGCACCTTGTTCACTGAAATACCGTTGTCTGTTCATCACTTCTGCACCACATCACCGCTACACCTGTTCCCCTTACCAACCACTTTGCCACACGTCACCATAGCTATTTGTTAATATTTGATAGCAAATCCTATTATTTTACATGTAAGCCATATAAATGGAATAAAACATTAAATGTAGTTTAAAAATACATTATATAACAATAATCATGTTTTTATAATTAAAATAAAAATAAAATTCGATATTGTTTATTTACGCATAATTGATGCTGCTTGTGCATAAGCTTGCATTGCAGCAGCACTAACTGCAGCGGATTTAGGCAAAACAAACTTAATTTAACAGTCATCGTTCCAAGCAGGTTATCACTGGTTATAATTGCTCGACTGGGCATTTAACCCTACAGAAACAGATTAATGCAGCCTTATAGAAATTGAGGAATGCAATAAATTACCCCCAAAATACACAACAAACATCCTACAATACATTATATAAAATAACAGATAATAAAATTTAAAAAGAAACATATCGTGATGATAGAATGGCACAGGTCTTCCCCTGCAACTTGAACTTGACCTTGTAGGTGTCCTCTCATCCCATCTGCAAGGTGATCTTGACCTTGCATCTGATCTGTGAGGTGATCTTGACCTTGCATTTGATCTGTGAGGTGATCTTGACCTTGCATTTGATCTGTGAGGTGATCTTGACCTTGCATATGATCTGTGAGGTGATCTTGGCATATCTGGTCTGCCAGACCTCTCATCTGATCTGCAGGATGGCCTAGACCTATCTGATCTTTCAGATGATTTTGGCCTGGCTGATCTGTATGGAAAGCTTGGAGGGGTCTTCGAACCAGACTGGCACATCTAACATAGTGAAGCCACAACTGAAAACGACTGCACATGATTCAACTAATAGTGGTCAAAATATTATTTAAAAGTTGGATAAGGTATTGATTTAAACTTAAAGTTATACTTTGAAAGATTATCAATATGCAAAGTCCGTTTTTGAGAGTGTGAAGTACTTGAATTGTAAATCTTGTAATATTGGGTTTAACATGCCAACTGGCCATCTATAATAAACATACCAATTAATTAATCCTTTAAACATTTATTTTGTGTACCTAATATCATATCAACAAAATATTGGTTTCAAAGAGCAATTACAAATGCAATATGTAATAGCTGCACTCAAACTCTGGTGGTTTTGGCAATGATGTTTTTTTTTTTTGTTAATATGTTTCTTCACACTTTCTTCCTCTTCCTCATCTACAACATAACATTGGCAATGATTGAATTTTTATCATTGAACAACAATAAAAAGTCATTAACAGAATTACTCTGCATTAACAGCATATGGGGTCATTCCACGTCAACTCAACCAGAAAAGGGAAATTTTGTTGCCTGTCTGTCTCAGATTTTCCTAGAAAAATTCACCGGTGGGTTTTCTGACATACTGAGTTCAGAAATGATAACCATTTTTTAAAATGTCCCCTTTGACCTTTGACCTTGCAAAGGTCAACCTAAAGCAATAAAGGGACCTTGCCCAGAAAAATCACCCTGGGTGCAATTTAGATGCTACCATCATGTGTAGCACCTCGTTCATCTCGTATTGAACAGGGCTTTTCAGAAAAAAATACTAGGAGCACCCGACTCACTTCTGGCAAATTGCCAGACGAGGGGTAACTGACAAGTTTTATTTGAAATTCAGCCTAACCCTTTACCCTGTAGGGGATGTGGGTCTGAAAATGTAAATATTGCTATAAGAACCTTAGGTACCAGTCTTCCAAATTATGTGAAAAAAAATTGATTTCAAGTCCCACCACTGGTCATTAAAACCCCTTGAAATTTGAGTTTTTGCTGTTTTTACCAAGCTTAGGCCATAATAACTTGCATGGGGGGACTCCAAAAAATCACCCAAAGATATGTTTGGATCAATGAGATCTACAAGCATCACTCAAAATAATATGGAATCTGGGGATTTGTGGCAGATTTTTGAAGTTGCATTTGTTATGCATTCAAGCATTGCTTATGGCCACTTTGGTGAAGCTAATGTGCCGCATAGTTCTATCCAAACTGGTTGTTTCTTCAACTTTGCATTCCCTGAGGATAAATCTAGAGTAAAAGTAACAGTATGTGCTTCCACTGGCACTAGCTTAGAGCTGATGGGTTATGAACTTGCATGGGACTTGGGACTTCTTTGTTACGATGACACATTTAAAGTTCCAAAACCTTACTTAGTTGAGTTTTAAAAACTATGTTCACGTTTTTTATTAAAAAAAAAAATAAATCCCTGTTTACAGCACCCCACTTAAATACACCTGCAATGTTCGAAAATAATATTGCCTGATATAATATTGCCCAGAGCATGTACAAATTTCAGCGGGGCATGTAAAAAAATTGCTTACATGCCCGAGTCAGGCACTGTGGCAAAGTGGCTGTGTGGAAACAGGTGATGCAGTGCAATAATTAAACAGACAGAGCCGTGTAATCCAGTTTGGAAAGTACGCTATTATTGTATCCAGGCCTGGTGACCAATAATAATCCCCCAGCAATACTCAGCAATGTGTACTGCATGGGGTAGATAAATTTCAGGTTTCTGTGAATTACAGCAGGTTGGTAAAAGCAAAACAACAAAGCACAGCTTGTCTCTTCCGTGTTTTCAGTTCAGGACAGGGAGACCAAATGGCAAAACCACGCTGCCTAAATACTGCCAAGTCCCGCCCCTGCAATCAACATGCTGCCCCATGTCAGCCAATTGACAAGCACAGCACAGCTGATTGCAATGATGGGACTTGGTGGCCCGAACCAGAACTTCCTGTCTGGTCAGAGTCCAGCCTCTTGACCCAACCACGGTCAGCCCTACACAGCGCTGCCAGTGGTCGGGAGGGCGAATTATAACAGGGACTCCTTTCAATCCTGTCACAGTGGGTGATACAGTTTATTTTGTGACAGTAGTGCAGTGTTGTTCTGGCTAGTGCTGGCCCTCGGCGACATCTTCAGAATCGTGTGATTCACAAGACAAATTACAAAAAGACAAACAAACAAAACACTCATGACACTGAAACAGGGGTTACGGGGTCTCTCATTGTTCTTCTCGGTTCATTCAAACAAAACCAAAGCGAAGGAACAGATTACGATTCTCCGTCCCCTTTTATGCTGTCACACATGACCCCTTGGTAAATGAATGCAACTGCCTCTCCAATCTGCGATGCCACGTCGTTTCCCTTCTGGGTCAATGTGTTATTGCAATGGAGTCTCACCCCCTTACTGCCTGGTCGACTTCCCTTTTGCTGCAGACGCGCTCTAATTTCATAACTTTTGTTACGATGACAAAACATGATATATCTCAGCCATCCAATCAACTATCTTGTTTTTATTTCACTGGGCCATAGCCATGGCTAAGGTCAATATCCCCATGTAATTGGTTTAAGGTTACGGTAGGTGTGGCTTTTTTATTTGTGTTTTCATTTTTGATTCCGCTATTTTCTTGCTTCACTGGAAAATTGTATTGACACTCACCTGTTTGAAACATATATATCTCCTGTTCTACAAGCCCAAAAGTGCTGATCTGTAACTCATCCGAAAGCAAAGAACTGGGACTAACTAGTCGCTTTTTTATTTTTTCATGTTATTATAAAAAATTTACTTTATATACGCTTTTTAAAAAGTTTACTTCTGGAATGTTTTTCGCCCCGCTGTGCGTCTGTGTGCATATGCGTGCAGCTGCAGGGCACATCAGATGCTGACTGAGACAAGCAACTAATTACTGAAAAGACATCTAAGATAGACATGCAGTAAAGTGATCTATTTAATGTTCAGGCGGGCTACAGAGGCCCTGAGTAGAGGTCCTGACAGAAACACATTAGTGGGTCCTGTGATAGAGATATGATATATATTCTGTTACGTACATTGTAAGCACCAATCGTTCAGTGAGTCAAGAAAGCAACTGGAAAGCAGTTTGTTAACCTTGGGGTGAGTCATCCATGTGTGCTGTATTAAAATACAAACAGTCATAACAAGACCTCTTATAAATGTTTTACTGTTATTTTTAATTATATACGTTTTTATTTTATGTCCTGTTTTGAAAATGTTTCTCTGGATGGAGGCAAAAGTAAATATTACACCTGTCTAACTTAATATATTTGCCATGTCAGTGTTGTTTTATTTAGCTGTTTATTATTGGTATTTTTGATGTATTAGACAGAAAAGTTGGTTCCATGATCAGTCAAAATCTCCTTGGCGATCCCTACTCTAGCCATAATCTGCACTAACTCTTTGGCTATTGCAGTGGCACTAGTGGACCTCAATGGAACTGCCTCCGGGTATCGCGCTGCATAATCTACCACTACTAATATATGCGTGTACCCAGAGACAGAAGGTAGCAAAGGGCCCACTATGTCCATTGCAATGTTTTCAAAGGGAGTTAATAAATAATCGGCAGTTGAACCAAAGGGGCAGGATGCACTCGAACCTGACGCTACTCGCTGGCAGTCGGGGCATGTGGCTACATATTATAACACATCAGTATGAAGACCTACACAAGAGAATCAAGCCATTATCTGCTCACTTGTCTTCTCAGCTCTGAGGTGCCCCACAGAAGGGATATCATGCACCAGCCTCATGACCTTGGTCCTACAAGATAGGAGGAACCAATAATTGTTATAGGCTGTCCTGTGTTTGTGGCTAGATTTACCCTATACAGTAGTTGTCCCTTGATACTGAAGTGTGGATATACTAGTGCCCCAGCGCCATCAACATCCTTACCTTCAATAAACTGGACCTGCCCCCAAGCGTGCACTAGTGACGAGTCATTATGTTGGCTCCACACTATGTCCGCGCTTGAGTACCACAGGTCCAGTATATTGAGAGGGGCTGGAGTAGCATCTGCCCTAGGTGGCCCGTAAATCTCGAAAAACTACTCACTTCTAAATCTTTTGTAGTCATTTTTGTATTACTTTAATATAAATACATGTTAATTTGGATTCATATGTTGTTTTTTTCTGACTTTATTTGAACGAAAAGACACACATGAACGAAAAGACACACAGGGCATGACCTGACCAGATGTCCCGGTTGGTTGCACCTAAAACAGGTTGGGGGGACATAGGGGGCGGTGGTTTGATATCTGTCCCATTACTGGTATGGCAACGGGGCAGGGCGGCACCTCTACCCCAGCTAGGGGCCAACCTTAATCCCCATAACCCCCGTCAGTTTCACGACGTCCTCCAGGGTGTCTTGGTTGTGACGCCATATCCAGGCTTGAGTATCGGCGCTGATCACATGGCAGAATTGCTCCACAACCACTGCCTCCCCCATTTGCAGGTTGGTTTTCTTCTCGGGGGTCAGCCAGTGTACCATGTTGTCACACAACCGCTCCAAAACCACCCTGGGGCATGTCTCCGGTTTTCTTTGGTACTCCCTGAACTGTACCCGGTCATTCTCTGCCATAATGTTGAGGCAACGGAGGATTACCAGCTTATCCAGGTCATTACTGGTGGCGATGAGGTGGCTCATAGTCTTGTAGGCTGCCTGGGCCTCCCCGATCAGGCACGGTCCTAGCTGGCTCGTCCAGAACTCCCACGGTCATGACACGGTGGTGGCCAGCCACTCAAATGCGACCAGATACACAGTGTAGCGCTCCTCCCTTCTCTGTGTCTCATCTGCAGTCCAGTGCCTCCAGCAGCTCTGACACTGCATTGTGGTCCATGATCCCATTTTCTGACACCACGTGTGGCAGTGGCTAAGTGGAAAAAGTGTTGCAGTGCAGTAATTAAGCAGACAGAGCATTGTAATCCAGTGGAAAGTGCTTTTTATTTGTAAGCATTTGTCAGCAATGTGTACTGCACAGGGCTGACAATAAAAGGCATTTTAGATCCTAAACAATAAACAATAGACTATAGGTATCTGTCCCACAATAATACCGACACCGTCCTGGGTGCGTGCGGTGGTGCTCGTGGTGAGTGACGTCAGTTTATTTTGTGACAGTAGTGCAGTGTTATTCCGGCTAGTGCTGGCCCTCGGTGACAGCTCCGGAATCGTGTTAGCCGTCTAGTGATTTACAGACAAGACGAATTCTCGGTTCATTCAAACAAAACCAATGTGAAGGAACAGATTACGATTCTCCATCCCCTTTAATGCTGTCACACATGACCCCTTGGTCAATGAGTGCAACCACCTCTCCAAGGAAAGAACTGTCAGGCCAACCCATCCAAGGAACTCTGTTATCTCTGCTTAACTTCCTCACAGGTCGGGAGGGATATTTACAACCAAGAATCATTGTATTTCTGTCACAGGCACCTACAATTTGTCAATGCCCTAAAATAAAAGATAAAAGATAAAAGATTTAAACAAATTTAAACTTCAGTATTTGCTCCCACATCACTTTTTCTTTTTTTACCTACACCCCTTCCATCCAGCACCTCATGTGTTCTAGTATTGTGTCCCTGTGCACCTGCGTGAACAGCAGAAAATGTGATGCCCGAGTGTTTTGAGCTGCTATTGGTTAAGCTATTCTGCTGTCGGAGTGACAACGGATTGTATTTGCAAAGGATTACTGAACTGGGCGGAAATAACAAAAAGCGTTTAACAGAGATTCAGCAAATTTTGAACATTCTTTAAAGTTTATTTTAAAATAATGTTATTTTGTGTCATTGAGTACATCATTGTTATTATACCTATTCATTATGAGTAGAACGAGGTGCTACACATGATAGTAGCATCTAAATGATTTTGGGTGATTTTTCTGGTCAAGGTCCCTTTCTCACTTTAGGTTGACCTTTGCAAGGTCACAGGTCGAAGGGGACTGTCACAGATGGATGGAGGTGAACAATAATCAAATCCAGACAATGGTGTGATGTTCCAAAGTTTCTTTTCTTTTCTTTATTCCTGTCAACTGGCCATAGAAACCAGTAAAAAAATGTCCAAACAAAGGAGAAACACAAACTGAAATGTGGAGAGACAAAACAAATAGAGAAAACACCCACAGAAGAAGGATGGTTGTTCTTCAAAAACGTAGTACTAGAGGCGCAAAACAATTATATCCCTAAAGTAGACAAATCTAAATGTAAAACTAAATTGCCAAAATGGTTTAATAGATCAATTAAAAAAAATATTCAGCGAAAAAAGGCACTTTACAGAGCATTAAAAAAGGACCAAAAAGAAAGTACACAGAAAGAGTACACAGAACTGCAAATGCAAGTCAAAAAGGAAGTTAGAAAGGCCAAGAGAGAAATAGAAATGAACATTGCTAAGGGAGCTAAAACCAATTCCAAAATGTTTTTCCAATATTACAACAGCAAGAGAACATTCAAAGAGGAGATTAAATGTTTAAGAGATACAAATGGCAAAATCGTAGAGGAAGAAAAAAAAATAGCAAATATGTTAAATGATTACTTTTCACAAGTTTTTACAAAGGAAGATACTGACAACATGCCCCACATGTCATCCAGTTCCTATCCAGTTTTAAATAACTTTAGCATAACTGAGGCAGAAGTGTTAAAGGGACTAGGAGCTCTTAAAATAAACAAATCCCCTGGGCCGGATGAGATCCTCCCAGTAGTACTCAAAGAAATGAAAGAAGTAATTTACAAACCGCTAACCAAGATCATGCAGCAGTCTCTTGACACAGGGGTGGTACCGACAGACTGGAAAATTGCAAACGTAATACCGATCCACAAAAAGGGAAACAAAACTGAACCAGGTAACTACAGACCAGTAAGCCTGACTTCTATTATATGCAAACTTATGGAAACTATAATAAGAGCCAAAATGGAAAATTACCTATATGGTAACAGGGTACTGGGAGACAGTCAACATGGTTTTAGGAAAGGGAGATCGTGCCTAACTAACTTGCTTGATTTTTTTGAGGATGCAACATCGATAATGGATAATTGCAAAGCATATGACATGGTTTATTTAGATTTCCAGAAAGCTTTTGACAAAGTCCCGCACAAAAGATTAATTCTCAAACTGAACGCAGTTGGGATTCAAGGAAACACATGTACATGGATTAGGGAGTGGTTAACATGTAGAAAACAGAAAGTACTGATTAGAGGAAAAACCTCAGAATGGAGTGTGGTAACCAGTGGTGTACCACAGGGATCAGTATTAGGTCCTCTGCTATTCCTAATCTACATTAATGATTTAGATTCTGGTATAGTAAGCAAACTTGTTAAATTTGCAGACGACACAAAAGTAGGAGGAGTGGCAAACACTGTTGCAGCAGCAAAGGTCATTCAAAATGATCTAGACAAGATTCAGAACTGGGCAGATACATGGCAAATGACATTTAATAGAGAAAAGTGTAAGGTACTGCACGCAGGAAATAAAAATGTACATTATAAATATCATATGGGAGATATTGAAATTGGAGAAGGAATCTATGAAAAAGACCTAGGAGTTTTTGTTGACTCAGAAATGTCTTCATCTAGGCAATGTGGGGAAGCTATAAAAAAGGCTAACAAGATGCTCGGATACATTGTGAAAAGTGTTGAATTTAAATCAAGGGAAGTAATGTTAAAACTGTACAATGCACTTGTAAGACCTCATCTTGAATATTGTGTGCAGTTCTGGTCACCTCGCTATAAAAAAGATATTGCTGCTCTAGAAAGAGTGCAAAGAAGAGCGACCAGAATTATTCCGGGCTTAAAAGGCATGTCATATGCAGACAGGCTAAAAGAATTTAATCTGTTCAGTCTTGAACAAAGAAGACTACGTGGCGACCTAATTCAAGCATTCAAAATTCTAAAAGGTATTGACAGTGTGGACGCAAGGGACTTTTTCAGCCTGAAAAAAGAAACAAGGACCAGGGGTCACAAATGGAGTTTAGAAAAAGGGGCATTCAGAACAGAAAATAGGAGACACTTTTTTACACAGAGAATTGTGAGGGTCTGGAATCAACTCCCCAGTAATGTTGTTGAAGCTGACACCCTGGGATCCTTCAAGAAGCTGCTTGATGAGATTTTGGGATCAATAAGCTACTAACAACCAAACGAGCAAGATGGGCCGAATGGCCTCCTCTCGTTTGTAAACTTTCTTATGTTCTTATGTTCTTAAATAAACAACAAAGTAAAATGATCCAGGCTCTGGTTGGTTGTTCTCGCCTTCCTGGCTGTTCTGGTGTCCGGCCTCCTGGTTGCTTGTCTCCCTTCTAAAGCAGTTTGTTCAGGTCTGCCGAAAAATCACAGCAATTGTTTTATAATGAACAAAAAAAATCCCTTACTTCTCTGAAGCTTCAAGACCCAGCCTCAACTGCTACAGCACAGCCCCATTTATGTGCCGCAGAACGCCCCCTAATTAGTGGAACACCAATCAGATATCTGTTTTTTAATCGCCTCCCAATTCTGGGACTTTCCAGCACATTCCATGTTGTTGCCCTCAACAAAGATGCTGACTGTCCTTTTTGGACTTCCGCCCCAAAGGCGGAACTGCCACGTCACAGGGACATTTAAAAAAAAAATAATGGCCATCATTTCTGATGGTCATTTCATCATTTCAGCATGTCAGAAAACCCCCAGGTGCTGGTTGAGTTGGCATGGAATAACCCATATATGCTTAACACAGTCTACTGTAATTGTGATTTTCAAATCTTAATTTCTTATATATTTATGGGGGTACGTAATGGTAAGTGTTAAAGTGTGCATCAACTAAAAATCGTTGCTTCAGTGTTGTCTGTATTAGAATCCTGGGGGAGGCTGGATGTTTTTTTCATTTCAAAGGTGGTAACACACATTTTCAAGTTATTTTTTTCTCCCACATTGTGTTTAAGTACAAGAACAATTTTACGAAAATTCCCCGAAAGTATAGTTTTTCCACATTGCATACTTCCAAAGGTCTTTTCACGCTCAGCGCGTCACGTCGAAGTGTCAGCGTCCAGCGTAATTTGACGATGTGAAGTTGCTTTCAACACAAAAGGCATTCAAATAATTTGAACACAAGAAATGGCAAACCTGTCGAGATGTATGTTCTGGCCCCTTTAGTTGGTTTGAGTTCATTTTTTAAGTCAATTCCATTTTGCCATTAGATGGCGCTGTTTACTGATAAGGTCTGTTGTTTGCTTAAGTTCCTATATCCTGTAAAGAATCTTTGTTAGCAACGGTAAAAGTCTCTCTGTGGAGCTGCAGATATCATCAAACTCCATCCTTCTTGCAATTATTTGTAGAAGCATTGTCTGTAAGTAAAATCAATAATAACATACTCACCTTTCAAGTCATGATGATATTTTATAAGGATGATCGTTTGCGTGCTAGATTTACGTATTTTCTTGGATGATCCATGTTTGGGGAACTATTTTGCATATGGCAGCATATTTCTGAGTTTATGATAATATTATACCATACCTAAAAATACATGCTGTGCTATTAGTGAGAATTAAGCATAGTATTCAGCATACTTGTACTTACGGTTGTTTTCTTTATTTTATTTCAGTTTTACTCAGTACCTACAAACTGGTGGCAATAAAGCATCATTCAATACTACAGTTACTGGAAAGAGTTTATCTATCTGTTAACCTTAAGAAGGGGACTCTTTTGCGAGGGCAGAATAGTAAAAAGACATTATCAATGCTGATTGCAACCTCCGGTGGACTAGATATCCAGTCTGCTCTACTCCTCTGTACACATCCAATGCAAGATGTCAGCTTCAGAACATACAAGCCTTGCAACCAGGTCAGAGTGCTCACGTTCATCTAAGTCATCAAGATGCTCCAGCAAATCTGCAGCAAGCTTGGCTGCATTAGAAGCTCGCACCAAGGCTGAAGCAACACTAGCAAGAGCATCATATACACAGAGAGAAATAGAAGTGAAAGTGAAGAAGGCCCTGCTTAAAGTGGAGGAGACCCGCCTGGAAGCCACATTAGAGGGTCTTCAGCAGGAGAAAGAGGCGGAGGCCGCCTTAGCTGAGGCTAATGTATTAGAGACAGCGATGGATGCAGCTGATGTGGCACAGCTGTCTGGGGTTGACGACAACAAACAAGGCTCATCCTACCATTCTCTTGAGAGGGCTGAGAAGTATGTACAAGCCGTCAGCATACAAGGAAGTCTCACAGCCAGACGTCAAGGTTGAATCGCCTCCCCCAGTTGATCACCTGCAACTACGACCACATCCTCTCTCTCGCACCCCCACTCATACTGGAGTGCCAGCCACCTCAAGACACCCAATGACTCAGAGAGCATGTGGTGAATGTGCCTAACCCCACCTACAGGCTCCACACCTCACAGTCTCCCAGGTGCTACGCAGATGATGATGGCCAGCCACCTGGTCTAGAACGTCATGAGTCCAGTGGGATCCATTCTGATCGTGCCAATGTTGCAGATCTGGCGAAGTTCCTAGCATGCCGCGACCTCCTCACAGCTGGACTCACCAAGTTCAACAACAAGCCAGAGAACTACTGGGCTTGGAAGTCAACATTCTCCAACGCCGTTGAAGGCCTCGACCTAAAGCCCAGTGAGGAACTCGACCTACTAATCAAGTGGCTTGTGCCAGAATCAGCTGAGCATGTGAGAAGAATGAGGTCTGTCCATGTCAATCATCCTGCTGCAGCCCTCAGTGTGGTCTGGCAACGGCTAGAGGAGTGCTATGGGTATGCTGAAGCTATGGAGACAGCCCTCTTCAACAAGCTTGAACGCTTCCCGAAGATCTCCAATAAAGACCCCCAACGTCTGAGAGAGCTGGGTGACCTTCTCCTCGAGTTGGAGACAGCCAAAGCTGAAGGTTACTTACCCAGCCTGTCCTACCTGGACACTGCAAGAGGCATCAAGCCTATTCTGGAGAAGCTCCCCTTCAGCATGCAGGAGAAGTGGATGTCACAGGGGACCAGATACAAACAGGTGCATGGTGTCAGCTTCCCACCCTTCTCGTTCTTCTCATGTTTAATTCGTGCAGAAGCAAAAATGAGGAACGACCCCAGCTTCATCACATCCACTTCCAGCGCAGCGCCGCCTAAAGGAGAGAAATTCTCAAAGAGAACGGCGAGAGCCCCTATCACAGTGCACAAGACAGAAGTGGACAACGCCATCCAGAAAGATGAATCCAAGAAGGAGGATGACCCTATCAAACAATGCCCTATCCACAAAAAGCTGCACCCCCTGCGAAAGTGTAGAGGCTTTAGGGAGAAACCCCTAGAGGAGAGAAAAACCTACCTTAGCGAGAACTCTATATGCTTTAGGTGTGTCTCCTCAACAGCACACCAGGCGAAGAACTGTAAAGCTGTCATCCAGTGCTCTGAGTGCGAAAGCGACAAGCATATTGCAGCTCTTCACGCCAGTCCTGCCCCTTGGTCTCACAAAGATGCCGTTAGCTCCTCCACACAGCATGGCGGGGAGGAAGACAAGTCTCCCTCCTCTCCAGTTGCCACGTCCACCTGTACTGAGGTCTGTGGAGGCAGTCCCCTGGGGAAGTCTTGCTCCAAGATCTGTCTTGTTAACGTTTACCCAGAAGGTCATCCTGAGAAGAAGATGAGAACATACGCCGTTCTGGATGACCAAAGTAACAAGTCTTTGGCTAGGTCAGCCTTCTTCAAGATATTCAATGTAGCCAATGACACCTCACCTTACACCCTCAAGACGTGCTCAGGTATCTCAGAGACTGTAGGCCGGCGAGCAAGAGGCTTCATTGTGGAATCAGCTGATGAAAAGACCTGTTTACCTTTTCCCACCCTCATCGAGTGCAACGAGCTCCCAGACAATAGGGACGAAATCCCTACACCAGATGTAACCATCCTCACCTCAAGTTCTTAGTCACCAAGATACCCCCCCAAGCAGAGATACTGCTACTTCTAGGGAGAGACATCGTCCAGGTGCACAAGGTGCTAGAACAGCGCAACGGGCCCATGCACGCTCCCTTTGCACAGCGCCTAGCCCTCGGCTGGGTGATAGTGGGAGATGTCTGTCTCGAAGGGGCACACAAGCCTTCACCAGTTAACGCCTTCAAGACAAACATTCTGGAGAACGGACGCCCCAGCTTCACGCCAGTCCTTGTCTCAGCAGCGTCTATGTTAAGGAGAACTTCAGCCACACACACCAGCCTCGAAGTTCTGGCACCATGTCCCTGAAGCAGAGTGCACGCCAGCCGACGTGGCAAGCCTCATGGGCGAATCTGTCTTCTGCTACACTAAGGATGATGACAAACCAGCTCCCTCAATGGAGGATCTCGCCTTCCTAAAGATGATGGAGAAAGAGTTCCATCAGGATGCATCAAACAGCTGGGTTGCTCCGCTCCCTTTCCGTAGCCCACGGCAACGTCTCCCCAAAAACCTCGATCAGGCCAGCAATTGCCTCGCATCACTCACACGCACGCTCAAGAAATGTCCAGAGATGAAGGACCAATTCATTGAGTTCATGTGCAAAATCTTTGAGAATGGGCATGCTGAAATCGCTCTACCCCTACAAGCAGAAGAAGAGTGCTGGTATCTTCCGATATTCGGGGTGTATCATCCACAAAAACCCGGACAGATAAAAGTGGTAGTCGACTCCAGCGCCCAGCACCAATGACGTCCTGCTTACTGGTCCCAACATGAACAACAGCCTGCTTGGGGTACTGCTACGGTTCAGAAAGGAACCAGTGGCTGTGACAGCAGACGTGCAGCAGATGTTCCATTGCTTCGTTGTTCGTGAAGACCATCGGAACTACCTGCAATTCCTCTGTTACCGCAACAATACCTGGATGACGAAGTTGTGGAGTTCAGGATGTGGGTCCACGTTTTCGGTAATAGCCCGTCCCCAGCAGTGGCCATGTATGGCCTCAGGAGAACCAGCTTAGAGGGCGAGAGGGATTACGGAGCAGAGGCAAGGCACTTCGTCGAGATGAACTTTAACGTCGATGACGGTCTTGTATCCCTCCCCACAGAGAAGGAAGCCATTACTCTTCTTCAGAACACTCAAGAGATTTTGGCTCTCTCCAACTTACGCCTGCACAAGATTGCCTCTAACAAGGCAGAGGTCATGAGAGCCTTTCCTCCAGACGACCTAGCTAAGGGGCTGAAGGACCTGGATCTGAGTGTCGACTTCCCTCCCATGCAGAGAAGTCTCGGAGTGAGCTGGGACTTCGCAGAGGACGTCTTCACATTTCAGGTGTCAGCAGAGAAACCATACACTACCCGTGGAGTCTTGTCGACGATCAACAGCCTGTTTGACCCGCTTGGATTTGCCGCCCCGGTAAGCATTCAAGGAAGGTCTCTACTCAGAGATCTCACCATGGAGGCTTGTGACTGGGATGCCCCTCTCCCAGAAGAGAACTTCAAGGAATGGAAGCTGTGGAGAGACTCACTGAAGGAGCTTGAGCAGGTCAAGATCTCTCGCACATACACCTCCACCTCTCTCAGCCAAGCACACAAGAAAGAGATGTGCGTCTTCTGTGATGCATCCACAAACGCCATCGCAGCATTAGCTTACATGAAGACAACTGATGCCAGTGGGAACATAGATGTTGGCTTCATCTTTGGTAAGGCTAAGCTCGCTCCACGTCCTGAGATCACCGTTCCAAGACTCGAGTTGTGCGCTGCTCTTCTAGCTGTGGAAATAGCAGAAGCAATCGTCGATGAGATTGACATCCAACTCGATGTTGTCACATTCTACTCTAATAGTACAGTGGTCCTTGGTTACATTCACAACGACGCCAGATGATGCTCACTCCTTCAAGGTAGACAGCAGCTGCAAAGGATGGCACATCTGCAAAAAACCCTGCTCCACCGAAGACCTGGATCAAGCCAAGAATATCATAATCCGCAGTCTGCAACACGACGCCTTTCAAGAGGAATTGGAATGCATCAGAGAAGGTAAAGCCATTCCTAAGGAAAGCCCACGCTTCAGTCTGTGCCCCTACATTGATGATTCAGGCCTACTGAGGATTGGAGGACACCTGTCCCAAGCAAGCCTAGGTAAAGATGAAATCAACCCTCTCATCCTGCTTGGACGGAGCCACATCGCGACTCTACTCATCTGTCACCACCACGAGCAGATCCACCATCAAGAGCGCCACTTCACTGAGGGTTCCTTGAGAGCAGCTGGTCTGTGGGTCATCGTCAAAACGGCACGTCAGCAGCATACTCTAGCAATGTGTCATCTGCCGAAGACTACGTAGGAGGATAGAGACTCAGAAGATGTCTGACTTACCTATGGATCGCCTCAGCACTGACACTCCCTTCTCTTTTGTTGGGTTAGATATATTTGGGCCATGGATGGTTACAGTGCGTCATTTCATAAATGCTCTGCGACGGTTCCTTTCCATCAGAGGACCAGCCAAACAAATCAGGTCCGACTGTGGTACAAACTTTATCGGGGCCTGCAGAGAGCTGAAGATGGAGGCCGTTCAGAGTGACAAGGAGGTCCAAGAGTACCTGAGTGACAAAGGGTGTACTTGAGTCTTCAACCCACCACACTCATCTCATATGGGAGGCAGCTGGGAGAGAATGATTGGCATTACGAGGCGCATCCTGGATTCCATGCTGCTGAAGGTGGGTCCATCCAGGCTGACTCACGAAGTCCTGACTACTTTCATGGCGGAAGTCTCAGCCATCGTGAATGCTCGTCCATTGGTTCCTGTGTCCACGGATCCAGACTCCCCCCTCATCTTGACGCCAGCGACACTCCTCACCCAAAAGGTTGCTGTAGTTCCTCCTCCCCAAGGTGAATTCAACGAGAAAGACCTCTTCAGCCGGCAGTGGAGGCAAGTTCAAAGCCTTGCCAACACCTTCTGGCACCGCTGGAGAAAGGAGTATCTTCCTACTCTGCAGAGCCGTAGGAAGTGGCAGAAAGAGAAACCCAACCTTAAAGAGGGAGACATTGTGATGCTGAGAGACAGTCAAGTGAAAAGGAACGACTGGCCCATGGGCATTGTCGTGAAGACCTTTCCTGGCAGAGATGGGAAAGTAAGAAAGGTTGAAGTCAAGACAGCAAGAGAGGGGTCATGCAAGACCTTTCTGCGTCCAGTTTCAGAGACTGTCCTACTCCTCTCTCCAGAGACTGATAAGTAACTTTAAGTTCTAGTGTTAATGTTGGCATCTTTACTTTACTTACTTTTGCATACGGCAGCATATTTCTGAGTTTATGATAATATTATACCATACCTAAAATACATGCTGTGCTATTAGTGAGAATTAAGCATAGTATTCAGCATACTCATACTTATGGTTGTTTTCTTTATTTTATTTCAGTTTTACTCAGTTCCTAACACTGTACCTACAAACTGGTGGCAATAAAGCATCATTCAATACTACAGTTACTGGAAATAGTTTATCTATCTGTTAAGCTTAAGAAGGGGACTCTTTTGCGAGGGAAGAATAATGTATTATTATTAAATAATATACTGTAGTGATCTTGGAACTTTTCGGACTGCTGTATCACTGTCCCTGAAGGGACTGTAAACAGTTGCGTGTCTGTTCGTTTGTTTGTCATTCTTGTGTATTGTGAGGTGGTGGTGGTGGGGGGGGTTTGTAAAAGTGTGTATGCAGGGTGGGGGTAGATCGTTTGGGGATCACAGTTAGATGCGTGAGTGTGTGTGTGTGTATCTGCCAGTGCGTTTCGAGGTAACCGAGTGTGGGAGGGGTGGTAGTTTAGGCTCCTGTGGCAGGCTGGCGAGTGGATAGAGGCCCAGAGACAGACTGCAGTTCAAAAAAATAACTATTTTATTATAAATAAACAAAAATAAAGTGCACAAGGGCAAAATAACAGATACTCAAACACAAATAAAGCAAAAACAAAACTCACAAAAATAAAGTTTCCAGGCTGGGCAATGCCTTCACTGGATTTAGAAAATTCAAAAAACACAAAAACAAAACACCAACCTGCTTCCTCAGCTCCCTCTCTCCAAATGAGAAGCAGAGGCCTCCTTTTATATCAGGTGGCTGGGCGCTGATTGATCGTTAATCAACCTAATCAACTAATCAACCCCAGCCACCTGAACATAATAAACCCAGGCAGGTAGGGGAAGTTAACCCCATCTCTGCCAATTTAAAGGGCAGAGCTTTGCTCTGCCACACACCTCCCCCCATGTACAACGTACACTGGCCGCAATCGGCCAACTCCCCCCTCCCCCCAAGAGTCCAATTATGTCCCTTGGGTGGGCTGTTATGGTGGGTGGTGGTGGGCGGGGTTGATGTCGGAGCCCCCAAGCCTTCTTTGGTTGAGGGGGCCCCGAATCTCCAAGGTAGCACGGCGACGGCGGCCCGGCTCCCTCTGGTGGGAGAGGCGGCGACGGCGGCCCGGCTCCCTCTGGTGGCGGAGGCGGCGACGGCGGCCCGGCTCCCTCTGGTGGCGGAGGCGGCGACGGCGGCCCGGCTCCCTCTGGTGGCGGAGGCGGCGACGGCGGCCCGGCTCCCTCTGGTGGCGGAGGCGGCGACGGCGGCCCGGCTCCCTCTGGTGGCGGAGGCGGCGACGGCGGCCCGGCTCCCTCTCCCTCTGGCTCGGAGGCGGTGCTGCCGCCGGGCTCTGAGGGAGACTCACCGCCTCTCTCGCGCTGCCGGCGGGAGGAGCTCCCACCGCCTCGTGGCTCGGAGAGCGGAGCCCGACCTCCTCTCGCCGCTCTGGAAGAGCGCGGTCGGATCCGATCCTCCCTCTCTGGCTCTGGGAGCGGCGGCGGCTCCTCCCTCTCGGGCTCTGAGAGCGGCGGCGGTGGCTCCTCCCTCTCGGGCTCTGAGAGCGGCGGCGGCTCCTCCTCCCTCTCTGGCTCTGGGAGCGGCGGCGGCTCCTCCCTCTCTGGCTCTGGGAGCGACGGCAGCTCCTCCTCCCTCTCGGGCTCTGGGAGCGACGGCGGCTCCTCCCTCTCTGGCTCTGGGGACGACGGCAGATCCTCCTCCCTCTCTGGCTCTGGGAGCGACGGCAGATCCTCCTCCCTCTCTGGCTCTGGGAGCGACGGCAGCTCCTCCTCCCTCTCTGGCTCTGGGAGCGACGGCAGATCCTCCTCCCTCTCTGGCTCTGGGAGCGACGGCAGCTCCTCACCCCTCTCTGGCTCTGGGAGCGACGGCAGCTCCTCACCCCTCTCTGGCTCTGGGAGCGACGGCGGCTCCTCACCCCTCTCTGGCTCTGGGGGCGACGGCGGCTCCTCACCCCTCTCTGGCTCTGGGGACGACGGCAGCTCCTCACCCCTCTCTGGCTCTGGGAGCGACGGCGGCTCCTCACCCCTCTCTGGCTCTGGGAGCGACGGCGGCTCCTCACTCCCTCTCTGGCTCTGGGAGCGACGGCGGCTCCTCGCCCCTCTCTGGCTCTGGGAGCGACGGCAGCTCCTCACCCCTCTCTGGCTCTGGGAGCGACGGCAGCTCCTCACCCCTCTCTGGCTCTGGGAGCGACGGCAGCCCCTCACCCCTCTCTGGCTCTCGGGAAGGCGGCTCACCCCTCTCTGGCTCTCGGGAAGGCGGCTCACCCCTCTCTGGCTCTCGGGAAGGCGGCTCACCTCTCTTTATTGGAGTGACCGGTGGATCTCCCATGTCTACCGCCAGGTAATTAACCACCATGAGGGCAACCTCTGGGAAGGAGGCCGGGTGGTGCTGTTCCTCCCACTGTTCCCACCTCTCCCCATCTCGACGCCACAGCGTGTTGATAACTATGGGGAGATCGTGGACGAGGTCTGCCTCAGGGTGCATCAACCAGTCCCAGATCTCCTGGGACGGTGGTGAAGGTGGTGGTGCTGGAGGTAGTGGGGTGGCCCCTGATGCCCGGGGTGAACACGGCACCTCTTCCTGGGCCTGGTTGTAGGGGCATCCTGCCCAGTTGTGGCCATCCTCCTCACACCGGCCACACCAGTTTGCCGGTGGCACGTCTGGGCAGGACCGCCAACGATGGTCCTCCTTCCCACACCAGGAACACCAGGGGAAGAGGCTGGCCGGGTCCTCCAGCGGTGGCTGCAGCAGCTTACATTTCTTCAGCTGCTGCTTGTCCTGCCTTTTCCACTGTCTGCTCTTCTTTCCCATTTTTTTTTTTTCAAAAAAAAAATAAAAAAAATACTGCTCTGAGCCTGTAGGTGGCGCTATCCCACTTCTGACACCAAATGTGGCAGGCTGGCGAGTGGATAGAGGCCCAGAGACAGACTGCAGTTCAAAAAAATATCTATTTTATTATAAATAAACAAAAATAAAGTGCACAAGGGCAAAATAACAGATACTCAAACACAAATAAAGCAAAAACAAAACTCACAAAAATAAAGTTTCCAGGCTGGGCAATGCCTTCACTGGATTTAGAAAATTCAAAAACCACAAAACAAACACCAACCTGCTTCCTCAGCTCCCTCTCTCCAAATGAGAAGCAGAGGCCTCCTTTTATATCAGGTGGCTGGGCGCTGATTGATCGTTAATCAACCTAATCAACTAATCAACCCCAGCCACCTGAACATAATAAACCCAGGCAGGTAGGGGAAGTTAACCCCATCTCTGCCAATTTAAAGGGCAGAGCTTTGCTCTGCCACAGCTCCCTATGACCCACTCCCCATCTTCAGGGGCTGTGGTAGTTCCTGGGGTCGGAGTTTAATCTGATCTAATCTGAACAGTGTGCTATTTTACTGGGAAAAATACTATACAGCTTGTTGCAGAGTGGCTGTGGGTGTATGATAGGAAAGAGCGAGTGGTTAGATATAGGCTTTTGTTATTTTCTTTTGGCATGGGCTTGGCCAAAAGAGTCCTTAGTCTGTTAGTGTGAGGAAATAAACCTGTCAGTTCATCCACAGCCCAAAAGGAGGAGGCCGAATGTCCACAGCCCAAGAGGGGGGAGGCTGAACCAGAGAATACCTGCTGGTTTCACCTCCACCTCCGTGGGAGGACTGCTTGCCGCACCCACCTCCACCAGCACAGGGAGAGTGCCTGCTGGTTCTGCCTCCACCACCCACAGCAGAAAAAGACCTGCTGTGCCCATCTCCACCAGCAGAGGGAGTATGCCTGCTAGTCCCACCACTGCAGCCAGAAGGGCAGGAGCCCTTGCCGCCTTCACAGCCAGAACAGGAGAAGACCCTGTCACCTTCACAGCCAGAAGGGAAGGAGGCCCTGCCGCCTTCACAGCCAGAAGGGAAGGAGACTCTGCCGCCTTTGCTGTCAGGACCAAAGCAGCAGGAGCTGCCTCTGTCTCCGCCACCACCAGAGGGAGAGAAACAGGAGCTGCCTCTCCCTGCACCTGTAGAAGGACCTGGACAGGACACTAGTGGTCCTCAGCAGCCCTTGCATATGGTGCTTAGCAGAACATGTGGAAAAACCACCCAGCCGCAGCAGCCACGAAAAGGGTCAACCCTAGCTAATCCTGGCGCCATCACAGAAGTGGAGCTCCTTCTGCCGTCGCCTCCAGAGGGACTGCTGCCTCCATCGCCTCCCGAGGGTCCGCTGCTGACGTCGCCTCCCAAGGGCCTGCTGCCAACAACGTCTCCTCCCGAGGGTACGCTGCCACCGTTGCCTTGGGTTGCTGGCTTTGCCTCGGCCAGGGGACGCCGGCGCGTCACCGCCCAAGGATGCCTGCCTTACACTGCCCAAGAGTGCCTACCTTGCACCGCTCAGAGATGCCACGCCTGCTCCGCTCAGGGGTACTACACCCGCACCGCTCAGGGATGCCACGCCCACTCTGATCAGGAATGCCACGTTTGGATCACCTGGGGTTGCCTGCTGCACCGCATCTTTATTTTATAAAAATTAAATAAAATAGGCAACTATCCAAGACAAATAAGAACATAGATGGAGTTTAAAAAATGGTGTTTCACCAAAAATAATGGGTGGACTCTGTCCACCCTTCCAAAAAAGTGAGTGGACAGTGTCCACCTGCGTCCACCCCCCCGTCTCATTGAGTGAGAGGCTGTGCTAGCTGGAAATCTGCTGGAACAACTGATTCCCTTTCAATTCGAAGATGACCACTACTACATTAGGTATAGGATATTCCTGCCCTTTGGGTAGGTATTGCTGAGCTCTCTATACCAGAGCTGCAGAAAGGCCCCTTCCTGTGATGATACACTCGGTCCCGCCCACCGAGGGAATAAAACCATCACCCAAAGGAAGATCCGCTTCTTTTTCCCTCTCAAGATGGTACGGTAAGACCTCTATGTTGAGCTGAGCATGTTGATAGAAAAGAGCTTCTCGAGTTGATTCGAGTCAGTTGTATTTCCCTTGCATTTGTGCTGAAAGCCAGCTTGCCGCTTTACTGGAATCAGTGACTTAAAAAAGCCTTTTTTGCCTCCTACTTGCGTGGTAGGCCTCTCTTTATATCTGTCTGTCGTATGTAAGCGACTGTCTGTGTAGTCATCCGCCAGTGATTATCTAGTCTTCCTAGAGTACAATTTTCCTCCTCAGGGCTAGGCTTTGCCATATCCCTGCTGTTGAGTGACTCTTCCAGTTGCGCTCTCCTCCACGGGGCTAGGCCTTGCTGCATCCCCGCTGTTGAATAGACTCTGCCTGCCGAGTAGGCCGCTACTTTGGTGAGTCAGGCCTTGTAAACAAACGGTGTACTCTCTCCCTTTGCTATCTTTCTACCCTGTTTTGCTGTCTGCTTAAACTCTCCCACCGCGGCTTCGACGATGTGTCCCCCCTTGGTACATGCTATGCGCTGACCAGGTATTGACAAAGTCCCGCACAAAAGATTAATTCTCAAACTGAACGCAGTTGGGATTCAAGGAAACACATGTACATGGATTAGGGAGTGGTTAACATGTAGAAAACAGAAAGTATTGATTAGAGAAGAAACCTCAGAATGGACTGTGGTAACCAGTGGTGTACCACAGGGATCAGTATTAGGTCCTCTGCTATTCCTAATCTACATTAATGATTTAGATTCTGGTATAGTAAGCAAACTTGTTAAATTTGCAGATGACACAAAAGTAGGAGGAGTGGCAAACACTGTTGTAGCAGCAAAGGTCTTTCAAAATGATCTAGACAAGATTCAGAACTGGGCAGACACATGGCAAATGACATTTAATAGAGAAAAGTGTAAGGTACTGCACGCAGGAAATAAAAAAGTACATTATAAATATCATATGGGAGTGTGGCAAAGTGGTTTGTAGTGCTCCGGTGTATAGGTGAGTTGAGGTGCTCCAACAAAGGACAAACACGAAATCTACCGTTCAGGTTTCTTTTAATGCCCTTTTTAAACCGGGTTTCAAATAATAAAGCTGGCTCTACCCAGCAATGGGTATTGCCAGTGAAAACTGGACCCAAAATAATAAAGCTGGTTCTACCCTGCAATGGGTATTACCAGCTACAAAACAAAGGGGTTGCAGTCCCGAAATAATAAACGCAAAAACACGTCTCCAAACTGGGTGCTCTGGTGCAGGTGCGTTGCTCTGAGTGCTGGTGCTCGTGCGCCTTCAGGTCCGGGCTTCTTGCTGCAGCTCCAGCTTCGTATCAGCCGTCTGGTAAAACAAACACAATACTCCTCAATGAACCCACACTTCATTCAAGATTCCGTCCTTGTCTCCTCCCATTAACCACAACAAAGGAGCCGATTACGGCGTCACGTCCCCCTAAAGTACCCTAAGCCCCGCCCCCTCCGATAGCTAGTTCAATCACGTCTCCTCCAATTCATGACTGAAACTTCGCTCATCGTACTAGGGCGATGACTCCAGGTACCGTAACGCCGCCCTCTTCCTGAATGGCCGGCTCCCGACTGTCCCCAGGATGAACTGCCCAACCATTCAGTAGGAAGCCCGCAGCTCCTGTTGTACAGTGCCCTCACTGGTTGAGAGGGAGATTTTTGATTCGGATTCATTCGCTCTCCGTCACAGGGAGATACTGAAATCGGAGAAGGAATCTATGAAAAAGACCTAGGAGTTTTTGTTGACTCAGAAATGTCTTCATCTAGACAATGTGGGGAAGCTATAAAAAAGGCTAACAAGATGCTCGGATACATTGTGAAAAGTGTTGAATTTAAATCAAGGGAAGTAATGTTAAAACTGTACAATGCACTAGTAAGACCTCATCTTGAATATTGTGTGCAGTTCTGGTCACCTCGCTATAAAAAAGATATTGCTGCTCTAGAAAGAGTGCAAAGAAGAGCGACCAGAATTATTCCGGGCTTAAAAGGCATGTCATATGCAGACAGGCTAAAAGAATTGAATCTGTTCAGTCTTGAACAAAGAAGACTACGCGGCGACCTAATTCAAGCATTCAAAATTCTAAAAGATATTGACAATGTCGACCCAAGGGATTTTTTGACCTGAAAAAAGAAACAAGGACCAGGGGTCACAAATGGAGATTAAACAAAGGGGCATTCAGCTACTAAGAACCAAACAAGCAAGATGGGCCGTATGGCCTCCTCTCGTTTGTAAACGTTTTATGTTCTTATGTTCTTCTTATGTCACAGGATCAGGATTTTGCACATCTGCTGCAAGGCCCACTGAAGACAGTCATCTCCATGCCAGAGCCGTGGCAAGCATCACATGATAACAAGCTGTTTGGACTCATGACCAACTTTATTTACTTTCGTTTGTGTTTGTCTTAAACCTGCACGCCTGTGCCGGCGTTTCAACTCCACGTCCATGTGTCTCTCTGCATGCTTAATCATCGGCTACCCACACATGTGACATGAGCAAGACCCTGTCACATCAACTCTGAAGGCATCTGACTGGGTTTCCATCAGGTATGACTGTCGCCTTCACAAACTGCAATCCCACTGGTCCAGCCCATTTAGGATTGAGAAGCAGTTGGGGCCAGCTACCTATTGTCTCCATGAAGCATCTTGATGGCATGCCAATCGCCTGCGGAAGGTCCCTGCAACTACCACAACACCACTGGGAGGTACGAGTCTAACGTCTGCCTCTTGGCAACCGCAAGCTGTGGGAAATCCTGACATGGGAGGCCTTCCAGATCCACCTGCCCCAGTCTAGATTCCAGCAGGAGATTGAACGCTTAGTTAGAGAAAGGAGGCAGCTGAGGAAGCAATGGAGAAGAGCAGAACATAGTCAGAAGGAGGAACTCCATCTGTTACAAAGGGTCATAAAAGATAAGCTTGCAACTTTGCGCAGAGCTGAGCGCCAACGAAAACGCTACAAAAAAGGAGCATGCGAGAACTAACTTTTATAAAGATCCATTCAAATTTGTAAAGAAGATATTCACCAGTGAGAAAAATGGCACACAAAAGCAAGTTTGAGCTGGAGAGATATTTGGAGGAAACACATATAGATTCAAAAAGGCAGGAGCCTATGTCAATTCCTTCAGACATCCCACCTATCAATCAACCAGAATACCAAATGGAGGACTGTGCACCTAAGTGGAAAGAAGTAGAGCAAGCTTGGAAAAAAGCAATGGCGTCATCATCTCCAGGTCCTAATGGAGTGCAAGAGTGTACAAGAGTGGTTCTGGAGCTCTATGAATATTGTGGAAATTGATAAAAGTGGCATGGGAGAAAAGTTTGTAGCAAGAGCATGGTGCAGGTGTAGTCTTTATACTAAAATAAAGATTCTACAAGCATCAGTCAGTTTTGCCCTATTTCCCTATTAAACATAGAAGGCAAGATTTTCTTCAGTATTATTGCTCAAAGATTGTCAACCTTCCTATTAAAGAACTGCTTCATTGACACTTCACTACAAAAAGCAGGCATTTCAGGTTTCCCAGGATGCTTAGAACAAATCAGCGTAATCCGGCAACAAATTCAATCGGCTAAAAAGGAGAGGAAGGAGCTCCATGTGACATTCCTGGATTTGGCTAATGCAGACGGTTCAGTGCCACATGAACTTCTTTGGGCAGCATTTGATTTTTTCAGCGTACCGATCACAATAACAAATTTAGTGAAAGCCTACTTTGGAGATTTGCAATTTAGTTTTTCTATTTCAGATTTCTGCACTACATGGCAATGCCTAGAAGCTGGAATAATGGCAGGATGTACCATTTCTCCACTGGCTTTTACCATGGCAATGGAAGTAATTATAAGGGCATCAAAATGGGTAGTGGGAAGAGAGCACTTGGCTTCTGGAATGCGACTACCACCAATTCCAGCATACATGGATGACATGACAACAATGACTACAACAGTAGTCTGCACTAATCGGTTATTGGGCAAATTAACTAATAACATTGAATGGGCATGAATGCAATTCAAGCCCACTAAATCAAGGAGCATCTCAATAGTTAAAGATAAAGTAGTAGATAAAAGGTTCTACATTAATGGTGAGGCAATAACAACAGTGTCCAGTGAAAAGTATAGGGAGATGGTACGACGGGGATCTAAAGGACACAGTTCGTGTGGGAGAAGTTAGACAATAAGCAGTGGAAGAGTCTACTTCCAAGACTGTTGTGGCCACTGACTGCGTATGAGGTTTCCTTGACAACAGTTGAGAAGCTGGAAGGTTTAATCAGTTCATATGTCAGGAAATGATTGGGAGTTCCGCGCTGCCTCAACAGAGTGGGACTTTATGGTAAAGGAATAGTGCAGCTACCAATCTCTGCTCTAACCGAGGAGTTTAAGTGTGCCAAGGTCCGACTGGAAATGACATTAATAGATTCACGCAGCAAATGTATAAGGGATGCAGCACCTGTGTTGAAAACTGGAAGAAAATGAGCGGCAAAAAAAGCTGTGGAAGATGCTAGCCCTCTGAATTGGTGATATTATGGGGCAAGTTCCGTATGAAAGAGGAGGTATTGGTCTCAGTTCCGCTTCTCTTACATGGCACAACTCCAGCTCAACGGAGAAAGCTGGTGGTTAATGAGGTGCAAAAGCAGGAGGAGATGATCAGGTGTGTAAAGGCCATTTCCCAGGCCAAGCAGGGAGAATGGATGAAATGGGAAAGTGTGGAACAACACAAGATCGGCTGGCAAGATCTCTGGGTAATGGAACAGAGCAGGATCAGTTTCCTCATCAGATCAACATTTGATGTTCTCCTATCACCACAGGACCTAAACCTCTGGGTGGGTGAGGGTACCTCATGTCCTTTGTGTTCATCACCTGCAACATTAAGGCACATTTTGACAGGATGTAAGGTGGGTCTTAGCCAAGGATGGTTTACTTGGCACCTTGACCAGGCTCTGCGATGTTTGGCCTTAGCACTGGAAGACAAGCGTAACCTGACCAATAAGTTGCCACCAGTTCCATCAAAGCATTGCACACAAAAGACAATATTCCTCTGTCTAGTAGAGCAACCACCAAGAAAAGGTGTTAAAATCAAGCCTCACTCAGGACAACTGGAAGCTGCTAGAGACTGGAAAATGCTGGCAGATGTTGGTCAACTGATTATTTTTCCACCTAAGATTGCCACCAGTAACCTTCGACCAGACATTGTCTTGTGGTCTGGATCAGCACGCCTCATCTGGTAGAATTAACAGTGCCAATGATGTGGATGAGGTGTATGAGAGGAAGAAACTTTGGTATACTCAACTAGCTGCTGAAACGGAACAGCGAGGATGGAGCGTTTACCCAGTGGAGGTGGGTTGTCAAGGATTTGCTGCACACTCTACAACCCGGTTTCTCAGAGATGTCGGGTTCAGTGGCCAAGAGTTGCGTCACACAGTGAAGAACTTACCTGAAGCAGCAGAAAGGAGCAGCAACTGGCTGTGGTTGAGACAGAAAGATTCTGGATGGGGATCTCAAGCACAAAAGAAAGAAATTAACACTGATGTACGGGTAAGTAAGCTGGGCTGAGTTGAGTGGGGGCCGGAGGGGGGTGATGCTGGGATGCCAGAATCACTTGTGAGACCTCTTGAGGTGTCGTGGGCTAGTCGACGAAATAACGAGAACAGAAGATGCCCATTTGAGACCCCAGAGATGTACCCCACTTAGCTTAATCCAGGCGGTTCTCATGCTAATGCGCTGGGGAGACCGCACTGTGGTTGATCCCCAGAGCCAGCATCGCAGCCGTTGTGTGTGCTGATGCACTGGGAAGGCAAAAAAGTTGATCTCTGGAGCCAACATTACACTTCAGCCATCAACAACAGGCAGAAGGATATCTACATCAACAGATGGCAAGAAATGCCAATAGATGGAGATGCAGATGGATCAGGTTAGTTTACTGTAAAGCTATGTCTTAGTTAGTGCTTATCTTGGCGAGAGCAGAGTTCAAATCAGCACGACGTTTTAACATCTCTCATGTCATGGAAATCTTGGTAGTTGTGCTGTTTCTTGTGTTCAAAAAATGTATTCAAAAGTCTGCTGTGTCTGTTGCTTTTTTTGCATTATTTGCTACAGGAAGATAATAGATACAAAAAATGCAGTGGAATGTAAAAATACACTTAATACATTTGTTTCCACTTTTGTTATCAGCAGTTACCATTATAAGTGTTTAAATTTTAAAAAAGTGTAAATAACTTTTTGTTGTATGCTGAAAAATTAGTAGGTTATGAAAAACATGAAAAATAGGGTGTAGTGAGTCAGCTATGAGTTAAATAGCTGTGAGAGAGTGCTGCCCCTGTAAAATGGGTTTAATCAGCTATGAGATAATGCTGCTCCATCTATAATATGGGTTTAAAAAGCTATGAGATAGTGCACCCCCTGTAAAATGTGTTTAAACAACAAAGAAATAGTGCACCCCTCAATAAAATGTGCTTAAACAGCTATTAGGTAGTGCTGCCCCCTGTAAAATATGTTGAAAAAGCTTTGAGATAATAGTGCCCCTGTAAAATGTGTTTAAACAGCTGAGATAGTGCTGCCACCTGTAAAATGTGTTTAAACATTTATGAGATAGTGCACCCCTCTATACAATGGGTTTAAACAGCCATGAGATAGTGCTGCTCTGTACAATGTATTTAAACAGCTATGATATAGTGCACCCCTCTATAAAATGTGCTGAAACAGCTATTTGATAGTGCTGCCCCTGTAAAATGTGTTTATGCGGCTATATAGATAGTGACCCCCCTGTAAAATGTATGTAAACAGCTATGAAATACTGCTGCCCCTATAAAATGGGTTTAAACAGGTATGATATAGTTTTTCCCCCTGTAAAATGTGTTTAAAGAGGTGAGATCATGCTGCCCTCTGTAAAATGTGCTTAAACAACTATGAGATAGTGCACCCCCTGTAAAATGTGTTTAAACAGCTATGAGGTAGTGCTGCCCACTATAATATGTGTTTAAACAGCTGAGATAGTGCTGTCCCTTTAAAATGTGTTTAAACAGATTTGAAAACATGAACCCCCCTGTGAAATGGATTTAAACAGCTATGGAGATAATGCACCCCCAGTAAAATGGGTTTAAACAACTATGAAATAGTGCTACCCTCTGTTAAATGTGTTTAAACAGCTATGAGGTATTGCTGCCCCTATAAAATGGGATTAAATAGGTATAATATAGTTCTGCCCCCTGTAAAATGTGTTTAAAGAGCTATGAGATATTGCTGTCCCTGTAAAATATGTTTAAAGAGCTATGAGATAGTGCTGCCCCTGTAAAATGTGTTTAAACAGCTATGAGGTAGTGGTGCCCCTTGTAAAATGTGTGTAAACAGCTATAAGATAGTTCATCCCCTGTAAAATGTGTTTAAAGAGCTATGAGATAGAGCTGCCCCTGTAAAATGTGTTTAAACAGCTGAGTTGTACTGCCCCTTGCAAATGTGTTTAAACAGGTATGATATAGTGCCGCCCGCTATAAAATGTGTTTAAACAGCTATGAACATAGTGACCCCCCTGTAAAATATGTGTAAACAGCTATGAAATAGTGCTGCCCCCTGTAAAATGGGTTTAAGCAGCTACAGAGATAGCGCTGCCCATGTATAATATGTTTAAACAACTATGAGATAGTGCTGCCCCTGTAAAATGTGTTTAAACAGCTATGAACATAGTGACCCCCTTGTAAAATGTGTGTAAACAACTATGAAATAGTACTGCCCCCTGTAAAATGGGTTTAAACAGTTATAAGATAGTCCACCCCTCTATATAATGGGTTTAAACAGCTATGAGCTAGTGCTGCCCCATCTATAATATGGGTTTAAACAGCTATGAGATAATGCACCCCCCCATGTAAAATGTGTTTAAACGTTTATGAGATAATGCATCCCCAGAGTAAAATGTTTTTAAACAGCTATGAGATAGTGCACACCTCTATAAAACGTGCATAAACAGCTATGAGATAGGCACGCTCCTGTGACATGTGTTTAAACAGCTATAATATAGTGCACCCCTCTATAAAATGCGCTGAAACAGCTATGAGTTAGCACCCTCTGTTAAATATGTTTAAACAGCTATGAGATAGTGCTGCCCCTGTAAAATGTGTTTAAACAGCTATGTAGATAGTGACCCCACCCTTGTAAAATGGGTTCAAACAGGTATGAGATATTTCTGCCGCCTGTAAAATGTGTTTAAACAGGTGAGATCATGCTGCCCCCTGTAAAATGCCCATAAACAACTATGAGATAGTGCTGCCCCTGTAAAATGTGTTTAACCAGCTATAAGATAGCGCTGCCCACTGTAATATGGGATCCCTTTTAAGTCAAAAATAACCATCAAGGTATGGGATATTGCCATCAGGCAGTAGGATTGGCTGAGCTTTATAGCAAAGCTGCCGATAGGCCTCTGCATGTGCTGACGTGTAAGCCCACCCCCCTGGGAGCTTACTATACGCAGCGCGCGGAGACTCTCTTCCTCTTTTGCCTTCAGCCTTTGTAGGACTTAGAGCTGGTAAGTTCTCTCTGAGAGATTTACTTCCACTGATTGTACTCGATAGGCTTGAGCTTGAGAAGCTGGCTACCGCCCCTTCTCTGAGTTTATTTCAGTGTTCGGAGGCGGCGGCACGGCTCCCTCTGGTGGCGCTAAGGCGGCCCCTCCCTCTCGGTGTGCGGTCGGCGACGGCGGCCCGTCTCCCTCTTGTGGCGGAGGCGGCGACGGCGGCCCGGGTCCCCCTGGTGGCGGCATTATATATATATATCTATATATATATATATATGATATATTATTCTAGATAATATATATATCTTTGCTTCGTAAAAGAAACGCCATTGCTTTAACGAAAGAAAGGTGTTGGCCCGCAGTCCTTCCGTTAGTGAAAGAGCTACGCGTCAGGTGAGGGATATTGCTATATTATAATTATATATATATTTCTCCCTCTGGTGGCGGAGGCGGCGGCTGTATGATACTTTCTAGCGACGGCAGATCCTCCTCCCTCTCTGGCTCTGGGAGCGACGGCAGATCCTCCTCCCTCTCTGGCTCTGAGGCAGCGACGGCGGCTCCTCACCCCTCCTCTGGCTCTGGGAGCGACGGCAGATCCCCCTCCCTCTCTGGCTCTGGGAGCGACAGTTTGGATTCTCCTCCCTCTCTGGCTATGGGAGCGACAGGCAGACCTCGATTTTTGATATATATTTTTGCTATTGTGACGGGAAACTCCCTGTCTATATGAATATGTTTGGAACTGGCAGGGAGGGGGTTAAATTTCTCCCTGCCAGGAAAACATGTGAGAATGTGGCTGGAGCTCTAATTGAATAATTAGTAATTATTGATTAATTGGGCTCCAGCCACAGGGGATAAAAGCCAGGGGTGGAGGGGTGTTCTTTTGTTTGGGAGTTTGCTTTTGTGTTGGAGAGTTTTGCCTTTTAAAAGAAAGGAGTATCTTGTTTAAAGACCTGGAACCCGACCGTTTACTTTGTAAGTTCATTTTGATTATTTATTTTTTAACTTCTTTCTGTTGGCCCTTGTGCCTATTTATTTGATTATTTTTGTTTAATAAATAACTTTATTTTTGCCTTTTACTCTGTCTCTGAGCCTCAGCCCTCTGTCATCCTGCCACAGTTATATATATTTTTTGTTGGGTTTTTGTATTGTCTGTTCTTCCCCAGGTACAGAATAGAATTCAGAGGACATGTTGCACACCTGTAAGGCTACACAATTTTTGCAGCCTCGGTCTCTTTTCAGCCAGAGCCGGAGTTCAGCCTGCTACTAGCAGCCACTCCTAAAATTACCACCCGCGGATTGTGAACATCTCACTGCGTGGTTGCTGTTTTCGGTAGCTATGCTACCAATATCTGCACTTAGTGCGGCTGCAGTTCCTCAAAAGTACTTCTTTTCCCATGCAACACATTAGGAAGACTACCGCCAACGACACTTTCAGTTGCCCCTTACCAAACAGGTAAGTATAGCACAACACCATTGTCTTTTGACTAGACACTGTACTAGCACTTAGCGTCTCCAGTCTACGGGTCAGCTGACGCTTTGGTGTCTAGTGCGTAGCGTCTTCACGCTTAGTACACGCGTTTCGGCGTTTTCAGTGTCAGCGCCTTGGCACTTTGGTGTAGCGCTTCGGCGCATTGTGCTTAGTGCCTCGGCACTTGGGGCTTGGTTCACACACCTCTACGCTCGGCGCTTCGGTGCTTGACGCTCGGTGCATGTACCTCGACGCTTCGGCGTTCGATGCTCTGTGCATCGACGCCTCTATGCTCGGCGCACGCACCTTGACGGTTCCGCGTTCGACGCTCCGTGCATCGACACCTCGACGCTCCGTGCACGCACCTCGACGCTCAGTGCCTCGACGATCGGCGCAGGTTGTTTTGTACAGTGTGTGCTAATTTTCAGCAGCGCACTCTTCGCCAGAGGGTGAGGAAAGCAGTAGGGAGCCACTCCCCCTCCTCTGGGTCATCTTACACGGTGTCTGTTGCACTGCGTGTCGGTGTCTGTCGTCTACAGTGACTCAGCTTGTCAAACTGTGGGTATCTAGGAGCCTCTCTCAGCTTACAGCTGGTCAGAGATCCCTAGATCGTAGACGCGCTCGGGAACGCTCTCGTAGCCCGTCTATCCGACCCCGAGGCCCCTCCCCTCGCAGGGAATGCCCTCGACAGTCACGGTCTCTCTCCATGTCACCCCGTCATAGGGGATGCTCTCGTTCCCCTCATCGGGACAGACTTTATAGGGACAAGTTAGGCGTGGCAGAACTCGTGTCTAAGATGTCCCAGTTTATGGACGTGATGATGGGTCAGCAATCGCTGGTCATGTCACTGACAAAGATGGTACCACAGGCCACTGACGCACAGGTCGGGCCGACAGCCAACCAACAGGCTCTGCCCGCCCCAGTCGCCCAACAACCCTAAGGGGTTTGGGACATATACGTCATCTCCAGGGATGCTTCAGAAGGGGAGCCTCTCATTGAGGAGGACAGTGTGGAAGCTGAACTAACCTCTCACAACTCAGAGCAAGACACTGAGCTGGAGGTGCTGGACACCAATGATCCCTTGTGGTCACTGGTGGAGCGAGCAACTCGCCACCTAGGGATTGAGTGGCCAGCCGTTGAATTACCTCGGCGGTCAATGTTTGAGTGGCCCTCTGTGCGGTCTGCTCCCAGCCTTCCCTGATTTTATTAAGGAGGTGGAGCGAGTCAGGTGGGACTGGCGTCCTTCCCACCAGTCGATGTCGCCTTCATGGCCCTAATTAAGACAACGATGCTCTCGGGCCTAACTAAAGAAACTGCATGTCCTAACAGACAGTGCAGGACCACGGATGTTCATTTAAAGAAGGGCTATTCAGCGGCTACAGAGACAGTTAGATTGTCCAACGTGGCCAACCTCCTTTCAGTCTACCAGGCGTTACTGGTGAAAGATCTCCAGGACCTTCTTTCGGCATCTCTGAGGGCAGAATTGGCGTTGGTCACTCAATTCCTTGTCAAGATAGCCCAGCTAAATGCACGGGCCCAGGGCAGGAGTATTGCGTCCCTGGTAGTTGCCAGAAGGCAGCTCTGGCTCTTGCAGGCGAGAGTTCAAGAGCCTGACAAGGCCCCATTATTAGATGCTCCCATCACACCGGGGCACACGTTTGGCCCAGCGGTGGAGGAGATGCTACAGCACTGTGCTAAATCCCAGGAGGCATCTCAGCAGATGGCGAAGATGTGGCCGCATAAGCCCTTCCAGCCTAAGCACCAACAGGAGCACCAGTGGCGTAGAACACCACCGCAGCACCTCCTGCGGCTGCGGGGTGCTAAGACACCTCCTTCAGCCGCAGCAGCGCGTGTTCAGCCTCCATTTGCAGGACCGCAGCACGGAGGGTGGTGCCCTAAGAGAGGTGGTAAGCCACGTCGGTTCTGGCCAGTCTCCTCATGAACGAGAGCAGCCAAAACAACCCTGAAATCTTCAGGCAGCTGTTAACCCACCCCTACACTGTCCCACAGCTCCAGTGCTAGCAACAATGCACCGACGACATCTGGGTGCGCAAGGCTATATCCACCGGGTACATCCTTCAGTTCCGGGTTAAAGCCTCCCCTCTTCAGGGGGGTAGTCGTAACTGCAGTGAAGGACTCGGTTCAGTCCTCAGCTCTGAATGTGGAAATACAGGCATTGCTCAGGAAGCGTGCCATTCAACAAGTAGACCCAGCTCTGTTTGACCAGGGGTTCTATTCCAAATACTTCCTGGTGCCCAAGAAGGACGACGGGTTCCGCCCTATTTTAGATCTGCTAGTACTGAACAAATACCTGCGGGTGTTATCGTTCAGGATGCTTACGCACAGGCATGTCATCCAGTCTGTCTGACACGGCGACTGGTTCACCACCGTGGACCTGACAGATGCGTACTTTCACGTTCCCATTTGCCCGGGTCACAGGAAGTATCTGAGTTTTGCATTTCAAAGCAGGGTGTACGAGTTTTGTGTCCTCCCATTCGGCCTGTCACTAGCTCCTCGAACCTTTTCGAAGTGTATGGATGCTATTCTAGCTCCCTTGGGGGCTCAAGGCGTCCGACTGCTGAACTATCTGGACGAATGGCTCGTCTGCGCGTAGTCAAAGTTGAAGTTGGCACAGCACACAGTGATGGTTACAGACCATCTTCAGCGGCTAGGTCTGAAGATCAATTCAGAAAAGTGCCGCCTAATGCCAAGCCAACAGACCTAATTTTTGGGTCTGCATCTGGACTCAATGTCCATGGAAGCTACCTTGTCGACACAAAGAGTTGCCTCCCTGGAGTGGTGTCTCTCGCTATTCAGGTTGAGAGAAACAGTCAGCATGGAGCTGTGCCAGCGCATGCTGGAGTTGATGGCTGCCGCCTCGCAAGCCCTTCCTTTGGGCTTATTACACCAGAGACCTCTACAGGCCTGGTTCAATGCCTTCGCCTTGCATCCATGGAGAAACAAACACCGCAGGTTGACAGTATCCCGAACCTGCTGGAAAGCACTGCATTGGTGGAAAGTTCCGTCGAACGTCCGCCAGGGCGTGCGCTTGGGTCCCATCTTTTGAAGGGAGGTTGTCACCACCGATGCTTCCAACCAAGGTTGGGGAGCAGTCTGGAATGGCTCAGGGATCCGCGGAGTGTGGTTAGGACCCTGGAGGTCAGCCCACATCAACGCTCTGGAGCTCAGAGCAGAGGACCTTGCCCTCCGGCACTTCTTGCCTTCTAGGCAAGCACATGTTGATGTGGTCAGACAACACCACGGTTGTGACGTATATCAACTACCAGTGTGGCCTACGGTCCCCTCGCCTTCAACGGATGATAGCACGGCTGTTGCTATGGGCACAGCTGCGTTTGACCTACTGGGCAGAGTCAATGCAGCAGATCTCCTATCCAGAGGAAGCCCTCTTGCAGGGGAATGGTGTCTCCACCCCTAGGTGGTAGAACGCGTCTGGGAATGATTCGGCATAGCACAAGTAGATCTCTTCACTTTGCAAGAGACCACGCATTGCCCCTTATGGTTCTCGGTGAGGAACCTCGACAGCCCCCTAGGAGTCAATGCACTGGCTCACGAATGGCCGCCAGGGCTCCTATATGCATTTCCACCGATTCCGATGCTCCCTGCCTTCTTAGAGAAGGTCAGGGTAGTGCGAGCGACAGTGATTCTGGTCGCTGCTCTGTGGCCTCAGAGGATATGGTTTCCGAGCTTGGTGCAATTGCTGCATGGTCAACTGCGGGAGCTTTCCCTGCGAGCAGACCTATTATCCCAGGCCGAAGGATGGCTTTGGCACCCGAACCCTAAGCTCATGCAACTATGGGCTTGGCCCCTGAACGGGAGTGCCTGTCAGCCTTAGGGCTCTCGACGGCGGTGATTTCGACCATTCAGAGTGCTAGAGCACCCTCTACTAGGTCACAGTACACGTACAAGTGGCAGTTGTTCCAAGATTGGTGTCTGGCGGGGGGCCATGACCCAATATCTTGCCCTATGGCGGTGATATTACAGTTTCTACAGAAACTGTTAGATGAAGGGAAATCTCCCTCTACACTTAAAGTGTATTTAGCCGCCATATCAGCTTGCCATGTACGCATTGACGGGTTATAACCAGGTTGCCATTTTCTGGTATCGCAGTTCCTCAAGGGCGCAAGACGTTTGTGACCTCTAAGAACGACCAGTTTACCGTCATGGAGCCTTGACGTGGTGCTAGAAGCCCTTACCAAGGCACCATTCGAGCCTCTCCACACTGTGGCTATGAAGCTCATGTCTATTAAAACCGCGTTTCTGCTGTCAGTGGTATCAGCCAAACGCGTCAGCGAGTTACATGCACTGTCAGTGCATCTATCATGTACTCGTTTCGCAGGAGACGGTTCTAAGGTCTCCATGCGCCCAAATCCAGCCTTTTTACCAAAGGTCATATCCCCGTTTCACATGAATCAACCAGTCAAGTTGATGGCGTTCCATCCTTTTTCTTCCCCAGAGGAAGAACGTACAGCGACTGTGAGGCAAACAGAACAATTGTTCATATGCCATGGTCTAAACAGCGCCTTTCCCATTGGATAGTGGATGCTATTAAATTAGCTTACGAATCTGCAGGCCTTCCACCACCAGGGCAGTTGAAAGCGCATTCCACTAGGGGTATAGCGACATCCCGGGCCCTCTTTAGAGGGATGCCGGTGTCTGACATTTGCGCGGCAGCCAGTTGGGCTACACTGCATACTTTTATGAGGTTTTACCTATTAAACTTACCGGATTCCTCTGCTCCACTATTTGGAGCATCTGTACTACACTCTATAGCACCTCAGGATGCCAATATGGCGTTTAATACTCCACCTTAGGACAGGTGTCATTGTGAGCATAGACACTGAGGCACAGCTCTGCATATGTCTAGATGTATTGCCTACGCAGTTGCGTTATGATGTAAGTCTGTCCTACTGCCAAGAATCCTCCCTCGCGGCGGCTTGGGTATACTGTTCTCATACCTTGATGGTTATTTTCGACTTGAAAGGGAACGATAGGTTGCAGATACAACCCCGGTTCCCTGAAAGAGAGGTTTCTCCGGAAGCCTTCACGGCCTGAAGAGCAAAAGAGGAAGAGAGGCCTATCGGCAGCTTTGCTATAAAGCTCGGCTTATCCTACTGCCTGATGGCAATATCCCATACCTTGATGGTTATTTCCTCTTTGCATCCGCAACCTATCGTTTTAACAGCTATGACATAGTGTACCCCCCTGTAAAATGTGTTTAAACAGCTATGAGATAGTCCTGCCCCTGTAAAATGGATTTAAACAGGTATGGAAATAGTGCACCCCTTTGCAAAATGGGTTTAAACAGCTATGAGATAGTGCTGCCCCTGTAAAATGTGTTTAAACAGGTGAGATTATGCTGCCCCTCTGTAAAATGTGTTTAAACAGTTATGAGATAGTGCTGCCACATCTATAATATGGGTTGAAACAGCTATGAGACAATGCACCCCCGTGTAAAATGTGTGAAAACAGCTAGAAGAAAGTGCACCCGTCTTATAAAATATGTTTAAAGAGCTATGAGATAATGCAACCTCCCTGTAAATTGTGTTTAAACAACTATGAGATAGTGCTGCCCTTGTAAAATGGTTTTAATCAGCTATGAGATAGTGCTGCCCACTTTAAAAAGTGTTTAAACAGCTACGGAGATAGCGATGCCCCCTGCATAATGGGTTGAAACAGCTATGAGATAGTACGCCTGTTAATAAAATGTGTTTTAAATATTTATAAGATAATGCACCCCCTTGTGTAAAATCTGCTAAAACAGCTATGTAGATAGTCCAGTTTTAAATAACTTTAGCATAACTGAGGCAGAAGTGTTAAAGGGACTAGGAGCTCTTAAAATAAACAAATCCCCTGGGGAAGGTGAGATCCTCCCAGTAGTACTCAAAGAAATGAAAGAAGTAATTTACAAACCGCTAACCAAGATCATGCAGCAGTCTCTTGACACAGGGGTGGTACCGACAGACTGGAAAATTGCAAACATAATACCAATCCACAAAAAGGGAAACAAAACTGAACCAGGTAACTACAGACCAATAAGGACTTCTATTATATGCAAACTTATGGAAACTATAATAAGATCCAAAGTGGAAAATTACCTATATGGTAACAGTGTCATGGTTTTAGGAAAGGGAGATCGTGTCTAACTAACCTGCTTGATTTTTTTGAGGATGCAACAGAGATAATGGATAACTGCAAAACATATGACATGGTTTATTTATAGTTCCAGAAAACTTTTGACAAAGTCCCGCATAAAAGATTAATTCTCAAACTGAACGCAGCTGGGATTCAAGGAAACACATGTACATGGATTAGGGAGTGGTTAACATGTAGAAAACAGAAAGTACTGATTAGAGGAAAAACCTCAAAATGAAGTGTGGTAACCAGTGGAGTACCACAGGGATCTGCATTAGGTCCTCTGCTATTCCTAATCTACATTAATGATTTAGATTCTGGTATAGTAAGCAAACTTGTTAAATTCACAGTCGACACAAAAATGACACTGTTGTAGCAGCAGAGGTCATTCAAAATGATCTAGACAATATTCAGAACTGGGCAGACACATGGCAAATGACATTTAATAGAGAAGTGTAAGGTACTGCACGCAGGAAATAAAAATGTGCATTATAAATATCATATGGGAGATACTGAAATTGGAGAAGGAATCTATGAAAAAGACCTAGGAGTTTTTGTTGACTCAGAAATGTCTTCATCTAGACAATGTGGGGAAGCTATAAAAAAGGCCAACAAGATGCTCGGCTACATTGTGAAAAGTGTTGAATTTAAACAAGGGAAGTATTGTTAAAACTGTACAATGCATTAGTAAGACCTCATCTTGAATATTGTGTTCAGTTCTGGTCACCTCGCTATAAAAAAGATAATGCTGCCCTAGAAAGAGTGCAAAGAAGAGCGACTAGAATTATTCCAGGTTTAAAAGGCATGTCATATGCAGACAGGCTAAAATAATTTAATCTATTCGGTCTTGAACAAAGAAGACTACATGGCCACCTAATTCAAGCATTCAGAATTCTAAAAGGTATTGACAATGTCGACCCAAGGGACTTTTTCGACCTGAAAAAAGAATCAAGGACCAGGGGTCACAAATGGAGATTAAACAAAGGGGCATTCAGAACAGAAAATAGGAGGCACTTTAACACAGAGAATAGTGAGGGCCTGGAATCAACTCCCCATTAATGTTGTTGAAGCTGACACCCTGGGATCCTTCAAGAAGCTGCTTGATGAGATTCTGGGATCAATAAGCTACTAACAACCAAATGAGTAAGATGGGCTGAATGGCCTCCTCTCGTTTGTAAACTTTCTTATGTTCTTAAACAGGTATAAGAGAATGCACACCCTGTAAAATGTTAAACAGCTACGGCTATAGTGCACTCTCTGTAAAATGGTTTTAATCAACTATGAGATATGGCTGCCCCTTGTAAAATGGGTTTAATCAGCTATGAGATGGTGCACCTCTCTATAAAATGGGTTTAAACAGCTATGAGAGAGTGCTTACCCCGTAAAATGTGTTTAAACAGCTATGATATAGCGCACCCCTGTATAAAATGTGTTTAAACAGCTATGTGATAGTGCACCCCACCTGTAAAATGTGTTTAAACAGCTATGTGATAGTGCACCCCACCTGTAAAATGGGTTTAACCAAGAAAGAGATGTGCACCATCCTGTGAAATGTGTTTAAACAGCTGAGATAGTGTTGCCCCTTTTTAAAATTGGTTTAAACAGCCATGAGATTGTGCTGCCCCTGTAAAATGGGTTTAAACAGCTATGGGGTTAATGTACCCCCTGTAAAATGGGTTTAAACAGCTATGAAATAGTGCTGCACCTATAAAATGGGTTTAAGCATCTATGACGTAGTGCTGCCCCCTGCAAAATGAGTTTAAACAGCTATGAGATAGTGCTGCCTCTGTAAAATATGTTTAAACAGCTATGAGATGGTGCTGCCCCTATAAAATGGATTAAAACAGCTATGAGATAGTGCTGCCCCCTGGAAAAAGGGTTTAAATAGCTATGAGATAGTGCACCCTATGTAAAATATGTTTAAACAGCCATGAGATTGTGCCACTCCCTTTATAATGGGTTTAATCATCTATGAGATTGTGCACCCACCTGTAAAATGGGTTTAATCAGCTACGAGGTAGCGCACCCCCTTGTAAAATGGATTTAGTCAGCTATGAGATAGTGCACCCCTGTAAAATGGGTTTAAACAGCTATGACATAGTATTGCCCCTGTGCAATGTGTTTAAATAGCTGTGAGATAATTCTGCCCCAATAGAATGTGTTTAAACAGCTAAGAGATAGTGCACCCCATGTAAATTGTGTTTAAACATCTGCGATAGTGCCTACTGTAAAATGGGTTTAAATAGGTATGAGATAATGCACCCCTCTATAAAATGGGTTTAAACAGCTATGAGAGAGTGCACCCCCTGTAAAATGTGTTTAATCAGCTATGAGATAATGCTGCCCATGTAAAATGTGTTTAAACAGCTATGAGATAATGGTGCCCATGTAAAATGTGTTTAAACAGCTATGAGATAGTGCTGCCCCCAGACTTAAGAGATCACTGCTTGGACAGCCGAAATCTAAACTCAGTCATTTTTGTGAGTAGTCAATTTTTTTGTGCAAAGTATTTCAGAACCAGAAATACATGCTCAAAAAGGACACAAATGTAAGGGAGTAAGGTACATCTTTGGGGCCTTCACCTTCCATTCTTGGTGTTTCGTCGACTAGCACAACCACTTCATGAGTGCATGACAGTCACTCTGGTATCAGAATCACCTCCTTCTATCCCCCACTCAACTCAGCCCTGCTTACTTACTTGTACATCAAAGTTGCTTCTTACATTATGTACATGGCATGTTTATATTGCACCTGAAATATAAAGACAAAGATGTTATTATAAGTTTAAAAATACTTATATTAAAAAAAAAAAATGTTGAATGTTTTTAAACAGAACAAATCAACATGTAAAATTGACCTTTACTTACAGTGGGTACATGATTCACAGTCCCACAAAAGGTCTGTGCTTAAAGCATCTGGTGTAATGTTGCAACATGCCTGATGGTACCACTTCTTGCATGTTTTGTACTGCACCATCACATCTCCCTGAAAATAAGATTGCTTGCAAAGACAGTGCAAGGGAAAATGAATACCCAAGTCTCGGTTACACAATTTCTTTCTTCGCTGTGGGAATGGCTCAACCTTCCTCTTCTTCAAACAAGCACCCAGATGTTCCCTCATCTTCTCATGGTGAAATCTGCAGGAAGATGGGTTGCTGCCACAACATAGTGCAACCAAAAACATTATGGCAAAGACAGCTGAAATGTAAAAAGAAAATACAGTAATGAAATATACAATTTCATTTGGAAGAGTAGCAGCAATTGACTGTTACTGCTTAAGTCTTCTAGTTTACCAGTACTGACGGCAGTCATTGCTGTGGTGCTGCTCCTGTACCCAGGGGATACAACAGCGTCAGCTTTTCACCGGTGTAACCGGCCATGCGT